>NC_142492.1:607500-1207500 GCF_965113065.1 Corylus avellana
AAGTCTTTCTTCTTTTTTCATCCCCCTTTCTCCATGGGAAAAAGAAATTACGAGACCCAAATACGTTGGACAAGATTTGTATGGGCCGGCCAAAATCCTGTCCCTCGTCCAATAGTAGCTCAATCCAACCCAAGACCGTTGGCCCACCACGCTTCTGGTGCGCCACTCTGATTATTGCAATCTATTAAGAAAAGTACGCTCATTAGAGCAACAATGTGTAAATTCCAGGCCTCCAGTGGAGAATCAACCGAATTAGAAACCCCAACACGCGGTTATTTGTTTTGTAAAATAGTTACTTGCCTTTCGGTTTCCCTATAGGCCAGGCTATAAGGGAGTACAATGAGATAAATGCTTCGTGGAAATTTAATCAATTTTAGAAAATTAAGAAGCTTCTTGTTCTTGTGAATTTCATTATCATAAGCACCATCCCAAGTCCTGTCTTCAAATTTGGTAGCAGCCCCACATCAAAAGCTAGCTCTTATGCAGAAAGCTACAACTTTGTCCAATTAAGTGAAATAGAATTCGGTGCAATCTCACTGACTAATGCACGTAGTAGTGTCCGTCAATCCGTAATTTTTTATTTATTTATTTTTTTTAACTATGGTTGATAGACACTGTCACATCAGTTCAATAAAATAAAAATGTAACATATAACATTACTATTTCAAAGAATCCCATCTGCAAGCCTTATATTCCAAAGAAATCCCTTACTCTGGCTCATATTCCTTTCATGATCACTTGGGTGTTAGTAATATAAGCGAAACTTTGTAGAAATCATAACGAAGCCTTAGTCACTATTATCATCGTCATATATTAGAATATTAATTAAATACTTAAATTTATTCATTTTTATTAATTTAAACTTTTAAGACGAGTAAGTAGTTAAATTATTAGTGATAGTGAATTCCATGTAAAAGGTAGATATATGAGAAGTCTCTTAATGTGATGTCAAATCCTTTGTTCTTTTATAAATAAATCTCAACAACCCCCATGCCTAAATAATGCCTGTAGGCGGGTTCATATCCATTTCATCATCAAAAAGAGGTATTGAAAGGAATGGCCAGCCCTAGCTTTACTTAAAATGAACACAAAGTGACATTCCCAGAAGCTTCCCGGCTATGAACAATGCATATCATGAGCAGCTCCTTTTCTCTACCCTCTCCTAACCCATCATCACTATATATATAAGCATGAACACTAGCTCGGAGAGATCAAGCAAGTGAAGAGAATCTCATTATTTCTTTATATATATAGTCATCTTGAAGTGCTGTTTTAGGCATGGCAGAAACTGTGTTTGCCATGCAAATAAATCTACGCATTTATATTCGTGCACTGAAAGACTTTCACGAGTTGAAACGGAAGATTGTGGGATTGTATTACTTCTTCAAGCAAGTGGATTATTCCAACGAGGAGAACCCGGCCCAGCAATGATGAAGAAGTGCTGGAGCGTTCTTCCCCATGAATTTGCTCTCTCTAGCGTTTGTTATGGAAAAAATTAATCATTTTCAGTTCAATATTATATATATATGTGTATGTATTGTGTCCTTTTAAGAAAGCTAGGTTTGTCATTTTAAGGATGTGAAAGAAGATTAATATAACTAGCTACTACCTCTTTCTTTGCATTAATTTGAATTTACAAGTAGTTTTTTTATGGCAAAAAGCTCAGTTTCCCATTCAAAAAAAAAAAAAAAAAAAAAACTCTAGTTTCTTGGAGAGCCTTAAGAAATTAAAGCAAAGTGAGGGATTTTAATTTGGTCCCATTCGGCTGTAGAAAGATGTTACTCATCCATCTATATATAACTCATCTCTTTAGTAAATTCATCATTAAATTTACAAATTCAATAGTAAATTTGTCCATCTTTTATGTAAAAATTGACAAAAGAAGATCGAAACAAAACATTTCTCTTTGTAGAATAAGTATAAGTAAGCAGTAAAGAGTGAAGTTACAATTGCATTAGGAATTATATAATAAAACTCCATTCCATGTAGAGGCCAGGCCACATCAGTACTTGTAACCCTTGACAAACAAACTCTCAGAAGCCAAACCACCATCACCCCCGCCGGTATACTTTCCTAGAGTGGCCTCCGAGTTAGCCTTGCACCTCACCAAGAACGTCTCCTGAGCTTTCCCTACATTCTCCTTCTTTCCAGCCCATGTCTTGAGCGTGCTTTGTTGCAAAGCTCGCCCAAACGAGAAGGAAAGAGTCCATGGCTTCAGCACCTCCAACCTATTCATTGCGTTAAGATTACGCGTTGCCTCCTCCTCGCTTTGCCCGCCAGATAAAAACACAATCCCTGGCACTGCCGCCGGGACAGTCCGGTGGAGTGCAGTGACTGTGTACTCAGCAATCACCTTAGGCGCTACCTGTGCAACAATGCATTTAGGAAAAGCTATATATATATATATATATATATATATGAGGAAAATGATCATTTTCATTTTAAATCCCCTTCATTTCCTCCTGTTAGTACATTTAGAAAGGGTAAATTTGTCTAAATTTTTTTGAGGTTTAAACTTTTGGACAAAATTACCCTTCTAAATGCACTAACAGAAGGAAATTGAGAGAATTTGAAATGAAAATTACCATTTTCTTATATATGAAAATAAAAATGAACTGGAGAATATCCAATCCAGTTAATTATAATTGAAGAGTATTTTTGTCCTTTTATGCATAAAAATATCGTCCATTATAACTAATTGAACCGGAGAGGAGAGGAACGAGTGCATTGATTACCTTCGGGCTATCAGAGCCAGGGGTAACCATGTTGGGCTTTAGGAGTGTGCCTTCAAGGAGAACATGGTGATCATTGAGAGCCTTGAAGACTGCTGCAAGCACGATCTCAGTAACAGCAGCGCATTTCTGGATGTCATGAGACCCATCAGTTAAAATCTCAGGCTCAACAATTGGCACCAGCCCATTCTCCTGGCAAATGATGGCGTAGCGAGCCAAGCCTTGGGCGTTTTGTTGGATTGACAGCTCGGAGGGCTCGTGAGGGCCAATCTTGAGAACGGAACGCCACTTTGCAAAGCGTGCGCCGGCCTTGTAGTACTGCTGGCACCGCGCTCCGAGCGAGTCGAAGCCTTGGGTGGTGGTTTCGCCGTTGGTGCCGGCCAACTCGACGGTGCCCTTGTCGACCTTGATGCCTGGAATGACGTTGTTTTCTAGAAGGACCTCGACAAAAGGTTTTCCGTCCGAGGTATTTTGGTAGAGGGTCTCCTCGAAGAGGATGACACCGGAGAGATGGGTGAGGGCGTTAGGAGAGGTGAAGAGGAGCTCCCGCAGGGCTTGGCGATTGGACTCGATGTTCTCCACGTTAATACTGGCTAGACGCTTTCCAATGGTGCCGGTGCTCTCGTCAGCTGCCAAAATGCCCTTCCCAGGGGTCGCAATGTACCTGGCATTCTTCACAAGCTCCTCTGCAGAAACAAAACCACCATTGTTTTCCGTTTCATCATCAAGAAATCAACAAACATTACGCAGAAATGTTGTGTAAAAGAGAGAGAGAGAGTACCTGCATACTTTCCTTCAAAGGCCGACATGGTTGAAGGTACGAGACGGTATATTGAGTTGGATAAAGAGGGCGAAAGTGCAAAAACTAGTTTACACGAGCACCAACCTATATAGATCAGCTTCCATCGAATATACCCGGGGAATCCCAACCAAGCCATGCATCGCCACGTGTCCAAAATTAGCCCACCGAGGGGCTTATCATCCTCGGATAAAGCAATGAGTGATCACTCTCTTGCCCCAGTGGCAACTCATCCACTGCTAATAAGATCCATACTCACCTCACGTGAACTCGAAATTGTGTGGAAAAGCGCTCCCCCGTCATCCACTTTGTTCTTTCCACTACTTGAAAGAGGTGGTTTCGATTAATCTTTTTTTTCTATTTCTTTTTTAGTAACCCGTCTCAATCTGCTTCCAAAATCAAGAAACATTAGAGACGCATCTTTTGATTAATTAATAATTTAATATTATTATTAGAATAAAAACACCAACGTTTAGAGTAGTGTAGTGTAAAAAAAAGATGACGGAACAAAGAATGTTTGTAATATAAAATTATGTCCGGGTTCATAAATACAAATATCATGTGGAGGCCTTGCCATCCGAGACGCATTTTATGCTGTGATTAAAAATTATAGAAACAAATGGCTTTGCAACCAACCACCCCCCTAGCGTGCAAAGAGTTTCTATAAAAGGAAAAATAAAATAAAATAAAATGTAAAAAGGATGATAAATTTCTAAGTTCAACCGAGTCAAAATTGTTTCAAAAGTTCTCAATTGCCAGATGCGGACAATAGCAATTAAGCAAATTCAGCTGTCTCTCCAAATTCCCTGCTCGTGATCAACTGAAAATGAGGATTTGGACTAATGGAACTACTCTGAAGAGGCCACCATTAGCTGGTCGTCGTCATCCGTTCCGAAATATCGGTCTCCAAACTCACCCATGCCAGGTATGACACGGAAATCTTTATTTAGACCAAGTTCAATCTCAGAAGTCACAATCTTTATCCTTGGGAAGCTTTTGCAGACCATGTGTACACCCTGAGGTGCCTGGTGAGAGATTAACAATGCAGCATTACTAGGAGCGACTCTAAGCATAGTCATGCGAAAGAAAATGGTTTGAAGGTAATAGGCATTACAACAACCAGAAGCACTTCTGGACAAAGTTAACTTACTGATATGAGATTAAGAAATATAATGTTGGACTCAGGCACACCCTTCCTTATAAGTAGAGAGATAGCTTGAACAGCCGAATTCCCTGAAGAAGAAAAAAAAAAAAAAAAAAAAAATTATAAGCTCTTATAACTGTTCTTATCCTCGGTAACAATCAAACCTTGCTTTATTTAAGTGTTCATTTAGGTTTACGATTTTAAACCTGCAATTTGAAAAATGTAATTAAGCATTTGATAAAATCGTAATTTAACCCATAAAATTGTGGGTTTTTATAAACGCACGCACTTGCTTGCATTTGAAAACACAAATTTTTCTATGTTTTTAAATCGCAATTTTTTTTTATTTTTTTTTAAAAAAAATGTACTCTCAAACAATACATTTTTTACAATTTGGTTTAAAATTGGCATTTTCGAGATGCAAAATTGCAATCCCAAACGCACTCTAAAGCAAGCTCATACATATTCTTTGTGATGTATGTGACTAAAATGGGATGGAGATGGAAAATAATGATGTCCCACGAGCATGAAACTATACATAGTCCCTTCTAAAAGAACCAATAGCTACTCAAAAAGGATAGTGGTTTTTATCTGAGAACAACGAACCTGTCCCTAGGATAGGATCCAACAGTAACACATGCCTTTCTGAGATGTCTGTTGGCAACTTTTCATAGATTAGCTGCCCAGTAAATGAAACATACAAAAAAAAAAGGTCAGAACCAAGGAAATGAACACATGCACACACAAACACAGATAGAGAAGCACAAACCTGCTGGCCGTTATCACCTTCTCTATGAATAAGAATCTTCCCAATCTTGATACCTTTACAACATGCTCGCAAAGCATTCTCCATACTCTCACCACTGGCATCAGTTAGGAAAATGCTTAACATCCAACAATGACAATGGAAAGGGGGTTCAAAATTTGAAAGGATGCCAAGTACACCATGTGTAGAGGACAAAATGGTTTTGAGAAAAAAATAATTCTGAAGCCAAATGATCCAGCTATCATTGTATGAAATTTTGAGATTTTGATACTTCTACTTCCAGAGCATCAAAAAGATCATCAAATTATATTCTTGAATTAAAGATGTCAAATAAAAAATTAACTTTTAGAAGAAAAAAATCGCTAATATATGTGCGCTTTGAGTATTTGGACTACCTCCTGATGACAGAGACACCGCATAACCTCTTACAGAAATCCACACCAGTATACACGGACCCTGTATTTACAGAAGGGACAATGTTGTAAAAGCAACACATAATAAAGAAACAAAACATAAAACTGACTTCTCATTAAAATCACATTAGCTGCATTGTCATTTCTCAGCATCACGAAGAAAAAAGATATAGCTTGCGAGTTACCACTTCATTTAACTTTGAATTTCTGTAATATATTCACCCATATGTACAAGAATGGGGAATAATTTTCAATATCTGGCATGTAAGACCTCAAGTTTCTTTTAATAGCTTAAAAAAAGTGGGAATTACTTGATTGACGTCTCTCAATAATACAAGCTGTACCAAGAAAAATATTAATGGAGATATCATGGAAAATATGAAATCTGAAATTTCCCTATAAGATGCTTCAAAGCATATAACTAATATTGATCGTCTGAGTTGTACAGTAACTAAAATATACAAGAATAAACAATTTTCATGTAACCAGAGGACCAACAAGCGCATCGTCCACGTCATAATTAACTACTGAAAAAGAAAAGCACTTCCACGTCGCACTAAAGCATATAATATTCACATGATAACACATCCAAAAACTTTCTTCAGCTGATAGTTTTCAGGTGAATGTAATCAACAACAATTGAGTTCCCATATAAACCAATATCAATATTTCAAAAACCCATAAAAGTACATTAACACCAGCTTACCAGTTGGAGTGATCACTTGCATTTCGGTAAATGGAAGGTGTCCAAGTCCATGTTCAACAACCTGGTCAAGATGCAGGAATCTTGATGAAAAATAAAACTAATTAAAGAATCTAAGTAAAGAAACCATCAAATGACCCATTGGCTGAAAGGAACACAAACCCACCAAACGGATTAAACGATCAGCATAGAAAATAAAGTCATGCTTCGTTGTTTGAGAATCACGTATAAGGGTATGCATACCCCGTATCTGCATGAGACCAAGAATAATTATTAGACTCAAAGAACCATGCTCTATTAACCCTCATAGACACATAAACTTTGAAGCTCCAGTAAAATTACATCACTAGAACATCATTAAAAGAGTAATGCTAAAAGTAGGACTTTTGTCCCCCTTTTATCCTTCCAAAGATGATGTGCTTTTAAATCACCATTGGATCAAAATCCAATAGTGATTATCCCAAATCCAATGCTGATTTTAAAAGACACATCACTTTTGAGGGGATAAAAAGGCGACAAAAGTCTTACTTCTAGCATTACACTCTATTTAAAAAGGTTAATAAGTAGGAAGCAAGGGATACCTGAAAAGTTGAATGAATGACATATAAATTAGGGTATATTTTACAGAGATCATGCTGACCAAGCTTCGTACGAATATGTTGTACAATCAAATCAATGGCTACATGATTATCTCCCCCACGGGGAATAATGATATCAGCGTACTTCTTTGTAGGAAGGATAAAGTCATCAAAAGCAGGTTTCACAAATTTGGAGTACTGCATCAAAACAAGTGTATCAAAATAATGCAAATAGGAATGCAACATACACACTCAGAAATAAGATAGAATATATAAAGTCCTTCATCCAACTTCATATAAATGGTGATCAAATGTAAGAGAACTTAGCGCCCATATACAAACAAACGAAAACATATACATAGATATTATATAACAAAACAAAGTAGCAAACCCAATAGAACCCTCCCTAGAAAACAAAAACAAAAAATCTTTCTTCTTTCTTTCTTTTTTTTTTTTTTTGATAAGTCTCTCCCCTGAAATATATAAAGGCATGAAGTACAAAAATATACATAAAATAGTATAATCTAGTAAATTCAAGAGCTTAAACCCAACACCAATCTTTTTCTGTTTTATGATAAGTGATTTATTAAAAAGGAGAGACATCCAAGAACACAGGTATAGGAGAATCCTTAGAGATATACTAAAAAACCCAACACCTATCTCTAATAATCCACTTCTAAGTTTATATATATATATATATATATATATATATATATATAAAATAAATAAATAAATAAGTAAACGAAATATCATTAGAGGCCCAAACTAAGTACAGAGGGAGTATACAAGAGAAATATCTAACTAGAAAGAGAAAACAAGTTAAGAAAATCATGAAAACTAAGCAAATTAAAATCTAAGGCAGTTGTCCAAGGATAAAGAGTTTTGAAGAAGAAATAATTTAGTTCCACCGCTGTCCTCTCGTGATTTTCAAATCATTTATTTCCTTCCAAAGACACCACAAAAGGCAGGCCGGAACCAACTTCCACACAGCTACACAATGAGGACTATCTCCCAACCCTCTCCAACAAGCGAGAGTCTACTATTCTTCTAGGCATAATCAAAGCTAACCTAAGACAACTGGTATGACCAAAAAAACACCGCCGAACCCCTACTAATATTTTTCCATACTCACCTAATACAACCCATGAACCTCATTAGAACACCACGCACCCATGAGCTAGAGCTCACTACAATTCTCCATAAGGACTCTCATGCACAAAGTGCCAAAGCCACTTACCTAAAAAGAGCACGGTTGAACAAAAACAAGTTTCAGACCCCCACCCACTAATAACTATGTCTTTCCATTTCACTAATAACTTAGTTAGACTCTTGCCTCCAACAAGGTTAACCCTCTCCATTTCACTAATAAATATGTCTTTCCTCCATTTGTCTTCATCACTCTGTCTCTTCCTCCAAACCATCAAGAAAACTTAACTCCTCCAAGAGATTCTTTTTTTGGGCTCTCCACATTGTCAATCGCTTCCTAGTTCCAGAATTTTAGGTCAGTTTTCAAGGCCTTAAGTTTGTGAGCCAAAACAGAGCTTGGGGAGCCTTGGAAATGAAAGGAAGACTGCCACTATATATATATATATATATTCATTGCGTTGCTAACACAAAGCCTTATGGTTCGTTCACTAGTGCAGCAAGCTTAAAACCAATAACAGATTAAGAAATTATGGTTAAGATATTTATGCTAGCGCAATTGATAAATTGAAAAGTTACCAACCTGATCAAGTACTGCACCAATATCCCTGCCCTTCTCAGCAGT
The DNA here is from genome assembly GCF_965113065.1 of Corylus avellana. Classification (NCBI taxonomy): domain Eukaryota; kingdom Viridiplantae; phylum Streptophyta; class Magnoliopsida; order Fagales; family Betulaceae; genus Corylus; species Corylus avellana. The sequence goes on from NC_142492.1 coordinate 616,404, forward strand.
GTCACGCCTTATCCTTCTTGCTAGACGAACATCAGCATCTGCACTGAAAATTTTACAATGTGAAGTAACAGTCCAACTTAGTAACACAATGAAATCACATCAAATACATTCTTAACTACATATATCAAGAAAAAAAAAATCATTCTTTTAGTAGAAATATCAACAGTTGGTGTCAACAATACACAAGAAAAGAGCATCTGAAGGAACCAAAGCAACAGTGCCATATGACAATTGTAGCACGTACACAGCAGGTAAATTCTGGTGACATCTAAATTCTTATATCTCCAAGACCATGACGGTTGAATTATATAAATGTACCTTATGTTGTTTAGAAGAATTAATACATTTCATTCACAAGAAGTGCAAGTCCCAAGCAACTAAACACTTTGTCAGGTACACTTATGAGTTCAAATGCATTAGTTCAGGTAACAAATTGTAAGTTATAGGACTCAAAACACATGCTGAACTTACAGTATTGGAAGTCTACCTAAGCCTCATTTTCTCATATAAAGAGCAAATATAGGATAAGAAAAAAATATAAAAAGTCAGGTGCAAGGCGCCAGGTTCTTAAGATGCAACTGGCTTCATCGTAACAAAAATCGGAACTACAGATCCGAAATATTCCTCATAGAAAACTTCTAATGGCCAATATATTAAAATACGTTTTTTTTTTTATAACGAGGAACCCTTCCAAGGCAAGGGCAATTCATGTACCCACCCCTGTTGGGTAAATTTCGGACCCGTGTAAAGAACTTTAAATGCAAATTATTAAAAAAATAATGATAATAATAGTAATGCTACACTGTATTTTACAAAATACAAGTTCTAGTAAATCTGATAAGCTTGAGATATGTAGTATAACATCTAAATTCTAAAAACGGAAAATAAAAATAGAGGACCTGTATCGACAAATATCTTCATATTCATCAAATCTCTGACTCGTGGATCGTGGAAAACGAGTATGCCTTCCAAAAGTATAACATCTGAAGGGTTTACCTGCCGATGGCAATATAACAAGTATCTTTATTTGCAGTGTCAAATATATTAATGTCATTGAACTCTTGTAAAGAAAAGAACCAAAACCCAAAATTCCAATGCAGGTAGTTGTCACTCCCAAGATCTCTGCAGTAGCTCTTTCTACAAGGAAAAAAACAAAAGAGTGGGGGAGGGGGTGGGGGAGGGGGAAGGTAGAATGATATATATTGTAGCACACAGTTATGAAAACTGTACCCTTCTTGCTGGAAACACATTGTGTTTGTAACTCTTGAAATCGTAGTTTGGAATATCTACTGCTTGCCCATGCCTCAACTTTTCCATAACACATAACAGTTTTTCGGTGTCAAAAGCATCTGACCAAAAAGGTAATTTAGCATTAAGAAGAATCAATTCAACAAGCACAAATTGAACCAAACAGCAAGCACAAGAAAAGAATAATAAACACCATGCTTATGTTTATCAAGGCTACAAACTGAATAAATTGAATGTGCCTTACTAACCTTTTCTTTTTAGGTAAGTGGTGCCTTACTACCTTACTAATGAACTATTTATATGATTTTTACAGACAGTGATAAATCCTATAACCAATGGATGTACAGGAATTGACATTACTAGTAAGTGGTAGCCCTTTGATAAATCTATAACACTAGAAGCTACTCGTAACCTACTTGAACCATTTCCAAAAACGCAATTCTTTACTGGGAAGATATATGATAAACTTGGTTAATAACTAAGTAGAAGCAAAGGGTTAAAGAAAGCTTATTCCAGTGAATAACTGGGGAAATTCTATAAATGTCATTGTTTTAATGATATTCTTCAGACTTTAGTTCCAGAATTGCCCTTACCAGGATGGTCAAAATTGTAGTCATGTACTAGGCTAAGTTCCTCCTCAGCCAAAGTATGATAAAAGGAATCCTGCAGTAAGAAAACCTAGCATGAATCTATTTTTCACTATCAAACACAAAAGAAAGAAGAAAGAAAAAGGACCAAACCATCCAGAAACTGCAAAATAGATTATTAAAGGAATTATTAGAAGATCCCAACTAAATTTAAAGGAGCAGAAACAGCACAAGACACTTGCATACACTTGATTTTTATTTTTATTTTTTCTCAATATTTTACTATTTTAAGTCAAAAAAGACAGTTAACATTAGAATAAACTTCTCTATTCAATCTCCTAAAAGCATTTGAATTTAACAAAAAAAAAAAAAACAGAATTTACCTGGTTAACTAGTACAACACGTTGATCATGAAGCTGCTGGATAATCAAATCACAAACTGTTGTCTTACCAGATGCCGCTCCCCCACCAACCCCTGCCACAAAATACATTTGAAAATAAATGTTTTGGATGAAGATGAAGAACAAATGAAAATATGCTAGTTCCTTATAGTGATACATAATAGTTTAATAAAACAGTGGGCATACCAACACCATAGGTCAATTGTTGAAAGTAAAAGTAATGCTGTAGAATCAAAAACTTGTACACACTCGGAACTCACTAACTCTTTAACTGGGCTCTGCTATAATAGATTTAGAATGAACAGATATAAGTCACAACATTCAAGATTCAGAAATACACGCATAAAACGGTAATTGCATTTCTAGCTGTAACTACTGGCTACAATCACTCAAGTTTCTTTTTCATGCAAGTTTCTGGTTCAAGACAGGTAAGAGGATTGCCCATGGTAAAACCATCAATCTTCACCTGTGTATGTTGGATACTTCCAAATGCATATCAAACCAGAAATACCAATCAGTGTTCCTTTCTATCTTCTTCATTTTACGGGCACCCTTTTCACTTCAAGTATGATAGGGTTGCACTACCTTCTGCTGCTTTTCAAAATAATAAAATAAATTTGCACATACTTCCACACCAACACTTACCAATGACAAAAGGCTGTTTATGCAAATCTTCAGTCGCAGAAGTTGTTGGTAGTTCCATCTCTTTAATTCCCTGCTCCAGAGAATCCATGTGAAATCCAGAAAAATGAACCCCTGAGGAGGCCTCTATTAAATCCGCAACTGAGTTAGAACCCATGGGCAGAGACCTGCACATGAAATTTTAAGAACAAAGCACAAAGGAGATCATAAGTGGAGAAAACATCAATATGAAATTTCAGACTATATACAAATTTAAACTGTTCTGCTATCCTCTGAAAGACTGAAAGTAAAACTTCTGTAAATTTCACATGCAAGTAGGTACTTGATGCAGTTAACTTATGCAGAATGACCCATTTTAACTCTTTTAGATTGTAGATACAAAGCAAGCAAACCAATCACAAGGTAAAAGGTCAAGGGTACAAGTCACTCAATGCTATGTTCAGGAGAAAATTGGGTTGGGTGAGTGTGATCATTCTCTAAAAGTACTTGGATGTCAGAAAATTAATGGCATGCTTAGGACCGAGGTACAGAATTTGACAAAGAGATGTAAGCAAACAAAAAAGAAGTCTAAACAGGCAACCAAAGCTTAGTGAGCTCAGGTTTGGTTTTGGTCAAGCCACCCAACGACAGCCTAATCTTGATCTTTTAGTACAAGCCCACTTACCGTCCACTTTCCCTTCTCCATACACCCAAAAAGCTGCCCACCTAGTTTATGAGCAGGACCAGGAGTATTCCGAGCTCCTGGATGACATTTGCAAAATTTGTCCTCAGATACAGATTGTGCAAGCTTTATATAAGAAACTAAAGGCCATATGTAATCACCTGCGTGGGCTAACTTGGTTGTTATATCTTATCCAAACTTCTCCCCAGCTATAAAGATGCCAAGGCTTTTTCCGATCTTTATTTATAGAATTAAAGGAGTCATTCCTACTCTTTATTCTATCTATCTTTCACTAGTTCAAGCAAACAACAACAACAACAAAGCGTTTTGAAATTCGCTTATCATGTTTCAATTAAACTACCCGCTTATCACCGTCTCAAATAAGACCCTTCATTCCGTGTACCGCAAGGACCAATTTCCCAAGTAAGTCAATGTCAACTCAGAATCATCGCTATACATCCCTAATTGCATTGAACACGGCACGATCACCGCCAAGTCAGCAGCATCACGACACCTTAAAGCAACTCAAGAAACCTCAACTACGACTTGTTTCATCATTGTCCATTTACGCTCCCATTGCAACACATCCACACATACATATATATATATATAGTACATATAAAAACATCAATACACACACAAAATTCTCAAATTTCAAAATCAAATCCCAACTGATCTCCATCAAAACCATCAACAACCTCTAAAACATACAATCAAACCACATTCCTGGCAATATCATATTTTAGATCCAATCAAAACCACATAACAACCAGAAATCACACAGCTTACTTCCCCAAAAATCACAGAATCAAAAATCAAAATCCCCGATTTACTCAAATCAACCAATGCAATAAAATATCATCAAACATATATTACCGAAACACAAAAAACAAAAATAAAAACAATTAAAATGCAGATTATCAACTATACCTGAAGACGAATAGGAAGAGCAAATTCTAGAGAGAGAGAGAGAGAGAGATATTTGGAGGCAATTTCTTTTTGGGCGCGTTGTAAAAGAAACTTACAATTACGTAGGTCTCAGAAAGAGACATTGGGTCGAGGGTATTTATAGTGGATCCTGGGGAGGTGATGGGAACGTTGCACCAAGTTCGTGTTCGGAATTATATTTATGGGCCTGAAGTTTGGATGAAATTACGCTGCGAGCCACTCCCGCTGAGCGAGAGATCTGTCCTGTCCGTATGGTGAAGCAGTAAAAAAGGCCACCAATCATGTATATATTTCGGTGGGGACCTGTAGGGGTGGAGTGATTGTGATTTTGATTATTTAAGATTGAGCTTCCAACTTGGCAATGAATCGGAAGTGGGGTCTACCTCTTTTAACTTTTCTTTTTCTTTTTCTTTTCTTAATGAGATGGTGGGGGACAGGGGGTAAGGATTAAATGGAGATTTTGGAATATTCTTCCAGATTTTATAAAAACTAGGAAAAACAAATCAAATTTAATCTTTAGATTTTTTTTTTAATTTTGGCAATTTTTTTTCTTAAAAATTATATTATTAAATTTTTCTTTGATTTCAAATAAGTTCTTCACTTAACTCAATTTCTATTAATTAATGCTATATCATATCAAACAAATCATTTAATATAATGTCGCTCTCGTTTGACATATAATGCTACCATGATAGGTGTCATGTGATGTAGTTACTTTAAAATTACAAATGTACCTTAAATAAACAATTAAAATTATAAGTATAATTTATAATTTAACTTAAAGTTGTCATATGGCAAGTATAGTAAATACATGACGTATCAAATGAAAGTCGCATAACATTAATTAATTGATTTGACGTGACATACTATCAATTAATTTTACAATAAGTTGATGGAATGAGTTACTTAAAACCAAATAAAAACTTAAGGACTTTATTGTTGAAATTGAAAACCTAAAAATCAAAATCGCATTAAAAATTAAGAACTAAATTTGATTTTCCCTAAAAAGAATTTAGTTTTAGTTTTATTTTCTTATTGGCATTTGCATAAAATTGGTCAATGTTTTTTTTTTCTTTTTTGTTTCCTTTATTTCATAGATCCAACTAATTAATAAATTAATATATTTTATTTCGTTTATTAAAGTGCATTGACATGTAATTTCACATCCGCACCTTTTTTTAAACAAAACCATGGAAAGTATTTTATGAACAGAAATTTCCTTCAAAAAGCAGTCTCGATGAAATATCCTAAAATAGTGTTACGTGTCTATAAGCATTTAAAAAGCACATTAAATTATTAACTTCATTAATAACAGTTTATTAACTTAGAGCATGTTTTGGATTGCATTTGAAAAATAGAACTTTTAAGTCAAAAATTTCATTTTTAAACTTTTACTAAAAGTGCGGTTTAGCCATTTTTAGGCTTTTTGAACCCTTAAAAACGCTTTTAATTTTTTCAGACTAAATTTAATATACCTTTTAAATGTTTATAGACATTTAACATTATTTTAAATGGGTTTGAAGATATTTATTTCATACTGGTTTGAAGGAAATTTATGTCCGTGTTCTATTTGGGCATCCATTTGAAAAACAAAAAAAAATTGTAATTTTAGTCAATTTTAAGCATTTAATACCTTCTTCAAATTTGTAAAAAAATTATAAAAGAATTATGGCCCTGTTTGCTAATGGCCCTGGAATGGTACTGTAGCCTTTTTTTTTTTTATGAATAAGTGTTTGATTGGTTTTAGTGAAAATATTTTGTAAGAAAAAGTGAAAAAAAATATATTTTATATGGAAAAATGTAAAAAATTTGTTTTGTAGTGATTTTTTTTATTTAAATAATAATAATAAAATGATTGATGTGGTATAAAAAGTAGAGATGTTGAAATTAATTTTGATGCGAAAAATTTTTTTTTTTGGGATTGAGGGAGGCCCTAGAACGGGGCCATTGGCAAACACACCCTATACATCTTTTTTTTTTTTTTTTTTTTTTAATCCCATGTTTTAAAATTATTAAGCCCGATATACATAAAAAAAAATATATGGAGATAACAAGTGGATAACAAGTGGATAATAACCACGCGTAAAAAAAAAAAAAAAAATTGTTGTTGTTATTATTGACCATTGATTTGAAAGTGACTTCATTGAGTCTCAAATTATTTTTATAATCCTGACACATCATATCAATGAAAGACATCCATCTAAGTATATTTCAATCTTTTATTTTTTATTTTTTATTTTTTATAATAATAATAATTATCTATATTTCCAAGGGATTCAATATTAAATTATTTCATTTAAAAAAATCCATTTGAAATTTGTATTAGCGTTGATAATTAGTTTTAAAATTTTAGGAATATCTATTTTTTAATGTGACAGTCACCAACCATCATATATCTTGATGAAGATTAAACATAATTTCAAATAAATGCAATACATCATTTTCAAATAAAAAAGTTTCCACTAATATGAAGCCAAAACAATAAATAAATAAATAAAGTTAAGAGAATTTACGGGTACCTTCTAATGTTGGACACGTGTGGAATAGTCATATGACGATGGCACAACTTGCATGATTGGTCAGTGGGGTGGGCAGTGGGCACGAGATTATCTGTTAGATCCGCCAGGTGCTTGATTACATGGTGGGACCCGTGGCTGTTGGCTTTGATCGCAACAGCTGGCCATTTTTAGATCGACGGCTTTAAACTAATAGCCGTAGTTGCATGATTAGCCACTTTCTGATGTAGTGGCCGCGCCGCCGAGCTGTCTGATGTAGTGGCCGCGCCGCCAAGCTGTCTGATGTAGTGGCTGTATGGCTACTTCAATTAGGTTGAGGTGGTTGTACGATCAATTTTTTTTTTTTCATTGCAGTACACATATGGCTACATTTTTTTGTTTTTTTTTTTGAATTTTTAAATAATAAATTAGTTCATATCCTATACTTGCTTTGTCAAAATATTATTACAATAAAGTGTAAAAAAAATTTATAAGCTGAATTATTTATTAAACTAATTCATTAATCTAAGGTTCAGTCATATCTAAACTAACTATAGTTGCTACAAATTTTTGCCTATTATAAGCTTCTACACAAGAGAATTGAACAGTAAAACTCTCATCAACCACCAAAATAAGTTGTCGGTCGAGATGCCACACGACCCACACATCCCAACCCACTAAAATCTCCACCGCCATTGTTGGTGGGGATACCACACATCCTTACTCGCCAAGATCTCCAATGCCACTACTAACCAAAATATCATACATCTCGACTTGCCAGAATCGTCATCATATCAACATATCTCTTTCATCTATAAGACAGCAGTTTGGAATCTCATAGCGACAACAATTGCCTTATGTATAAATTGACGGAGTTATTTTATATTAGGCTTTTAATTATTGGGAAAGTCGTCCTCGTCGATACTAAGTGTCTAGTTTTAACTTTCAAATGTTAAGCTGGACCTATGCCATCAAAGACGCAACCTCGTCCTGTGCACCTACATGAAGACCTTGCCTCAAGCATGACCCAACAAAGAATAACGATTCGACAACTTCACCAATAATGATTCTACAAGTATGAAGCCATGAGTATGAAGGCTAAGACTTATGGAAGGCATTGGGCACTCAAATCTTGCGGTCTCCACTAGTACTTGATGACAAACACTTTACTCTCAATATAGAACGCTATAAGCAATCCAAACTGTGAGTGAACACAAGATTTCCAATGCCCGACCAATTAGACAGGTTGACCATGACGATGGTGGCTACTAGTATGGATATAAACTACCAAACACTCACTCAATCATCCCACAACATAAAAACTAATTAGAAATATACAAGTTTACCATAAAACTATACCCAAGTTTAACTGAGAAAATACTTGCCCACGCGACTTGACCTTGCCCTTTTTGACCCAAGCTAACATGAATGTTTTTGGTTCACATTGATATTGGCTTTTTGGGTTGTCAACCAAGGTCGAGTCAAAAGTTAGAAATAAGTGGTCGGGTGTTAGAAAAAGGTGACCCAACTTGGTCCAATAGGTCCATAGCCACGTGGCATGTACATGGTGAGAATTTGGCGGTATGAAGGGGTGCGAGTCCATAATGTAGCTCAGGTGCTGTTTAAAAAAAAAAACATATTTGTTGTAATTCTTTTAATGGATCAAATTTAATTTTATTCACTATCTTTATTTCATAAAAAATATATATATAAAATTAAAGTTAAGTAAAATCCATCCCTAATAAATAGGCTCTTTTTTTTTTTAATTTTTAATTTTTTTTTTTTTTATAACAATGATTGTGTATGCATCCTTGTCTACATGTGCTTAACCGGGTGGTACACATAACCTGAATGACAAAATTTTCTTTCAAACTGAGTTAAAAGAATTTATTTCAACATAATCTATAAAAGTGACAAATGTCCATTTTTTAATAACATGTGAGATGCACATGAGTTTTTAATAAAATTTATTCAAACTTTGTTCTTACTATTAAAAAAACATGACAATTAAAAAACAAAACTCTAAAGGATTGAAATTCATATAAATTTATTTTTAAAATTTATAAAAATTAGTTTTTATTTTTATTTTTTATTCCTACATTTAAATTAATATATACACGGAAAAAAAAGTCAAAGCAAGTGGGTCGCATCACTCACTAATTTAAATGACTTGTTTTAAAAACAAAAAAATTTAACCTATATAACTAAATAGGTCGAATTGGGGTTGACCCGTAAATTAACCCAAACATACCTACTCAAAATTGTGACTTGGATTAGAGAGCGGAGACAAAAAGAGGACCACGAAACGGTTTGGATAATGATCAAAGGCAAAGGGAGCCGCTTAGTGTACAGTTTGTCGGTGTCAGTTACCTTGCACTTGCTGATATTTTTTTTGGCTCTGTACTAGATATTTTTTTGCTGATTATTTTGAAAGGTTTTAAACGAGAAAAATAACACCGTTGTGTCATGTGTGGACTTCCCCAGTTCCCCCCTCTCCCACCGGAAAAACAAAAAGCGTTTTTTTTTTTTTTTTAATTTTGTTATTGGGCCGCATGGAAACTGGTAACCCGGTAGGGGAGAATGAGTCTAGTATTGGGCCTACACAAAAGGCTTCACGGCCCAAGTTGATCATCTGAAGCATGGGTTATGCCGCTATTGATCTTGGCCACTGACACCTGCTTAATTGGTTTAACAAATTAAGCTCACTGAAAATTTATAAATTATTGAGGACCGAGTGTTCTTGTAGCCTGTAGGTGACAAGATAACCAAATAAAAGCAAAGGGGGGCAAATGGATTTGCATGGATGGGCTCCTTACACTGCATAGTTGCATTCAAGTCGGGTTGGTATTAGCTGCAATTCACTGTTGAAATTGCAGCCTTCTTGTATCGCTAATGAGGGAGGACTTCAATAAAGCTCACTCAGATCTAAACAAGTATTTGAACGGTCTGAGATCTAATCAAACAGATTGATCCAAGCAGCCAATCCCAACTAATTCAGTCAAGTAATCTCGATCTATTCAAGTCAACAAAACGCATTAAAAAGGGTCGACACTGTCACTATCATATTTGGATTGTAAATGTGGATGCGGTTATCACTTTTAAGTATATGTATCCGCATTTGTAAGGTTATTGTGGTTATTATTCGTTATCCGCATATGATGGATGGGTCATTTGGGTCTTCTTTGGGTTTCTATTAAGGCATATCTTAAACTATTTTGAAAATAATTTGGACATGGTTTTAGTGTTTTTTTTTAAAGCCCTAATGTTTTAGATGAAATCCATATCTATTTCACATTCTAATTAAAAAATAATAAATAAAATACAAACACTCCATGATCTATACATATATTAGGGAATGCAAATGCAGATCCTAAAACCGTTATCTACATCCTTAAATCCGAATAGTTAATAATTACGGTTAGCATTCGCCCGCAATTACGGCCTTTTGCAAATGCTCTCCTTGCATGATAACTAGATTGCTCAAGAACTACGGCCGTCGCCCACTCTGAGCAAGGAGTAGCATGCGTGAATGATGCATGGGACCAGATAATCATGTCTTCTCATGCACGGCATATAATCTTTCCGTCAACAAAGGTAATTAGTTATCGCTCACTCGTTGCATCTTTTGCAATGTTTAGACCCTTTTCCATTGCCTCAAGCCTATGGTCAAAGCACTATTGGTCATTTGGCGAAAGAAGCAGAAGACATTATTTCCTATGCTGCAACAACATAACAAGTTGAGTGACTCACTAGTGCCTAGTGGGATCTTTTGTGTGCTATATTTTAGGTTAAAATAAAATTAATAGGATCAAGGTCGAGTTTATAAGAATATATATAGGAATTTAAAGAAAACAATTTTGCCATCAAAAGGCATTATTTTTCTTACAATGTGTTAACTGTGATTTTATGACTTGTTAAGTCTTATTCTACGCTTTGATAAATTGTTTTAGAAAATATAGAAGCAAGCGCAAGAAAAAGTGTTTTTTGAGAGGGGAGAGAAACCATTATTTATGAGACCCTACATGGCCTAACTATAGTAGCCTCTATTCGGGGGAAACCAATGTCTTGAGGAAGCTGTGCATTTTGGCCGCCACTGACTGTAGGTGGCCGGTAGGCAAATATGATTTTGAAATGTAGGTTTTTTGGACCCAACCTAACAGCAAAATACAAAAAATGTTTTAAGATTATTTATTCAAACGACATCAATTTGTACCAACCAAAAACGGTGTAGTTTTAGTCGTGTATATATTCATCGCTTTCTCAATATATAAACCCTACATCTATTCGACTTTCTTATTTCTCAAATGCAAGCCAAAACATTCCTCTCTATGAATCTAAAATTGAAGTTTCAACACAGCAGTCACACTTTTTCTTTTTTTTTTCTTCTAACTTTGTAGTTATTTTTTGTTCCCTACTTTGCAAATATGCAAATTGTGAAGCAATAAGCCTTGTTGTTTTGCAGATTGCTTGATTTGAAATGAAAGTTGGCCTATTGTCCGCCATTGGTGGTGGTAGCAAAGATTGAAAATCCACCTGAGTCGAAAAAAAGTCAGTGATATTCCTGACTTTGGCAGTGACGAGGGGCAAAAACCTCATTTTCGGCACCAAATTCACCAATACCCAGCCCTAATTCAGAGGGTCTAGACAATAAAGGAGGCCACAAGCACTCCCTTAGGGGGCTTCAATTATAGCTTGATCCCAGTCCCACTGAAGTCTTATTTGCATCAGGCAACAAATACCAAAAGTCATGGAATAACCAACGTTGCATGGCCCCCTCCCGTAGTTCGATCCCATGATGACCCCCTCCACAAGGACCACACCTAACTTAACCTTTGCCATTGGACCACACCTAAAACCGACAGGTGTGGAGCTAGTCAAGGCGATAATTACATTCCTAAATAGAAAAAGATAATTTTGAGGCCACAAATTTTAAAAGCTATAACTGGGAACAGTTCTTCGTTTTAGGTGATTTTTTTAATGTAATCTTTTAAGATATAAACTACAAGTTAATGGGAAAATAAAGGAGCATGATATGCTAAATCAATTACCATTGAGTGTTGCTTAATATAATTTAATGTAATGCGCTTAATATAAATAGATTAATTATATATCATACCAAAAGTTATGCCCCGAGGGTTTCCTCCTGATTTTGTCTCTGATCGTCAGTGTCTTGATCTCATGGTAAAACATACACATTATTATCATGTAATTTATTTAAACTATAATTTAAAATGAGGAAATTATATATGATATGCTAAAAATTTATACAAAAACATCATGGGAAAAAAAAGAAAAGGCCCTACTGTATGTGGTGTTTACCAGACAGATTCTATTTCTATCTCCAACTGTAACACATTTGACCAGGTACTACATGCTTATAATACAAGTCTCCTCCAACACAACTTTAATCAACCAAAACAAAAGCTAATTAATAAAGCAATTAGAGACTATAATTTGACAGAGAAAGAGAAAGGCAGAAGCTTCTATTAAGTGGTCCATGAAATGGGGTACAGAATGTAAAAAAGACATGAAAAAGCTTATCTCTGCCATCATTTAAATGTAGGGGGGGGTGGGGGGGATCCAACGTTCGAAAATATAAATATATATATCATTGGACTTTCGCTCTTGTTCATTTCAAAAAACCCAACGGATACTTTCATTTTTGCCTTTATTCCATGTCTTCGATTTGACCCGGCCACACCCACTAGCAAGAAGCATCAAAAACTCGCTCCATCTGCTTGACACATGGTCAAATAGGTGATTTTAGGATTCATGTTTGTCTGTGAGGAAAATGGCCAGCAAAAAGTTGAAAAGGAAAAGAAAAAGAGTGAGAGTCCCATGTTACTTTTAATTTTCTCAGGTTAATGTACTGCCATTAATTTCCCACCCACCAGCTGCTTTTTCTTCTTCTTCTTCACCAAACACTAGGATGTGATCAGTGGGTGAAAAATACAGGAACCTTTTTTTTTTTTTTGTTGTGTGTGTGTGTCTTATTACTCACATAAGAGGCAGGATCTTAACTTGACATAGAGAATGATCCTGGTGTTTAGGGTTTAGGATTATGTCGTGTGACTTTTATGTATTGAATGAATAATCACAGTTGTCTCTCAATTTTTTGTTTGTGTATAAATAATCGATCAAACATCAAGAAATACAAACAATTTGTACAAGGTTTTTTTTGTTTTTTGTTTTTTTTTGTTTTGTAGTTATCTATGTTCTTCGTTTTCTATCTCTAATTTCTAACAATGTAAATTCTAATTAATATAGACTATGAAATGGATCATCTCAATTTTACTTTATATTCTATTGATCAGAAGAGGGATTACAAATAGAAATTTTTTTTAAAAAAATAAAAATATATATATTTGTACCTTTTTTCTAGTTCACCTTTTTTGAAATTTTACAGCGAGAAAATAATGGCCATTTTGATGTTGAAATAATAAATTTTGGAGGTTTAAGTCGGTTTATATGACCATATGGCTATAAAACATAAAACATGAACGAAAGAAGCTTAAATATTAAATAATGTTAGAAAGAAGACTCATATCTTTCTGTGTTATCTTAAAATTAATGACTTTTAAAATTATTATTTAATTATAATTTTAAAAGGTACATCAATTTTGAGCCGATTTAAACATGTGTTGATGCTAGAATTGAAAGACACCTGCCCTAATCTCAATAGATCCAATTTTAGGACTTAAGGATTTTTAAGGGCTAAGATTTAAGAGACGTCTTGGGACTTACATAGAATTAGAAAATATGCAGGAAGATAGTCTGACCATCAAAATCACCAAAAAGACTTAGTGAGGAATCACATTAATGGACGGTCACAATCCATCATCTTCGCCATCATGAGCGAGTAGATATAGCATGCCAATATAGATCATAGGGCCACATTGTTTGGCAAACACCGTTAACATTAAATGGGGCCACAAAGCATCATAGTCCAAAGCTTTATAAAGCACCTTATGCTATGCTATCATTTTGGCCAGATCCTGCCGTCCAGTCCAACGATCCAAGGGTCCCACAGTAGACCACACTTGGCATTCACTTGATTTTCCACGTGGAAGGTCCACCCCAAGTCAAACCCACCCTAACCATTGACCAGATTACTTCTAACTCCGTCTACTATTATTTTACATTGAGAAATGCTCTTTTACATTTCCTCAACAATCAAACACAAGTCGTAACTTTTGTCATGATTTACGAATTTCATTAGAATTCAATACAAAATTAATGAGTTAGAGTTAATGAGTTTGATCTGTTTAAACAAATGGGTCTAATTATAGTTAACTATAAATCTTATATTTATGTCTTAATACGATCCAAACTCAACACACGATATTAATAGTTAACAATTTTGATATAATTCGAAAAAAAATTTCAAGTAGTTAGGTAAACACTAGAGTGTGGGATTGAATCCCGCAATGAAAATCTTTATGTTTGATTAGTGTAAATTACTTTAATTTTTATTGATGTCCTGGTGGGACTGAGTCAGGTTATGACTTAGTCGGACTTAAGGGAGTGCCTACAGTTCTTAAGCTCCTAGCGGATAAGTACTATAGTCACGCTAAAGTAGAATAGTCATAGTTGGTATCCTTTACCTGTTTTTTTGAATAGAAAAAAGAAAACTCACAAACCATACATTAACCCAATTTAAAATTAGTTAAATAGAGTTGAAAAGTCTAAACTATTTAATTAAATAAATCAAATTATAATTAACTTATATATTCTTGTAATCGTAATTCATCTCGAGAATAAAAACAAATTGTCACACACCTATTTGAACATCCTTAGTAGACTCCGTTAATGCACTGTGGCATGTCCTTTGTAATATTTTATTTGGGTCCGGGAAGGCCAGGCCAAGATACCAAAGTTTCAATTTCACCCATCAGGGTCTCTGGCGTGTCTCTGTCTCTGTCTCTGTCTCTCTATCTTTTCCATTCAAATTGGAGGCTAGAGCATTTAATAAGCCTATTGTAAATTTGAATGCTCATTCACAACACACGAGAACCTTGCTTCACCTTCCATTTCTGGGTGCAGATCGGATCTAGTTACCTAGCTAGTTCTAAAACCACAACTTCAACTGCAAATCTGCAACTCAGTGTCCTGCTCTGTTTTTTTTCCAGGATTTTTCCTGGAACTGGATCATCAACACCCTTCAGAGGTAAAGTCACAGAAATGGCTGCACTTAAAAATATATATCTTGAATTTGCTACTCTTGCTTCAATCTTCTTGTTTGCAGAAACATTGTACTGTTCTGTCTTTCATCACCTCAGTAATGTTGTTGTTTTAGAGGTTTAAGGAGGTTTTAGCTGTGGTTGATGTAATTCTTGTTCATAAACAGTTCCATTGACTGAACTTCTTGTCCAATTCTGTGCTTGTTTTGCAGTAAACAACATTGTTTAACATATTCCTCATAGGGAGGGAGTGAAGACAAAGATGCCACAAGAAACCGACTCCCATTCAATTTCAATGTCTCCTTGCAAGAACTTACGAGGATTAAAGGCTTTGGTTCCTAACAATGAGGCTTCATACACTGAGGAGATTATCAACGACCATGAATTAGCTCAAAGAAAAGCCGGAGAAGCAGGTACTAGCTATTCTACAACCACTACTTCCACCATTCTTCCTAGTTCTTCTATGCTTACGAGAATCCTTCTAGCCACTTCATATAAAAATTAAAAAATTAAAAAAAAAAAAAAATCTTCTAGAGATTTGAGTTTATATATATACTTGAACAATTTCTTAAGATATTGAAAGATATTATTTTAATTCAATTTATAAAATTAACATATATTTTTTAAATAAAAATACATGCAAAAATTATCATGTATTTTAATAAGAAATGATAACTAAGAATTTAAATAAAAACATTTGTCTAATCTTTTGGAGGGTTATAAACTTTGCCTTTTTCTTTTGCCAAAGAGAGGGTGGGTGGGTTGGTTGGTCCCATAATAATCAAAACACTAGGGGGGGAAAGATAAAATTTAAAGATTATGGAAAACATCATAATGTTGCGCCAAATGCGGGCAATCTAATGGTGTAAAAAATAATGTGGGTCCATAATTTCACTAGTTTTTGTACAGTAGCCGAAAGAAGGCCCAAATAAGAATTTGTTTGGGGGACAATCGGATTAATTAGGCCTCCTTCCTTAGAGCACGGACCATATTCTTGGTACAGTGAAACAAACATGGCAACTAATGAGAGGTAGGGTCTCAACTTTTGTGGGTAGATGATTAAAGGTGACATGATTTATTAGGTTATACTCTGTTTGGGATACATATTTTACTGCACAATCGCATTTATTAGGTTATACTCTGTTTGGAATTTCATGTAGATTTGCAGCAATGGGATATGATTGTGGCTCACCAATTGAGGTTAAAGCACAGTTTAGGACTTCGTGCCCAAAGTTGAATCCACAACAAAATAAAAATAAAAGGATTCGATATTTGTTTTACTCATGGGTCATGGCTGAGCTGATTTGACAATTTACTCTGCCTCTGTCCTATAGTGGTAAAATAGTAAAGTTTATAGAGTATTGTTCACTGCTGAGAAAAGCAATGCCCGAAAACATTATTTCTTTATTAAATAATTTGATTATACTAGTATGTTATATGGTCTATTTATTAAACAAAAATGTAGTAGGTGAAATAGAGTACAAAAGAT
This sequence comes from Corylus avellana, assembly GCF_965113065.1. Taxonomy (NCBI): domain Eukaryota; kingdom Viridiplantae; phylum Streptophyta; class Magnoliopsida; order Fagales; family Betulaceae; genus Corylus; species Corylus avellana. Next base: position 633,055 of record NC_142492.1, read on the forward strand.
GAAGAATAATTGGAGTAAAGATTAATTTTGGGGTGGTGCAACACATAAAGAACCGTAGAATTTAGAGGCATTTTAATTTTTTTTTAAATAAATATTAAAAATATTTCAAACATACTACCCAAAATATTATAGATTAAGTTGAAGAAAACTCTTACGACCAGTTTGGATATGCCATGGATGTTGGAAGTCTCACATTGCTTGAGTATTAAGGAGATGTGCCATTTATGAGGGTTAGGAGAAACCTCAACTCTTAAGCTAACTTTTGAGTTGAATTAAGATCAATATTTTTTTCTAACATGCATCTTATTCATTGCATGTTTGTCAATGGATGTAGCAGCCAAGCTTGAGTATGTGCTTGAGAGTTTGTTAAGTGTTGGTGTGTGCGTGTGTTTCAGCTTCAAGGAGGTACAAAGCAGCAGAATGGCTGCGTCAGATGGACCACGGCGCATCAGCAAGCCTGCCCAAAGAAGCCTCCGAGGAAGAGTTCTGCCTTGCACTCCGCAATGGCCTCATTCTCTGCAATGTCCTCAACAAAGTCAATCCCGGCGCTGTTCTCAAGGTTATATTCTTGTGCTTCATGCTCATCTTCCATCACAAGCAATACAATGCTAAATTTCCTTCTTTTCTTTTCTTTCTAACTATTTCCATCATGTTTCCACATGTGAAGCATTCTTTTTGTATTGAGATGGGTTTTTGTTACTTCTATGAAATTCATATAGGTGGTGGAAAATCCAGTAATTGCCGTTCAGTCCACGGAGGGAGCAGCACAGTCTGCAATTCAGTATTTTGAGAACATGAGGAATTTCTTGGAGGCTGTTAAAGAAATGCAGCTCTTGACATTTGAAGCATCCGATTTGGAAAAGGTTTTTGTTTCTCCTTCAAGTCCTGCATTTGCTATTAAACATGCATATTGGTTGCAACCTTTTAACAATATGAAGTACTATAAAACCATATAAATTTCAACCTGCATTACTTCATTATGTTCAAAGTCACATCAGTTTGTGATTTGATATTGAGAGACTGCCTTTGCTAGCAATGAATTTGAGTAACTTGGGATTTTCAGGGGGGCTCATCAAGTAAAGTTGTGGACTGCATTCTGTGTCTGAAAGGGTATTACGAGTGGAAGCTAGCTGGTGGAGTTGGGGTTTGGAGGTATGGAGGCACTGTGAGGATCACATCCCTTCCAAAGGGATCTCCATCCTCCATACTTAGCAGTGAAAGTGCTGATGAGTCGGTGGATGAATCCGATTCATCAACATATGAACAGCTGTTAGAATTTCTCCATCTTTCTAGTGAAGTCTCAATTGAAGAATCCAGAACTGCTAATGCTCTGACTTTCCTCTTCGATCATTTTGGACTTGGACTTCTACAGGCTTACCTCAAAGAGACTGATGGGATTGAAGACTTCCCTTTGAATGCAATGGTAGGTAAGACTCTTTCCATTTTGTTGTACAATTGCACCATTGCCAGTCATTATTTGGATTTCTCCAGACATACTCCTTTATTAATTTCCTGTACCACACAAACATTGAGGATATAAGATTGAACACTAAATTTTTTTGTACGTATATGATATGGCATATACAAGTACCAATTTCTATCAGCAAAAATATTTATCTTAGGCCCCATATGCGTATAATGTCTAGTTTCGTGGTAAGGATTAGATATGAGGTTGTGATTACAAAATTCCATTAATCTTTTTCATTTAACCCATAAATGGAGATTCTTTTGTTTTATGGGGAATCTGAATTGATTATATGGTGAAAATTTGTAGGTTATTGATACTTTGCTCAGTAAAGTAGTCAAGGATTTCTCGGCGCTGCTTGTTTCCCAAGGCACTCAGGTAAGGGTTTGGAGTGCCATTATGTGTCTTTTTAGTACTCTATTTAGAAGTACTGCCATATAATTGATTTTCCAATATGAGTACTGTCCTTTTAACACTATGTATTCTATAATTTACTTTGCACTATTTTCTACAGCTTGGATTGTTTTTGAAGAAAATATTGAAAAGCGATGCTGGCTCCTTCTCAAAGCATGAATTTATAACAGCCATTTCACTCTATCTTAATCAAAGAACTAATTTGCTGTCAAGTGATTTATCAAGATTCTGTGTTTGTGGTGGGAAACGCAATGGTACTCGGCATAATGTCAATCTTTCTGCAGACCATGCAGAACTGATTGATTTTCAACAGAAACAGCTTGAGGTATTAATAGAACTTATTACTCCTTTTGCACTGTTTCAAGCGGTTTTTCCTTAAAAAAGTGTCTAGCTTATATTGAATTTTCTTGGTAACAGAATTCTAAAATACTGTTCTCCCTTGGATATTTATTCTCACATTTCTTGCTAGGCCAACTGCAAATTTAATTTTTGACATTTCCTTCCATATATTGCATGTGTACTAATATGTACTGTCTTGGATGTTTTAGGAGCTAAAATTATCTTTTCAAGAGGCAAAATCAGAGGTGAAACAGGTCCACTCAGCCTGGGAGAAAGAACTTAGTAGGCTTGGTGAGAAACCAAGAGACTTGATCTTTCTTGAATAACCAATTCTCTTAAAAGTTTAAATTGATAGAAAATGGGGAATTTATTCATTCATTAATGTTCTAACACCCTTCCTGCCTACGTGTGGGCTTAAATTCTCTGTCAATAAGCGATGCCCAACACATAGAATATTTAATTGAAATGAAAGGTGAATTACGGAGACAAGGTTCAAACTCAAGACTTTTGCTTTGATACCATGTTAAATCACCAATTCTCCTAAAAGTTTAAGCTGATAAGAAATTGTGAATTTGTTCATTTAATTAATATTCTAACAATCTTCTTTGAAAATATTCTTGTGGTTGAACATAAAGGTTTCAATTAATTGTATTATGTTTATCTATGAAGACTTGTGTAAAATTACATTTTTTGTTGCCTCAGAGAATCATTTTAAGGGCCTTGAAGTAGCCTCCTCTTCCTATCACAAGATTCTAGAAGAAAACCGCGTACTTTACAATCAAGTCCAAGACCTCAAAGGTATCCATCTGAAGCTTTTTAATCGTCAACTTGATCATTTATATGTTTTATCAGATGTGGAGCTTAGCGAATGAAATTGGTTTCTTACAGGAACCATTAGGGTTTATTGTAGAGTTAGGCCCTTCTTACCTGGGCAATCAAATGGGCATTCTACTGTAGACCACATAGGAGAAAATGGAAATATCATGATTTACAATCCCTTTAAGCAGGGCAAAGATGCAAGACGAGTATTTGCATTCAACAAAGTATATGGAACAAATGTCACACAAGGTATGTTTTGGTTTAATCTGCTTTTAGCATCAGCTACATATGAGTGAATGTAATCCATTTGTGTATAGTTTGTATATTCGTGATATTTTTTTTGAAGATTAATCATGATGATTTGTTATTATTCCTATATGCAGAGCAAATATATGCTGATACTCAACCATTGATCAGGTCTGTTCTAGATGGTTTTAATGGTTGTATCTTTGCATACGGACAGACTGGCTCAGGGAAGACCTACACAATGGTAATACACCACATATGTGTCTGTGATCAGTAGATTTCACCATTCAAATGGTATCTCATACATATTCTATAAATATGTACCTACCACTTTGGGTAACAAAGTTTTTCCCATTCTCATAATTGCATATCATACAATCATCATATAAGCAACCTGGACTTTGTTTGATATGGTCCTCAATTTCCAGTTAGTTTTTCTTTTTCTAAGCAACTTGGCCTGTGAATAATGATGGGTTCCTTCTTGGATTTACAAACTTTCAAATTTTTAATTGCATGGCTTGTTCTTTTTGGTGTTTTTTTAGCTCTTTGTTGCACAAGGGAAAACATTCTCTTTCATGAACCTGAAATCTTCTCTAGCCATCAATGTTAACCAGATTATTAATCTAAATTTGATGAAAATAGAAGGAAAAATATATTGAGCAATCAACAAATAATTGTTGTCTTAAAATTGATTTATATGACCTAAATAACAATATTTGTCTATCCTTTTCATAGAGTGGCCCAGATTTGACCTCTGAGGAGACATGGGGTGTAAACTATCGAGCACTTCGTGACTTGTTTCAAATATCAAAGGCGAGGGAGGATATCATAAAATATCAAGTTGGAGTCCAGATGATTGAAATATACAATGAACAAGTGAGGGATCTATTAGTCAGTGATGGCTCTAACAGAAGATATCCTTTACAAGATTTACATGCTGCTATTTAGATAACATAATAAGCCTTCCTGTGTATTTTGTCCATCTGAGTTTGAATTTTAATCTAGGATTTGATAAATTTATATACCGTATTGTTACTTCAGTACCTTAACTCCATGCACATTAGATATACGAAATAACTCTCAATTGAATGGCCTTAATGTACCCGATGCAAGTTTGATTCGGGTTACATGCACTCAAGATGTTCTTGACTTGATGAGAATTGGCCAAAGGAATCGTGCTGTGGGTGCTACAGCTCTAAATGAGAGGAGTAGCCGTTCACATAGGTAGATGGCTTCTTTTCTTGAAGTTTATGATTCTTTTTGGTATTATTAATGTTACTACCAATTATTTTACTAATGGTTTTTGGGTATGGCCTTCCTTCTGCAGTGTTTTAACTGTTCATGTCCATGGAAAAGAGTTAGTTTCTAATTCCATTCTTAGGGGTTGCCTCCATCTAGTGGATTTGGCTGGAAGTGAAAGAGTGGATAAATCTGAAGCTGTTGGTGAGAGGCTGAAGGAGGCCCAACATATAAATAGATCACTTTCTGCACTTGGAGATGTCATCTCTGCTCTTGCACAAAAGAGTACACATATTCCTTATAGGAATAGCAAGCTTACTCAAGTATTGCAAGATTCTCTAGGTAACATGTCAATCACAATTTCCTCCTAATATCTTTGTTGCCTCCATCGTTCTTATCATTTTTCGTCTGAAATAGGTGGGCAGGCAAAGACATTGATGTTTGTACATATAAATCCTGAACTTAATGCTCTTGGGGAGACAATTAGCACACTCAAGTTTGCTGAGAGGGTCGCCTCCATAGAACTTGGGGCTGCCCGGTCTAATAAAGAAACTGGAGAAATCCGAGATCTCAAAGAAGAGGTTTGTTTTTCATAATTCTCCTCTGAAATTCTACTTTTTTGACTTATTTTTCTTTTCATGAAAGCTTTCAAATTCCTTCTATCTTATATAGATATCGAACCTTCAACTGGCATTGGAGAGGAAGGCAACTGAACTTGAGCAATTGAAAGCTGGGAATACTCGAAGCACAATAGAGTCCCAAAAACCAAGACCGGTTTCACCTTTTCGAATGCCAAGGAGTGGTATCAGTAACAGCCTGAAGCCTGAAACTTGCCAGCGACCCATTGACGATACAAGAAACTTAGAGGTAAGTAACAGCAGTCAGGAGTATGTGTGATAAAACATGTTAATAGGTTTGTTTTTTTTTTTTTTTTTTTTTTTTTTTTTTTTTTTTTGGTTTTACGCTACTGCAATTTGAGTGAAAAAATGCTTGGAAGCTTCTTAGGAATGTGAAAAGAAATGGATAATCTCACTTGTGATGAAATTTGGTTTCAGGCTAGAAGTTGTTCTTCCGGAAAGCAGAGGAGGTCAAGATTTCCCTCTGCATTTGCAGACAAGGAGATCACACAAAAGATACCTTTTCTAGCTGAAGAAAGATTAGTGATCTCTGGAAAGCCAAGGTCACCGTCCCCTCCTGTTAGGAGATCAATGTCCACTGATAGAGGGTCTGTCATAAGGAGCAGGGTCAAAGCTGACACAACTGACAACCAACCTATTGCAAAAGTACCATTTCCTGCTAGAGTTTCTGTTAATAAGTCTGTTGCCGCAATGCCAATGATCCCTTCAACAGATAGCAATTCAAGGGTACATATAGGTTCACAAGAGCCGTTTCCTGCTAGATTTTCTGTTAATAAGTCTGTTGCTACAATGCCAATGATCCCTTCAACAGATAGCAATTCAAGGGTACATGTAGGTTCACAAGAGCCAGCTAAACATGATAATATTTCTGATGCATACTACAGCCTCCAGAAGATAAGCACCAAGAAAGTTTACCCAGAACATGAAGAGGAGCAGTTTAAGCAAGCTCTTAATGTAAGGCAAGGTGGCATTAGGAAAAGCAAGGCTGAGAGCAAGGTCAAGGCAAAGCATAATCAGCTGCCAGCTAAGACTCAGAAGTCTGAGATGGCAACAACATTGTTCTCTGACATGCACATTGCAGGTGAAAAGATGGAGGAAGCGCCTCGAAAGAGTGAATTCCCCGAGCCAGAAAATGAGCAAGGCCTTGTTGGGTCACCAGTGCATGGTGCTCTAAAGGTGAAAAAGCCTCAACAGAACTTCCCACGGATCTCCCAAAATCTTGAACCAAGGTATGAATGATGAAGATTTTCTCTTTCTACAGCTATTTGAAGATTGGTAGATTTGGAATAGGATCCTCTCAATTTCAAGTGCAATGAAGAAGAGTCATTTCATAGTCAGGATTTAATGTTGTTGTATTTAACGGTTAGCATTTCATTCGGAAAATTTAAATGATGTGACATCATTTACACCGTTAGATGCAGCATTAAATCATTACTATGAAATGGCTTGAAATTGAGAGGATCCTTGTGGAGTAAGTTCATGTGGTTATTGTCAATAAATGTGCATTCTTTATTAAATGCAGAGGACTAGTGGAACCCTTACTGGCTGGGAAACTTGACAACAAGGTTCCAAATGGTCTAGTTCGCTTTCCAAAGGAAGGCCCCAACGCATCAATGCCTGAGTTTAGAAGGAGTCGCTCCACACCTCGCGGGAAATTTATGATTCTACCTTGAGGATCTCACAACATAAAGCAATGATTTTATTGCCACTAATTTTTTTTTCTTTCAAATATTGTACAGTGACTACTATTAGTGTTGGCCTTCCAAATTGCATACTTCTTCTACGGGGACTCCGATGATGTTCTGGAGAGTATTATGGTGGAATCCTTCTCTTTTCCCTGATAAATATTTTGGACATATTTCTCTGTAATTCAAATTTAAATTATCTTTGTATTTTCTGGCTATAATACTTTGTGTTTTTGAGTGTCCATACCTAAAGCAGCTTTTGATGCTATATGTAAACTTTTGATCACATATGTCCTGCTCATCCTATAATTGTCAAAAACTTCACAGCAGATGATTTTATTATGTAAGTTCCATTTAGGGAAAAGTTTTATGAATTCGATCTTTCAACTACTTCAGATAATTTGCAAGTTAGCTAGCATGAAAACCATGCTTCCAAAAGCTGGATTAAAAAAAAATTGAAGAAAGAAGAAACAAACGCTTAGTCAAAGGGCATTCAAATATCCAAAGCAGCATATAACCACCTCATCCAGGCTTCAACTTTTAGTACTTTTGATTATAAAATTTATTTTTGTAGTTATGAGTATAGCTAATTTTAGCTAGGGCTAAAGCTGAAGCCTAACATTTTTATTTCTAACCAGCATTTTGCTAGTGTTGTAGTCACTAAAATTAGTTCGAAGAAAATGCAGAAGGTGGTTCTAGAAACACCAAAGTTAGCAACATAACCTTAATGCATGGCACTAATTTTAATGCTGAGAGACACTAATCTATTTATAGAAAAAAATATTAAGAAAGAAGGATTTTTTTTTGGCTCTGGACACCTCATTGACAGCCTCAGCATATATGTTGTTACTCAAAACTAACTTTTTCATGTCAGTTTTTCCAATACCTGCCTCCTAATGTTTCAACATTTTGGCAGTTTTTCAATCTGTGATTAGTTTGAGGCTTCTTCCCAATCAACTTGATGCCAGCAAATTTGGTAAGGTGGGTTCCTTCATATATATCTTCTGTAAACATACTTTTTCGTGTTCAATCTTCAAGAATTTGATTGGCTTCAATTCATAAGGGCAATCTCAGCTTTACTAACCCCAGGTAATATGAAATTTAGTATCTTTCATCTCATGTCTGTGGCCTAATATTTCAAGGTAAGCGTTTGGGGTTCATCTATTGGAGGTAGCATCAAATTAAGTTTATATGGATTTGGCTAATGATTAGCAGGAAAACTGACTTATGGGGATCAAAGAATTTGAAATGTCAGTCCATGTCTCAACATCACAGTTGCAGGTTCAATCAAAACTGACTTGGAAAAAGGCCTTAACAGTGTCTAATTATATTATGGGTGCTGCACAATTTTCCAATCCAAAACCACCATCTGAGGAGAAAGCATCTGATCAATATCAGACGACAAATAAAGTAGCCCCTCAGACCTCAATCACCTTTGTCTACCAAGCAAAAGTAGCAGAATTTCTGCGCAATGTAACAGTGACATGGTGCAAAAATCTCATCAACCATTCCCTTAGCATCACCGTGGAAAACCCTTCTGATGAAAATAAACACACTTGCAAGGTTGATATAAGGGCTTGGCAATTTTGGGGTAGAAAGGGTCTGAAATCCTTCGAGTTAGATGGGAAACTAGTAGGCATTTTCTGGGATTTTCGACAGGCAAAATTCTCCAGCTCCCCGGAACCCTGCTCTGATTATTATGTTGCCATGGTCTCCGATGAAGAGGTGGTTTTATTGCTAGGGGACTTAAAAAACGAAGCTTTTCAAAGAACCAGAACAAGACCATCCTTAGAAGATGCTATCTTGTTGTACAAGAAAGAGCATGTGTATGGAAAAAGATCGTTTTGCACCAGAGCCATGTTGGCTGATGGTGGTAAAGAACATTACATTTTCATTGAAACTTCTCTCCCCGGCGCCGGGCCCGGTGATCCTGAGATGTGGATTAGCATTGACAGCACAGTTTTGATTCGAGTTATGAACTTGAACTGGAGATTTAGAGGAAATGAGACGGCAATGGTGAACAATTTGCCTGTACAAATTTTGTGGGATGTGCATGATTGGTTGCACGGAAAACCCGGGTCAGGCCGGCCTGGCCTCTTCATCTTCAAGACGGGCACACCAGAATGTGCATCAGATGATGATCTTGATGATGATGATCCTGATGATGAAAATGAAGGTGGCAGTATATATGGCTCTGCCTCATCACAAGGATGCCCATCAACCCCAGAGTTCTGCCATTTTTTATATGCCTGGAGAACTGATCATCAGTAATTAATAGCAAGAGACTCATCTAAAACATTATATTATTATACTATGCTGTAAAAGTATTGAATAAATAATTATTATTTTTTTTAATTTATTTATGTTTTTAGGATAAGTGGAGAACTAGAGGTTCTGATTCGAACCCTGACTCTACAATTTACCTAAATATTCTATGTATTTGCTTCAATTCTTAGAGCCTTTATTTGTCCCCTTGATTGATATTTCAACATTTTAAAATTGACTAATTAATTAACAACAAAATGTGAGTTCTATGTAGTCTAGACAAAGTTTGACGACCATGAGAGTATTTTTGGCACGAAAGTTATTTGTTTGAACAAGTCAAACTAAAGACCCAAAAGTTGCATTTGGGACTAATATTGGGTCAAGGATATGCGATTAAAGTTAAGAACCGTTAACGATGGCTTATATAAAGGTTGATTGTCACCGTCGTATCATCAAAGTTAATTGGCAATGTCATGTCAGTAAAATAAAGTAGTGACGAAAGCATAATCTTATTTTAGCATTACTCCAAAATAATTTATCATTATAGACAAGGTGGGCGTAACTCCTGTGTGTAGGAGAGTGTTGGCCGTTGGGCAATAGTTGAGCCCAATGTGGTCGGGCTTGGTGTGTGTAAGTCCATTTAATTGGGCCCAGGTTAGAATAGTTAATGCCCTATGAAAATTTATTAAGTCCTAAAGCACTAAACCTAGGTTTATTTCTGAAACTCAATTAGATGGGCCTATACACACTAAGGCCCTTTACATTGGACTCAATTAGGGCACACCACTCTCTAGGTCATGGGGTGTTACACGGTGCCTTCCTTTAATAATAGGTATTAAGATGTTTGAACTTGTGAGAGTTTAGGGCTTTGTTTAGAAAATGACTAATATGTTGAATAATTTATTATCTTTTATTATAAATAAAATCAAATTAAGGTAATTTTATCTTTTGTAAGCATGAGTAATGCTACATGCTACACTTTTATCTTACTCTCATCTTTTTAGATTGATATAACAGTGTTCATCAGCTCTTGTTAAAAAAAAAAAATTCAAAGCCTATCAACCTAGTGGGATGAGAATGTATTATATAGCATTTTTTATAAACATTTATATATATTATAGTTCATATATGCATGAATAATACTAGAAACCATACTTTTTATTCCATCACTATCATATAAAGATTAGCATTGGGCCTATATAGTGGTCGATTAGGCACAAGATTTTTTGGGCTTGGATACATGAGAGAGTCCACACACGGAATTTCACAACTGGTATCTCCACGCTCCTGCGAGAAAACTGTAAAACACGCGTCCCTGAGAACAAACAAAACCCTAACCCATTCCGAAATTAGGGCTTATGCTTCGTCTCTAAAACGCAAAATCAAATTCGTAAATGGCGGTTTTGGCGGGAAATATCAGGTTGACAATCTCATCCCAGATTCAATGTCGAGTCTTCTTCATTCCCTGGTGAGAACTTTCTCTGGATTAGCTTCATCGTTTTTCTACCCTCTATTTGGCTGCGGGGAAAATGAATGAAGGAGAAAAGAAATTTACATATAGAATATTTCTGGTATTTTCTGGAAGTGGGTATTATTGTCTCAGTTTCGTAAAGGTTTTAGTTTTCTCTGGTTCCAAACAGTGAAATCTCTGAGGTCTTAAGCTTTAAACAGAAGATTCAGAATTCCCAAAATTGATCACTGAGTATTGAAAAATTATGGGCATTTAATCGTTCGGTATTTTTCAACAATTAGTTTCTTTTTGTTTATAGGGTGAAGAAGAACAATGTCACTGCCATCACATGTTTGCAGAGCAGGGACTATTGTTCATCAGTTCCGGTTAGGTACTTTCCTAGGAGATATTCTAAGATTGACAAACCAGAAAGTCCTCTGCCAAGAAAAGGTTCCAAGAAAAATGAATTTCCTGACTATTCAGATGGAATGCAGAGAAGTTTTGTTTCTGATGAGGAGAAGTCTCAAAATCAGGATCAAATGTTGAAGAACACCGTGTTGTTTGATGATGCTGAACAAGGTATTTAATATATTTTTAATTTGTTGAGCAAGTGAAGTGACATTAGTTTTTACTTTGAATGATTGTGAGTACGAGTAGTGTTTTGGTGTGTGTGATATGTGTGAGCAATGCTGTGTAACTAAGTTATGGTTGGAGATCTTGAAAGTCCGTACTTACATAATGCATGGGCTTTAAGTGGAAGGTCTGAGCTGTTAGAGTCACTTGCTCTATTTACTAGCGGGACAACAATATATGATAGGGTTCAGGTTGAAAATACATTGACCATTAGCGAATGGTTGGACAAGCACGAAGAATGCAAGTCATTGCTTGTTAGGCTTCTTAAGGTAGTATTATCATAGATTCACTTTGCAACATAAAAGAAGGACGTTCTTATAACCTTGTTTTCTCTTCATGTAATTGTAGGTTAGAAAAAGTAGATACAGATTATTCTACAGATGCCAATTGATGCAGCTTTAGCATATTGTGTTCATGTTATTAATCGGGCTCTATGTGTATGCAAAAGTGGCGGAATATGCATTAAAAAACATTATGGCAATTCTTTAGTTGGAAGATGAAATTCTTTATGATGTTGCATTTGTAGACTATGAACTCATGGAAGAGCCTGAGGAGGTTGTTAAAAAGTTCAGCATTCATCAAGGGAAGGATTGTGAACAGGATGTATCATGTGCCATTAAAGCTAAGCAAGATGCAGAAAACTTTGCAACCAAGCTACTTGCGACAAGGTTAGAATATTATCTTCATTAACTTAATCTCTTCAGGATGTATCATGCATGTGTGTTTGCTTCTGTAAGCAGAAGAAGATAAGGAGATCTGTTTTTGAGCTTGTTTTCTTCCTTTGCAGATCATTCACAGCTGTTGAAGTGAGAAAGAAATTGCTGGGGAAGAGATTTTCACCAGATACTGTGGAGGCAGTCATAAATGATTTCCAGAGAAGGTGCAAAAATAATAGTTTAGATATTCATTATGTTTAAGGCATCTGTTTGCAACTTAAAAAAAAAAAAAAAATACTTCAAGAGATTGCTTGGGTACTATTTTCTCAATTATTGGCTTTTCATTCTTTTGCAACTTGATGAGAATTGTTTTAGTTCCTGTGTCTCTTATCAACTACCTTTCACATCAACATAAGAATGATGGACTAGAAACACAGGAAATAGCATCATCAAATCTTCAGGCCATTGTGAACTTTTGGGTTTTCCTTTTCTGAAGCTGGCACTCTTTTATGTCTTATATTTTCAATGTTGCTAACAATGGCTATAAATTTGGTTTACAATGGCAGTTACATGAGTTTTCTCTTGATTATTGTTGGATCTTGTTACCTAGTGGTGACTATTCTGAAACCAGAGGGGATACCCTATAATTACATGTGTATCTGGAGTAAAAGATTAAAGAAATAGAACACTGAAACAGATGAGCATCTTTTAGCCACAGGGGAGGTCCTGGGATTTTCTTGCTTCCCCACCTTCCTGAGGATCTGAGGATGACCTTTCTAGGCTATTCTATCTATATCTCATTTTTCAAGTACATTTTCATAATTGGATCGTAAGATTTCCACTCATCCAAATAGATTTCATATACATGTCCTGTGCAAGTTTGACCCTTTTATTTTGTTGTAGAGGGTTTATCAATGATAGATTGTATGCGGAAATATATTCTCGGTCTAGATGGTCTACTTCAAGTTGGGGACCAAGGCGTATCAAGCAGGTAAGCTTTCTAGTTTTAGTACTATCGTGTCCAACCTAATGTTATGAATATGTGTCTCTAAGAGCTGTGTTGTCTTTTTAGCCATGGGCATTGTTTCTCTTTTGAATGTTATTTGATAGCTGTTTGAGTTTGCATATTACTTTTGTGGGAATTTCTTTCAATAGAACCTAAGAACAAAAAACATTAGGTAATTATTAATTATTATTTTTCTCTAAATGATTTATCACATAATTTTTTTGGCATTCTATACTTTTGTGATATATTGGATGTGGTATCTAGAAAAAGTAATCTGAGGAAAGATTGTGTAAAAATTCTGTGGCCTGTCTTGCAAACTCAGGAGTTCAGTGATAATTTAGCCCCTTTTTCTTTGTGATTATTGAGGATAGTGCAGAATTGAAATAAGTAGAAGAGCCACTTGCTGGGACAATTGGTAAAACATCAGATGAGTTTGAGAATATTATGCCAAAACAAACAGTCTACTCAACTTAGAAATCCTCGCTCATTTAGTTATTTATTTATTTTATTTTTTGAAGCAGTTATTACATCTTTGAAAAGAACACGTTATCTGTATTTCAATGAGATTGATCTTCTAACCTAAGTGTTGAGCCTTAGTCTATTGACACATGTCCAAAATGAAGGTGAATATTACAACGTAAGCCATTAAAGAAATCATTCTGGAAGCTAAATGTCTATTCTTGTCTCCGTATCTTATCCATATAAATTAATTAGTAAAGAAGTAGACTAAGATGATTATGGTTTCTGGCACTTTGCAGCTCATGGTAGACTAAAAGTGAGAATAATTATTAATGGGCTTATTGATAAATTGCTAGTAATAGCTTATCATGTGCTATTCAGCTTTGGTTTCTATGTTAGAATAGAGAAGGAAGAAGAAAATTTGATGTATAAGAAGGGAAAGAACGAGACTATTGCTTCCATTTACTTTCTGTCATTCTCAAGGGAAAATGTTGTTCTTTACATGATGGAGCATTGTTGTTGGATCAGGCACTCTTGACGAAAGGAGTAAGTGAAGTTGATGTGGAGAAAGCAGTAAAACTGGTTTTTGAGGATGGTAAATCTGGTGATCAACAGTCGAGTCTTGGCTTGTCAAAGCTTTCCATGGATAATTTATTTGTTCAGGCCTCAAAGCAGTGGCTGCGAGGTCGAGATGTGCCAAAAGAGACAAGGAAATCAAGGATAGTTCGGTGGCTTCAGTATCGTGGGTTCAACTGGGGTGTTGTCAGCACCATATTGAAGAAGTTAGAATCACAGTATCCTCCCTAGGGCACCAGTTGGATCTCTTACTTCCATAGCTTCTAAAAAGTGGGATGCAGTGCCATATTCATCACTTCACATGTAAATTGTGTGATATGGACAGGGTTACACACTTACACTCTCAATTGGAACGCGCTGTTCTGGCCAAAAGAAAGTTGGTCCCCATAGGCCTTACACTCCACACTGCTGCATCAGCTACCCTAAAGTCATCTAGGTAGAATTACCTTACGGACAGCACAGAGATGCTGTTGGTGGAGTCAATATTTTTATTTCTGGATGTATAAATCCTCATGTACCATTGATAACTCTTAACGAAATCCAGTTGTTTGTGTGGTGTATGTATTTACTCATTTTGATAGTAGTTACTGAAGAGTAGTTGAATGTAGATTCAATTCATATTTGAAAGCTTCTCTGAAGATATATAATTGTAATATCTGGAATGTTGTAAGGACCATCGGATCAATTTAATTCTTGTGTTTGCTACAAACAGGTTGGATATACTTTCTTTCTTTTTTTCTTCTAAGCAAACAGGTTGGATATACTTTCTTTCTTTTTTTCTTCTAAGCAAACAGGTTGGATATACAATACAAATGACTGAAATGAGGTGTTAACTAATCTTCTGGATCAAGATAAAACCTCGTTGAATTGATCCTTTGTTTTTTCTTCCTTCTTCACTATAGTAAATTTAAGGAGAGTATTGGAAGAAGAGACCCATAAGCGTTTTCTGAGGTCCATCTTAAAAGTACTATGACTCTCATAAGTAGCTTAGTCAATTATAAACATCATTCATCTGTTTTCTTTATGGGCAAGATGAAGCTTCTGCCAAGGCTACAAACTCAACTTTGAAATGGAAAGCAAATTAAAGCATATCATAGTAACTGCATCCAATCTTTAAAAAAAAAAAAAAAAAAAAAAAAACCCTTGTTGATATTTCCACATATTACAGGTAACTAAGGCTTTGACCGTTAAGAGTAGGGAAGTTGTTCTCCCTGTCCTGCATATTGACTTATTTCCTTCAATGTATCATAAAAGTTGAAAGAGCTTCAAATACAAGCATAGTAAAGTAGTACCTACCTAAATGTGACAGCTGAAAGAGACCTAATCCTTAAGGAATGAGGGGCAAGACATATAAGGGGGCGAGAAATCCCAACAAATTCCCCAATACAGTTAATACATTGTGTGATAAAAACAGTATAAATGACCCAAATAAATAATCCGGTACAATACCTTCCCGCCCCATCGATCAAGAAAAGGGCTACAAAAACCAGTAGTTTTTGTAGTAGACCAAAAAACAATGAGCTACTAATAGGCACACTTGTACTAGCATTAAGGGATCTTAGTTGCTGCAACGAAGTGAATTGCACTGAGATCAATTGAGCTATAGTTAGCGGAATGCTCCACTCTGGTAAAGAAGATGTGTGACTGTTGGTGACTAGGGGACATTATTATAATCGCAACCCATGTGCAGCAATTCTTTTTGTAGAATTGTCATGCTGTTTTGGTAGTATGCATACAAGTATAATATTCCTCCTATCACATATAGAGCAAGATTAATATACTTTTGCATAAGAGTTTTTCCTTGCTGGAAAGTCTCAAGTCTCTCTCACACAGCACATGGATGGGTGATGTATGGAACGTGGGACCATGTGAACACTGCTGGAAAGAGAGAGGAAGAGAGAGAGGGGTCAAGGAATCCCATTGTCTACAATACATTCCAACCATATATTCCCAAAAATACCAATCATTATATTACCTTCTACGCACCCTACAATCAATCACCATCTCACCTTCAAGAGACAATTAAGCCATCACTATTCCCACCATAATCCCCCCTCTATGGCGGAGCCACGAAGGAAGTTGCAATTTTAAAGCACCAAAATTATGTTACATAGCTTACGCTAAGACTATTTTACTAATTCAATTCAGAATTTTGCTAAATGATTACAACCACATGCAGTAGAAACTACAAAACCAAAATACATTACAATTCCTCTTGTAATCTTCTGCCCTGGTGTAATGGACCGAAGATTCCCTGTAAAAGAGGGTCTCGGGCTCGAAGTGCCTTGGCAAGTGAGCCCTGCACCCCTCTCCCACTATAATTAATTGGATATTAGAAAGGATCTTGTTCCCTCTCATTCCTGGCCTGAATATTATGCACAAAACAGCTAGCAAATTGCCTTGTGAAATCTTGATTTACAGGATTCTTAGAGGGAATCATCGGAGAAAGCAAAGGAGCAATTAGAAGAGCCTTGTGAAACTACTTTCCTAGCAGGAGATGAGGAACGAATAGCAGCTGACAAACCTCCCTTTGACATGTCAGGCTCCGGCCTTGTGGCCTCGACATGTCGAATTTCTTTGAGCATTGCAACGACATCCTTCATCATAGGACGATCGGAAGGTCGGGTACTGATGCAGAGAAACGAAACCGCTAGCGTTTGAAGCATTTCATGCATTGTAGGGTCAGCCCTCCCCCTGAGCTTTGGATCAAGAATGTCAGCCGCGTCTCGCTTGTTGGCTAAGTGGTCACGAACCCACTGAACCAAATATGCACCCCCGGGCAAAGTCGGGTCTAATGGGTGCCTTCCGGTCAAGACCTCCAGAAGGACCACACCAAAGCTATAAACATCACTCTTCTCAGTGATACGCTGCATCGATGCGTGCTCTAAAAAAGTAAAAACACCAAAAGAAAAGAAAAAGAAACAAAATTAGTTAAGAAAAACAAAATTAAGAAGCTAATTGAATTTAGGTAGAAGAAAAAAAGTAAATACCAGGAGCCATGTATCCATAAGAACCAGCAAGATGAGGTCTTTGACTTGGTTTGGTAGCATCATCATCATCACCATCATCACCATTGCTGTTCACAATTCTAGCCAAACCAAAGTCAGCAAGGAAAGGTTCATAGCGACGACCCAACAACACATTCATGGCTTTCACATCCCCATGCAAAATTGCAGGCACACAGTCATGGTGCAAGTAAGCAAGGGCATGAGCCACGCCTAAAACGACATCGTATCTAGCCTCCCACTCTGCTCCTCCCTTCCCAGCACCATGAAGAAGTGAACTCAAGCTTCCATTCGGCAGATAATCGTAGAACAGCAGCTTTAGCTTCCGATTTGATCCCCAACCCAAAAGTCGAATGATGTTTTTGTGTCTGATTGAACCAAGTGTCTGGATTTCAGAGCTGAATGCTCCTGACTCATCAGATGACCACATCTTCTTCACTGCTAGTGTTTCTCCATTTGGAATTATCACTCTGTACACAACTCCAGAGCTCCCGGTGCCAATCACGTTAGCAGATGTTAGATTCTGGACGATGTCATCAATGGAGAATTCGAGCTTATTTTGATACAGAGTCATTTCCCAGATGTCATCTTCCATGAGCTTCCTGCTCACCATGCGGGCACGTACTAAAATGTAGATTGCTAGCAGTATCAGTACTGCGCTGGCGCTAATGAGGATGGACATCACTAGCTTCATAGCTGATCTGGCGCGGTGGTCCGGTCCCATCGGAGTTACAACCCCACTGGAGATGTAGAGACCTTTGTTTGCTTCCAAGTCACTGAGAGGAAGTTTCCGAAAGAATGGAGTGTTGGGCAATTCACCAGAGAAGTCATTGAAGGAGACATTGAGGGAGACAAGGTTTTGAAGGTTTGCCAGAGTGTCAAGGTTTCCACTGAGCTTGTTGTGGGAGATATCTAGGACTCCTAGCTTGGTAAGACCAGAGAATTCAGATGGAATCTCACCTGAAAGTTGGTTACTGCTTAGATTGAGAGAGATTGCTAGTGCTGGAATTTGACCAAGTTCCTTTGGAATCTCGCCGTAGAAATTATTGCTCCCGAGGTCTAATAGTTGTAGCTTACTGCAAGACAGGATCTCTGTTGGGATTTGACCAGAAAGTTGATTCTTCCCTGCATAGAGCTTGGATAATTCTGTTAATGACCCAATGCTATGAGTCAATGTCCCCGTAAGCCTATTGTCCGAGATGTCAACGAACTGAAGGCTTTTGGGCAGAGTATCTGGCAAAAGACCAGAGAGTCCATTTGAATGCAGATCAAGAAACTCGAGGCTTTGGCATCCAGATATGGATGGAGGAATTCCTCCAACAAGACGATTCATGCTCATGTCCATGAAATTCAAACCCTTCAAGTTTCCAATCTCCGATGGAATAGTGCCTGCAAGCCTATTGCCATTGAGCCTTAACCGGTACAAGTTTGTGCAGTTTCCCACATCAGGAGGTATAAAGCCCGAGAGATCATTGGAAAGTAGCAGTATCTGGCTGAGATTTTTCAATGCAAATATCTGCTTTGGTATTGGACCAAATAGCTTGTTATAAGACAGATCAAGAGCCTGAAGCTCTCGGCACTCAGAGAGGCTCTCTGGAATATTTCCAGTTAGCCTGTTCTGCCAGGCAAAGAATAGAGTTAAGTTCTTCAGGTTGCCAATCAGAAAAGGAATCTCGCCTCCAATGTCATTGTTATCGACTTCCAGATGAGTCAGAGCATTGCAATTTGAGATCTCAGAAGGTATGGTACCTGATAACTGATTAACACTCAGCTGAAGCCCTTGAAGTTTGGAAAGTTCTCCCAAACTTTTTGGTATGCTGCCTGTCAGAAGATTTTCTGAGAAGTCGATGACTGTGAGCTCTCTGCAGCTTCCTATCTCATCTGGGATTGAACCAACTAGGCTGTTCTGCCACAAATATAAACTCTGGAGCTTGCTGAGCTCCCCAATTTTCCTTGGGACTGAGCCGGAGAGGGAATTCTGATACAAGTACAGGTTCTGCAACTCACTGCAGTTTCCAATCTCTTCTGGGATGGAACCAGACAATAGAGACGTATAAACGGCTAACGTTTGAAGTCTTTTCAGCATTCCGATTGATGAAGGAAGGCTTCCAGAAATACTGGTTTCGGCCACGCCTAACATAACCAAGTTCGTGCAGTTACCAATTTCCCAAGGCAGCTCGCCCTTGAGATTTTTATTCCCGCCTGCTCGGAAGACTTGTAGCTTTCTTAATGCTCCAATACTCCTTGGAATTTCACCGCTGAGTTGATTGTCATAGAGAGTTAGATATGCAAGACTTGAGAGGTTTCCAACATTGGAAGGAATATCACCTTCGAGGAAATTTGAAAAGAGAGATAAAGTTTGCAGTTTGGTTAGCCTGCAAATGTCCTCTGGGATTTCACCTGAGAGAGAATTTCCACTGAGATCAATGAAACTGAGCTCGTGATATTCTCCAAGTTCCTTTGGAATTGTTCCAGTAAGATTTGTTGATGATAGGGAAATGGTCTTCAAAGACCTGAGAGATTGTAAATTTGAAGGCAATGGACCTTGCAAATCTACTTCTTTCAAGCTTATCTCGACCACTTCGCCATTTGAGCTGCAGTGAATCCCAAACCAGTTGCATGGACTTGGTTCTGCAGGATTCCAAGAGTGCAGTGCATCTGTGGAGCTGTTTAAATTGTTCTTCCATGTTAAAAGAGCTCGTCCCTCCTCATTAATAGAGTAACAACAACAGAAGAAAAGAGTGTTTATCGAAAGAAGTAAGATGAAGGAGAAGATACTGGGAGAAAGCAAGAGATGCCTTAGGCTTGCAGGCATTGCTGAGAGAAGAGAACAGATGATCTGTTTTGGGATTGCAGAGGGGGGAACCCCATGTTTTGTTTATAGAAGAAAAGCAGAAGATCTGGATCCAAGAGCCCCTTCTTTATTCTATTATTATTGTAATTGGTATTTTTGTTTAGTCTAGAGATGGTGATGTGGATGGCTTTCTGGATTTATTTATCCATTTTCTTAATTTATTTATTGGATTATTCGTTTAGCCTCTCAATTGATGAGCTCAAAGTTTCTAGATGGACTTTTATGTTTTAATCTCTCTGTGTAAGTTAGATAGTCTTTTACTCGGCCAAACTGTCAGATATGAAAATGTTGCTCTGCTGATTCCTTACTATCATGTCAAGAAAATTTCCCTTTTTACTGCTTACTTTTAACGGTTATATTATCTCGTTTCCTCCTTTTTGGTTTTTTTGTTTGCATCCCCCCCATATATGTAGTTTTTATAGTTGGAACAGAACACTCACATGGTTTCGTACAGGGACTGGTAAAAATGAAAAGAGTAACATTTTCCTTATCTCTTATCGAACTGAGCTGTTCTATTGGTGCATTATCTCATAGATAGTGATGGGCTAATGCTCAAACCAACCAGACACAATGACCCATTGAATGTTTTAGCTCCAGATTCGTTAATCAGGATGGTCATGTCTTCTTTAACAAGCAAGGTCCAGAGGTGGTCCATCAATTTTCTTTTGTGGACACAGTTGATGAGCCTGCCATGTGGTTGTTACTGGTTGTGTTTCTGTAACTTTACAATGTTTACAGGAGCTAAATACAAGCACAACTATTGATGCAATAGCCCACCATTAACCTCTCTCCACTCCAGTTTTGCTGGAAAGAGATTCAGAATCGATGGAATGCTTCTGCATCTCTTACAAGTAAATGTTGTATTTATTTATTTCTTTATTCTGAATTTACTCTGAAGTTCATGGATCTGGATTAGGTATTCTATAGAAGGAGAATGAGTATATTTATTCAATATGAAAAGCTTTTACAGAAATCTATTTGGGGTTGTTTATGAATCTGGTGGAGTAGTGAAGGGCACATGGAAGTGAGGAATATGTTAGAATATAGTCTTACAATATGCATATCTGATCATGCTGTCGGCTAGTCTTTGCTGTAAAGGATTAAAAATAGACAAAGAAAGGCTTCCTGGCATTGAGTGGAAGGGACAACATACACCAGCTTTGAGTTCTTAATTAGTATTAGTACAAACCAGAGCCGGATGACAAATACAAAGCAAAAAATTGTTGGGTTATTTACCTAAAAATATATATATATTAGGTCATGGTCAGGCCTCGTGCCATTGCACTTGGCATCATGAGCTCACGGG
Source organism: Corylus avellana (assembly GCF_965113065.1). Taxonomy (NCBI): domain Eukaryota; kingdom Viridiplantae; phylum Streptophyta; class Magnoliopsida; order Fagales; family Betulaceae; genus Corylus; species Corylus avellana. The sequence continues at coordinate 654,110 of NC_142492.1, forward strand.
CTCGATTTGAAAATACAAATCATTAACTTTTACACATGTATATATGCTTAAAGAAATATGATGGAAACATGCTTCCTTTGTCTCTATTGACAAGTAAAGATTAGGGAAAAATTTTACTTTACGATTGTGGCTAGATTGTGGCTAGATGATTGATCATAACAATATTTTTTATTCGGACATTATCTACATTATTCACCGCACATTTAGTTAAATATTTTACGTATTGTGCTGAGATAAATGGTGATTTAACACATATAATACACTTCCGTTTGACTTGTTAACCAGAATAAATAGATGAACAAATGGACTCGCGAAAGAGATTTACTGATCAAAATGGTTTTGTAATATTATCATGCAATGTAATTTTCATAGCTGCAAACAGGGCCATATACAGTAAAAACAACATTGGAAGACTCTTACTATGCTGTCTCATGTTGGACATATAGACAGGAACAGGCCTCCATTATGATTATGATACCAATAAACTGAGAGAAATTGAGCAAATATATGAAAAATATCTAGTAAACAGCAATTGCTACGTAGCAACCTAACCATGACCGCACAAATACTCACTGATACAGACCATAAAAGGGTACGTTGACAACTGAAAGAAACATCTTTTTCATTGCTTGATACAATCTAGCCTAATGATTGAACACTTGATTTGATGAGATATCCATAAGCATAATCTGACCATAAATTTTAATACATTATCTTGTAATTGGTAGCATATCTTATATGACCAAGATCATTGATTGATAAAACCTGTGTGGGAAGTTGGGATACATTCAAATTAAACGGGTTAAATCTCTCAATTCTAATTAGCTAATTTCATGTTGAATTGGTGTCAAGTTCGTGGGTCATGTCAAATATTGCCGACCCTAGCTAGTTGATGGGTACATGACATGACATGCATTTCCCAAAGTATTTGACAGTAAAAGGAGAAGATCTATGAACCAAGCAGGAGAGGTAAAGGGACACCAATAACATTGACAGACAGGACAGGGACTCCAGCTAAATATGGATGAGAAAACAGAAAAAAGTTACATAATCTTAAATGGTCCCTCCTCCAACCCCACCTTTTATTGTTTAGTTTAATCGGTGAAAGGCACTTCAAAAAAGGCTTCCCTATTCATGAAATAAAGGACTTAAAAACATATCAATTTGCAGTGCACGAATGGGGTGATGTCATTTTTCACCTAGCAATAATGGGTAGATAAACTCCCACATGGGGGAAACAAGAAAACCCCTTTGGACTAAAATTTAACATTATTGTATAAAAGAACATGGGAAATTACTCCCTCCTCCCCCTCCCTATTTCTGGTTGCTGTGTGTTAGAAATGATGGTGATGGATGTCTCTAGTATAAAAGGTAACTGGGCAGAGTATAGCGGGGGTAAGCGAAATTAGCCACTCGCTCCTGTAGACGTAGACACATTGCTGATATTGCTGATATTTTCTCCCCCTTTTCTCTTTGCTTTTTACTAAGTCGCATAGTCTCGACAATCCCAATACTCTGTGTGATTTCTTCTTCTTGTTGTTCTTCTTTGAAAAATGTTTAAAAGAAAATGCCTCCATGTTAGAGAAAAAGTGAAATTGCAGGACAACTTAATTAGTTGCTCTAAATTAATGTTATTTTCTTTCTTCCTTTTTTTAATTATTTCTTGCAGTCTAGGAAATGGGATAAATCACATTCAAGTCTTGGGATAGTAGATCTTATCACATGAACGTCATATTCCATACGTTGTTTTCTTTGCTTCACAGCCATGATTGATAGGAATCGGATCACTGTCAACGGTTCAATATCAACAAACTGTACAAGGGGCACATCATGTGAAATAGCTTAGCTGGTTTTTCCCATGCCACTCATAAAAAATTATTTGAGAAAAAAATGCTATGAGTACCACAGTTTTTTAATATAATCTCCTTACAAATTGACATGACAGTCATAGTACTGGTAAAAGAATTAAGACTATATAGTTGACAAATCAAATTTTTTGCTTAATCATTTTATCAATTATGAAATTGTCATGTCAGTGTTCTCGATCGACCAGAAAAGCATTTGGAGGGAATTGGAAAGGCAGCCGGATCATGATACCACGGCTCCACAGGAAAACGCTCTGTTGGCAAGGTAAATTCCGCAAGAGGAGGAAATTCCGAGGGGTGGGAGTTAAGGGAAACCACCCAAGGCCTCTTGACTCAACACAGTGTTCCATGATTCAAATAATATCTAATGGGTCTGTTTGTAAAGAACTTGTAGTAAAAACTGTAATACCCCTAACAATACTCAAGTAACTTATAAAGCTTATGTATTAAGCTTTGTTTATGAGCATTATGTTTTCACATAGCAGCCATGTGACAACACTTCCTGGTGCATTTTTTAAATGGTCATGTTGCCACTACTGGTTTTTGGCATGAGAGTGCACATGTGAAAGAGAGACACCATGTAATGCAGAAGATTAAGAAGGTTGAGCTGCTTTTTAGTTTATAAATGAAGCTTTTTACAGTAAATAAAGTACACTCGGTGCCATTTCTTCTTCTTCTTCTTTGAAAAATGTTTAAGAAGAAAATGCCTCCGTGCATCCATGTTAGGAGTAAGGTGACATTTGATTTATTTTCTTCGTAGGGTTTATTTCATTCTTAATGTATTTTATGGTTTATTTGGGTTAGTTTCTTATTCACTACTCATTATCTCTCTATAAATAGAGACCTATGTAATATTTTTTAATACAATTCAATATAAGAAAGATGGAGTCATACGTCTTTCTCCGTTTCCACTCGTTTTTCATCTCTTTCATATTTTATTATTTTATATATATTTCAACACCCATAAAAGTTAAAGACTATCACCATCACATGAATGTCATAATCCATACGTTATTTTCTTAATTTCACAACCAGGATTGATAGGAATCTGATCACTGTCAACGTTTTAATAGCAACAAACTGTAGAAGGGGCACATGATATGAAATAGCTTAGCTGGTTTTTCCCATTGTGGAAAAATTATCTGAGAAAATGTTACGAGTACAACAACTTTTGTTACAATTTCCTTGCAAATTAATATGACAATTCATAGTTGACAAGTCAGATTTTTTGATTAATTATTTCACTAGCTAATTATTGAATTGAAACTTGTAAACACAGGAATATAAAGGCTGCAGTATGGTGCACAGACAGACCAATTGAAGCTTATGTCTTAAGCTTTGTTTATGAACATTATGTTTTCACATAGGTGCCATGTGATGCTGACAGCATCTCCTGCCTCCTGTTCATTTTTTAAATGGTTATGTTGTCACCATTGGTTTTTTGCATGAGAGTGCACATGAGAGAGAGAGAGAGAAATGAAGGTTTTTACAGTAAATAAAGTATGTGTTAAGGATGTGGGAAAAAATCTTAACAAAGAAAGGAAAAGTTGTTTTTTTTTTCTTCAACAACATAAAAATGTTAAATCACCGCTTAAATCAAAAGCTTAAGATGATATATAATTTAACAAAAACGACCCCACGATTGAGACCCCACGATAGAGAAGAGAGATTGGATTTGTAAAAGTGATGGACTATATTAATGTTCAACAGGAGCAGGTGTTATTTAATTTGAAATCAATGTTAATACAAAATATGTACTAACATTTAGCACAATCACAGGACCTTTTTGTGATTGATAGTTGGCACACGTGCAATGGGTTTGGAAAATTGGACTACTCTCTAGACTTTTTAAATCCAATCAATAATAATACACCATGATGGATCCAAAACAAGATTTGTCATTGCCTAAATGCAATCCCATCAACTTGAATCCTTTGGGTCCATGGCCGTCTAAATGGAATCTCCATCCATTGGAAGAGATAACTCTTTTTACTCATTTGCCCAATCCTCACTAATTCATCCAAAGTTTCCTCCCTTTGGTTTAGCTGTCCATGGCAATTTGATTTAGTGGTTTCAAAATATACAATTTGAAAAAATATTGATCTCAAAAAGCAATTAGTAAAGTTAAGAAGAGTGATGTAAACCACAATTCCTTGTCTGCTGCGCAAAGACATAAACTTTTTCACGTTTTCAAACTTTTACATTAGAAAAAAAAAAAAGCACGCCCCCAAATGGAAAAAAAAAGAAGTAATATTACCCTTCACACTCATTTATTACACGCATTTCACATTGACTAACGTGACGTGTTTTAAGTTATTTTTTTTGTCATACACTTCAAAAAACAAAATAAAAGTCATTTAAAATACATCATATCAGCAAATGTAAAATGTATGTGATAAATACGTGTGAAAAATAACCTTACTCAAAAAAGAAAAAGGTTTAAGAACGCGTATTTGACTTGCAAAATGGCAAAACTAATTGCGTTCACATTAAAGATAGGGACCCCATTTGAGGAAAAGGATCCTCTCCATTTCAAAATCCCTCCATTTCCTCCATTTAGTGCATTGTGAAGGGTAGTGTTGTCCAAAAGTTTTAATAAGGGTAGTGCATTAAATGCAATACCCTTCAAAATGCACTAAATGGAGGAAATGGAGGGATTTTGAAATGGAGAGGATCCTATTCCCCCATTTTTGAAGGGTCATCTTTTTAGAAAATTAGTTAACTTCGATGCACAATTGATGACAAGCCTACTTTGCTGGTAATGAAGGTCCACTTTGCTGGAAACAAAACCTTTTTCCCAAGATTCCCTCAACTTTTAACAGTCAAATTTGTTAAACCTATGTCACTTAATTGCAAATTGTATATATCTTAGATGCATAAAAAGTGATTAAAAGAAGCATCAAAGCATCACCTTGGCCACTTTTAATAGGGATCCACTGTCTAATCTGATATCTAAGTGTGTATTATTGGTAATAGATTATGATGGACCATTCTTTGCTTCTTATTGGTTGAGTTGTCTAAGCAATACGACTAAAAGAAACATCCAAACATTGCTGTTTAGATTTGAAATCCACCGTTTGATCTTCTTTGTATGGATAATTAATAATACTTGGTCTTAGGCTAATAATTGACCATTCTATGTCCCTTTATTTCCTTTATTTTTTTTTATTTTTTTTTTCTTTTTAAATCCGAGTGAGCTGTCTATCAGTTTGGTCTCTTTTTTATGTTGATCAACAAATTTGATCGGTGTGCATAATATTTGGACACATCTATATGGTACCAGTCTCATTGGGCTAGTGGGCTAGTCTAGCTCTGTTGTTAAAATTGACAAAAAAAAAAAATAGCCCCATTAGACATTTAAAAACATAAATAAATAAAGGGTAAATGCTACATTTCTCAACAAATTTACTGAGCACTGTAGTTCAACAATGCATAAAATAAGCTAATAAAAACTGAGTATGATTCTCTCTTCTCTTTGAAAATAGTGAGAATGGATAAAAATAATAATAATACTAAATAGAATAATGAAAATATATAGCTAAATTAGAGAATGAAATGTATGTATTTTGAAAAAATAGGTAGCTAATTTTTTTTTTTTTTTAAATGATGCTTTATCTAAAATTTGCTGAATAAGATATGAATGCTCACGGGATAATAATGGACAAAATTTTTCTCCAAACTAAGTTGAAGAAAATTTCTTTAATTCTTTCTATTAAATTGATATCTATATTTAGAACATATAATTAATTTTCACATACATTTTTAAGAAAAGTAATAGAGCATGATGCATGTGAGAATTACGTATTTTAAAGATAAATATCAATCTAATTTAGAGAAAAACTTTATCCCGTTACGGCTCTTTTTTCTTTTCTTTTCATGATGAGAGGTCAAAGCCCGAGTAATACCTTAATTAATAGTTAATGGTAAAGTTATAGCATAGGCTTTGCATTTTGTTTGTGTACATATTATTCTCTTTTTTCTTTATACCTTTTGTTGTTGGCTTTGAGTTTCTTAATTCTTAGTGAAGAAGATGGCCTTTTGCTTTCATTGATAATTTCGTTATTAAAAAAACTAGGCTCTATGCAAACAAACGTTCGTCATACACAAGGTCTATCTTAAAGGTCAAATTATTGTCAGCTAATCCCAAGTTGCCGTCCAAATCTTTCCTTAATTTCGGGATTTTTGTTCCCAAATGGTTTCTTTTTAATTTCATAAAATATTAAAAGAGAGATAATGGATGCATGTAAGGTGGGAAAAAGCTCTTGAAACCTAGGTTTTAAAATTCTTTCCTTTACCTAAAGCACAACATTTGTAACAATTATAATCGGTCAAAACTTGTGTGCGAGATTTGGAAGATTTTTAAGAGTTATCTATGCTTTGCTTTCTCTTTCGGACTTTAAAAAAACAAAAAACAAAAAACAAAAACACAAACAAACAAACTTTTTTTTTTGTGAGGGACCAAACAATGGAAAGGAGTGTCGGTAAATCAAAGCTGAATTCTTTTTGGGTTTGGCTTGGTACGGTTCCAATTGTAATAGGATATAAGAGAATAAGAAATATGTGTCCCAATTTCAACGAGTTGGTTCCAATTAAATTAGATTCAAGCCAAGTCCTAATTTTTTGTAGCTACATTTGGTTTGATTATTAACTTTTATAATCAAGTATGTATAGCTCCATATGTAATTAAAAAATGACATTAGCATGCATTAAACCTAGTCTTAATTGTGAGTAGTTATATTAAAGTTAGTCTCAATATTGAAAATAAAAAGCTTAAAAATAATGCAAATGGGTAAAAGTGAAATCGATCAAATATTGTTCCATTAAACTTTGTCAATGGATTCTCTCCAAAGAACTTGTCTCGCTCTCTTCCTACTCTCGAGTGACTTTATCCTTTTAGTGAATTGCAACTAGGGAGAACTGAATGGCTCAACCTCCTTCCCTCTCGATCCTCTTCCTTTTTTTCTCTTTTTTCTTTTCTTTTTTTTTTTTCAACTTGAAAGCCAAATCTACCATGCATTTGTGCCTATTGCACCCACGCGTTATCTCCTCGTCTTCACTAGCCCTTTCACCACCTATCTTCAACCTCCTCCATTGCACATGCACTGCATGCGCTACCATGGCGAGTTGGCGACTGTGATATGCACGTGCCATCCCTCTTTTTTTGTTTTTCATGTCAGTTTCTTTCCTTACTCTCTTTTGAATTTTCATAGTTGGCACCCCACTTTTGTCTATGTAGATCTTCAGAATCTAATTGCAGATCTAGATGTGAAGTTCTCTAAATCTCTGCACTACTCTCTTGCTAGACATCGCGGTGGTGCTTCTCTTTGAGGGCTCCAATCCAACCACTACTAGTGTTCTGTTATTTATTGTGGTTCTCAAATTTGCTAGTTGCCGCATAATGTGTTGTTTCAAGAAAATTCACTTTTAGACAGTCCCTACAAACCATCATCATCATCTCAGGCAACCCCTCTCTTGGCTGATGAGCCAAGGGCCATTCATCTTAGTAGATCTTTTTCTTTTTTTGGCACTGTATTTGTACTAATAAGGAGGAACTCTATTGGGCTATCCCACCCTCTTTTGTTTTCTTCCATGTGGTTAATCTCTTCCCTGCTCCCTTGTACTTGCTTGAAAAAACAAAAACAAAAAAATCCCGAAAACCAATTGATCGGATCGTGCCGGGTCCATTATGAATCCCTATGGACCAAGTTTGGGACTAAGGACACCCTATTGAAAACAATGGATAATCTAATCACAAATGGTCTCTCATTCTCACTTCCATTTGGATCAAGAATGGGAAAGACTCTTCATTGTAGTCACTTTCCTCATTTTAATAAAAAAAAATTTAAAAAGAAAAAAAAAGGGATAATGTAGTCACAGTGCCTAATTAGGCACCGGCAGAAAGGCCCAACCATGTCCTCCGGTTGAGAGAAGGAAATCATGATCATGGTAGTCTACAGAGAGGTGACGCATGTTAGTTTATCTCTGAACTTTGGTTTCCACTTCTCAAAGCTAATTGAGATTATCTCAAAACTTCTGTAGTTTTCCTCATCAGGAGGACATGAGGACTGAATAAAAATGGATTTCCCTATGATACTGAACAATTGACAAATATGCCTCCAGTTCTTTTTTAAGGGTAAGTTGCAGACTATTATTATTATTATTATTATTATTATTATTATTTTTTAACATGTCCGCACAAGAAAGAGAGGGAGATTCAAATTAGTAATCTTTACTTCATTAAGCGTTGTCCCAATCAATTGAGCTACTTCTTGGGGACAGTAAGTTGCAGACTTTATATAACATGGTGTTACTTTTTTGTCGGGCTGGCAAAACAAGTACCTGACATAACCCATTTACGACCCGTTTATCATATGCATGTCTTTTTATAATAAGGTTCATCTAAGAGTCTTAAAGAATAATTACATGCATAAGATAAACAGGTACCTGTTTATTTGGCCTTTTTTGCCAACCCTACTTTTTTGAGTCTCCAAAATGAATAAATAAAAAGGGGCAGTTTTCCTTTGAATTGGGTTAGGGAAAACTCCTCAAATCCAATATATTAAATTGGCGTTTGTCCTTAGAGCACGTGATTCTCAAAAGGCATGTAAAAATAACATGCTATGTTAATCCTATTAAAAATACATGTAAGAGTTACACACACACATATATATATATATATATATATATATATATAATAACAAGAGCTCACTGCTTACAATATACCAAAATCTCGCATAAAACAAAGTTCAACAATGTTCTGCTTTTAATAAGAATTCTGAACATTTAGCATAAAATGCATTACAGGCAAAGCGTAATTTTGGATAATATCAATTGAATCAGCAAAGTTCTCAATGCAATTCCAAAGTTTCAACTACACTGACAATAATCTAAATTACAGTGAGAAATATACAAGTCGGCAACGACAAAAACAGCAAGGTCAAGGTCACCTCCCAAAACATTTCATTACTGAAGAGGTAAGGGCAGATGAGAGGAATTTCATCCCAGCAGATCCACCAGGAAAGTATGAAATAGCATAGTAAATGAGTGCAAGAACCTACAAGGTCCACAGAAACATCAAATTTCATTATTCAATTGGATAGCTTAATATCTTCTATTAAAAGTTAATTATTGATTGATAGAACCGAGATCAACATATATTATTTCTCTAGTGGACAATAGATAAGAATATAAGAGTGAATCAAGAACACCCAGAACATTTGCGCATCTGCTTCAGCAAAGCAACGGTGAAAAGATAACCAACAATTACAGGATTGCAAAAGCTACAACAATCCAAGGTCCAAAGACCTAGTAAGAAAAATAATACCAAAAAAAAAAGGAAGCATGAAAGTTGATACCTGTATCACAGAGAAGAGCACAGAGAGTATGTAGCTGTGAAGAACCATGGAAACATATATGGTAGCGGCCATACTTCCTATAAATCCCAATGTTAAAGGAAGTCTCTGCATAAGTAATGACAAAAAATAAAGCATCAAGTAAGCGTCTTCATATTAAGCTGATAGTCTTTCACACATCAGAAGACCATGTTACAAAAGAAAATAAAATCTATATCCTAAATTTAGCAAAGATACCTCCTTTGATGACATGTGGGCAAGCTGATTTGCTGGACCCCTGAGTGCAAAGAACGAACCAATGATAAAGCCACACCCAAGGGTAAAGCATATAGCAAATTTCTGGGGCATCAGCACCATGACTGGAAGGAACATGGTAAATGCGAGGAAAACAAAGAAAACCCCCGTAGCCAGAAACAAACCAAAGTACATAAGTGCTTTTCCTGAAGGGACAGTACTAGTGGCAGACTGTAGGTTTCCAGGTAGATCTCTCACTCCTTTAGAAACCCTGAACAAGTACCAAACAGAGAAATGACTACAAAAGAATAAAATTTAACATATTCCCAAGTTCCCACTAAAGAAAACCTAATCAGTTCGAGCTTTTAATTTTAAGATCCTGCCCAATTGTTCTTTCACCATTTTGTAGCCACACAATACAAAAGTCATGATTTATTTGATTCATCAATTAAAGAAACGAGACAATAGTTCTAGCTTCTTTTGCCAAACTCCAGAATAAGTAGAGAGAAAACAATACATCTTTCCTTTATACAAATTCTAATGTTGCATCCTATATCCCATAGCTACAACATGAAGAATTCACATTACAACTTGAGCATGGTTGTTTACAGGATTTGGGATAGAGATCATAAATAAAGTGAAAGACAGAGAGAGTATCATGTTGAACTAAATATAAAAAATGCACACTGCACATATTACAGAAATGGAAAAACAGAGCATATATATCATTCAAGCCCAATTAGGATCCCATCACCAGAAATTGAATTCCACCCAGATCTTCGGAAAATACTTCCACTAAACCTCTTGAGTTGATAAAAGCAGACAGCCTTACATGCTCCTCACTGTATCACTCATAAAATGACCATCCACATGGGTGTAGATGATTCTCTACTTCAAGTACTGGGCTATTGGCAATAAGATATGTTACCTAATAATTATAGAGCATCACCATATGTTCAAGACTGACAAATTCAAACTTGTAAAAGAAGTCTTTGACTAGAAATTCAAAATGAGCGATCACCCATTGCTTGGCAGTGCACCATATCCACAATGCTTTGCTTTAACTCTTCCATGTAACCGAGTAATGGGTGCTCAATGAGATATAGGCAACCAGAAATGCAAAGTATCTCCTGTCAATCTTCATTGCAATAACTCAACATATCAAGGCTACTACTTGAATTATAGTGAGACAGGCATGGGCAATTCTTGAGAGCAGTGTCTCAGTGAGAATGTCTCAACATCCACATAAAGCGATTCAGAGCAACTAATCTAAATTTAACATTCTGACATCATACAAATCACCTTCTCACCAAAGACATATACCCTTTAGAATCTACATGTTGGCACCACCTTTCATTCAACTTCAAATTAGATTCATAAGTGCATCAGCTAGCCTAGCTCCCAACACGCTCCTTCAAATAGGTAGCACATACTTTATCTGCAATCAGTGTTAACATGTGAAAATTAGCAATTACGACTCTAAGTTCGTGTGATGGCCACATGAGTCAAGGCCAATTAAGGTTTTCATGCTTTCTTTTAACTCCTTAGAATAATGCCCACTAGATTTGCAACTTATGTAATTAAAGTATATGTTATACATTGTTATTAGTATAGGTCCACAATCAGTCCTTCAGGCAGTGGTAGGAATGGATTCAGGTAAAATTGACCCATTCTATGCAAAAATAGATATCCCTCAACACTTTTAAAAAGTACAAATGATACACATTTTCTTTTACAAATATAAATGGCCCAGATCCCCAAATTCAAGCAATGGACGGCTCAGATCGTAACAGCAAGTAAAAAGAAAGAAAAAAAAAAGAAGAAGGGAGAAGTGGCTGTGTGCCTATTAGGGTGGCCCCAAAGGGTGGTTTGGGGGTGGTCGAACCACCCCTTTTGGCCAAGAGGGTGGTTCTGGCACCCCCGATGGACAATTTGGAGGTGATTCGTTTATCAGTGATGGCCAGCTTGGGGATAGTTGAACCACGCTGTTGGCCAAAGAGGTGGTTGGTCAAGGGGTTAGTTCGGCCACCTCCAATCACTGGTTTGGGGATGGCTAAACCACCCCAGTGGCCAAGAAGGGGGTTTTGGGGCGGCCTAGCCATTGCCAGTCTAGGGGTGGCTGAACCCCCAACAGGCTGGTTTGCGCACCCCAACAACTACCAAGCACCCGTTCTATTCTTTTTCTTTTTTAAATTTCTGTCACGATGAAATAGATGGCCCAAATAAAATGTATTGTACCCAATGCAATTTTAGTTATTGCACCGGAGATGGCCCAGATAAATTGTATTGCACCGAATCTCAATCCGATATAGAAAGCTTATTTTGTTGTGCTAAGCCAGAATCTAGTAAACTCTTTCTATATGTCAGCCAGATCCCTCTATCACAACTATTTTGGATCAACTTGTGCGATTCAATAAAACGAGCTCCCTCCATCGAAAAGCAACCTCTGAATTCACTTCAATGCACCAAATCAGAAGCACTAAGCCCAGACCCAGCAAACTGAAACTGCATAATCTAGAAAAGCACTTGGTTCCACAATCAGATCCACGCATTCCAATAATCCAAATCACTTGCACATATTTTTAGTCACCCACTATGCCCTAAACTCCACTGATGATTAAAACCAAAAAGCCAAAACCAGATCCACCTATACATGCACATGCATAAGTATATTACGTTCCTATATTAATTCATCCCTACTCACAACCCACTATGCCCTAAACTCTAATAAATGTATAATTTCACAGCCTTTCAAATTTTCAGAGTACCCGAAACGCTTAATTCAAACAAACAAAGCAAGAAAAGTAAACAAAATAACTAAAAGAAGGGCTTAATTCATAAATCAGAGGCTTACACACTGAAAGTGCCAGTGACGGTGTCGTTTGCGGACCTGACCGCAGATTCGAGATCGAAGCCCAACCCCAAATCGGAACTTTCCTCGGAAGCCTGCGTGGCCGCGTAGGAATTCCAATCGGCTAGCAGAGACGACGAGGGCTTCTGCTGCTCCTCGCCGTTAGTGCTCCCCAAGAACCATCCTTGCGCCATTTTTTGCATTGTGATGTTTTTTCTTTTCTCTTTTTCTCAGCTCCCAAACACCCTTGGCTTTCCAGGAAAATTTAATTCTAATAAAAGAAAACGTTTTTTATTTTTCAAAATTGTGATTGCATTGAAAGCAAAATGGTGTCGCCGACTCTCTGTCTCTCGGATAATTGTCGCGCAGAAAGGCTTCGGAACTAAGCAAAAGGTTGGAAATTAAACGAAGGCATACGACGCCGTTGTTTGGGGTGAAATTTGGTCAAAATCATTTACCATCGTAGGTTTGTTGAAGGAAGAATGCTATTTAGTATATTATTTTATTGTTGTTATATAATTTGATAATATGACGGTGAAAATTAACTTTTAAATTAATATTTGTAAAGATTAAAAAAAATATTTGATTTTTATTGTTACGTTATTCTAATTGTATAGCAGTTTATTAAATAAGACTATTTGATTTAACTGTCATACAACTTGATGATATGATAGTAAAAATTAATTGTTGAATTAACACCAGTTAAAAAAAAAAAAATTAAGGGCTAATTTTCATTGCCAACAACCACGTGTGAGCTCAAATTCTTTTTTTAATACGTGAGACCCAATACTTATAATATTTAATTGAAACGGCTCCCTCTTAAGAAGTGAATTAGGATCCTCTCCAATTCATTTAAATTGAAAAAATATTCAGTTAGTTATATTTGAGGGGTCCCAAAAAAATGAAAAGACAAAAATATCTTTCTAATATAACTAACTGGATGCTTTCGGCCTAACACGTATAATATTTAATTGAAATGAAATGTAAAATGTGGTAAGGGTTCGAACTTAAGTTCTTTAACTCTGATATCATGTTAAATCATTAATCATTTTTAACATCTAAGCTTGTGGAATAAATAATAATTTAACACAATATCATAATAGAGATTCTAAGTTCAAATCTGGTCTCTATCAATTCATCTACATTTCAAATAAATATTTTACGTGTTAGATCTTACATATTAAGGAGTAGTTTGAGACTTTAATGCCACATGTGAGAGGAATTGTTAGAATTTAAATTAAATTATTAAATTTACTATTTTCTACATATAATTGAAATGAGAGAGTCTTCATTCATCATTTAGTGTCGGTCTAACTTTGTTTTGTTTTCGGCTGGTTCAATTCGTTTTTTTATCAATTCAATGGTTTTACTACCTGTTTCATGGTGTTTTTGACAGATAAATGAGAGTTTATTTGTAACGAGCCGGGCTTATATTTATATGATACATAAGTTCTAACTTGGAGGGAGTGTTAGAAAGAAAGGGAACAAATGTTCCTATTGTAGAAGGTGGTGAGGTGTGTGCATGAGTTGAACAATGTTGAGATGTTCATTTAAGGTGCCATATTCCATACTTTAGAGAAGAACATTGCTTCAATTAATAATTTAGGGGACATTACAAACTACATGGCAATTGGAGGGTTTTTCTTTTTCCAAAAGGCAAAGCTTTTTCAAGAAGCTTCATTTGTGGGTTTTTCGTTTTTTTTTTTTTGTCATTTTTTTTAAACAAACTTAACTTGTAAATTTACAATTTTACCCTTTTAATTTTATCCATTATCTTTTCTTAATTAACTAATCCCACTAACTTTAAATAAACAGCTAACGATCTATTTAACCTTAATTAAATTAATTAATCCGAATATTACTAAAACTAAACAGTACTTTAATTTTATTAATTTTTTTAAAAAATATTATTATTATTTTGCATTTTTCAATGCTGAGCCTTACAAAAACTCTTCATCATCACCAAGTGATATGAGTTGAACTGCTACCAACTTTACCAACAAAACCTCCATACTACATCAAACATCATCAAAGGCCACTCCCCACAAAATATGCTATATATCAATATTCTAACATGCGGTTTGAGAAAAAAAAATCAAAACCCAAAACCCAAATTTTTTTTAATGTTTTTTAAACCATAATTTTATTTTTTGTTACCCTATAAATAACAAAATTGTAGAAGCCTAAAAGGGGAGGAACATATGAATAAAGAGGGCGTGAGAAGATTTGTGGAGATTCTGGAGAAGATGATGGTGTTAATGGCGGCTGTGTCAGCTGTAGTGCAAGCTAATGGCCAGCCTCTTGACTCTCTCCCATTCCAACACTCACCTTCTCTCCCTCCATCTCCACTTCCCAGTGCTGCTTTTCTCTTCCCTTCAGAGGTTGATATGTCTTTCCATGTATTCTGTGCGTTTGCATGCGATGAAAAATGCCTAGGAGGGGTGCATAGTGTCAATAACTACTTGCAATGTGCTGCTATATGTATGAGACATTGCCTTGATCCATAAATCTGGTACCAATTTTTTATTCTCTCTCTAGATTAACATGCACTCAAACATACTGAGATGAATATCTTAATCTGTTCAATTTTCACATGTATTTTTAATAATTAAGTAGGTAAACATTTTTTTTTAAAAATGTACGTAAGAATTACATGTATTTTAGACACCTGTCAGAAAGAAAAACTATGTCCATAGGTGAATATATTTTTGTGAAGGGCATCAATTTTCTCATGTATGTCATAGCATATGAAAGTTCTTTTATCAAGTATCCTCTCTAACTTGTTAAAGTTTTTTTATCTTGTCTTGTGGATCCTTGGATGTGTTCTTTGTTGAGCTTCCCATATATACTTTAACATAACTCGCCTAGAGACTTTGAGAATATATATATATAGAGAGAGAGAGAGAGAGGGGTTGTGGCTATATACAACTAGGGTGTTGAGGCCTTCATTTGCTATTTGCTCATTTGCATGAGTTATAGGTGAATTTTCAATCCCTAACTCTAAGCGAGCAGATACCATATCCACTATTCACACATGTACAAAATATGAGTAGGCGGAAGCAGATAATATCTGCATCTGCCTTCTTCTATATATATATATATATATATATATATATATATATGAAGAGAGAGAGAGAGAGAGAGAGGGGTCGTTGCTATATACAACTAGGGTGTTGCGGCCTTCATTTGCTATTTGCTCATTTGCATGAGTTATAGGTGAATTTTCAATCCCTAACTCTAAGCGAGCAGATACCATATCCACTATTCACACATGTACAAAATATGAGTAGGCGGAAGCAGATAATATCTGCATTTGCCTTCTTCTATATATATATATATATATATATATATATATAATAGTTTTGTCTTATAAAATAAGTTAAATAACCTTGTTTCGTTGAGGGAAAGGAGTAGAAGATGAAACCCTAATGCTTCATTTTTTTTCTCCCCTCTCTCTATTGAGGCAGCTCCCCTACAGTCTCATATCTCTCTGACTCTTGTATTCTTAGATTTTCCTGCTCTCTTCGGAGCGGTCTTTGTCTCATCAAAGAAGACCTTGATCTCATCAAATAGCTATCTCTCTCTTTGAATCGGCGGATTCAATACTTTTTTTTAATTGATGACCGGTTTCTAGGTGTTTTTGGCCTATTCTTTTTTCTTTGTTTTTTTTAACCAATTGGATGGTATTTTGGCCTGCAGACTTGTGTTGACAAAGTTTTCGTGTAAATAAGAATTCATTTGTTACAAGTTGGACTTATATAATATATAAGTTCTAGCTTGGGCTTGAGGGGGTTGAGTGTTAGAAAGAAGTGGACAAGTGTTCCTATTGTAGAAAGTGGTGAAGTGTCTCTTTGAGTTGTCCCCTATGAGTTTTCATATAGTTAAGTGTCCATATTCCATAATATTGTATTTGTTCCCATATGGTCATAAGCTTGAACTTTGTCCCCCCATTTCAGATAAAAATTTCACACGATTAAATTCACTTAGTGGATTGTGACAGCCAAAAATAATAGTGGTTCTGAACTCTTTCGTGAAATACACTAATCTCAACACATTAGCACATAAATTAGCACATTGCTTGAATACAGATCTACAGTCTTCAACTACGATCAACTAAACTCTCCATTTGAGATGACAAATGTTCTCCTTTCAAGATATTTATGGGTTCCACGGCTTGGAAGATCCAAATAAAACAATAAGGTGCTAAAGAAAAATTGAATCTTCACAGAAGAATTGAATTAATATATGTAGAATCCTAAAAGAGCTCATATTACTTTCAGGAGCTGGATCTCAAATACCAAAGGCTCGTTTGCATGGGACAAAAGGCTACGTCGAGGACCAAACTGCAACCAACAGCCATATATGTAACAACACTACATTAAATCCATGTACGATATGAACACTTTTCCTTGATGTCTTTATAATATTATGAATGAAAATGCAAGAAGCTTCAGATATTTAACAAAAGAATAAAAATAGATAAGTATAATAAGTGTAACCTCTTCAGGAATTGGCTTCAAGTTTTCATTAATATATCCCAATGAAGGAGGTATCAAAGCTCTTCTTTTTCCTGAAAATGAAACCATCAGAATCCGAATCAACCACTAAAACTAACAGTAAGAGAATAGTGTACAGGAAAATTGGGTGAAATTAAATATCAAGAAGTAGTCAGAAACCAAGTGATAAGTGGGCATTGCAATACCTCCTACCCTCATGCCAATCAGAACCTCTTCCAAGCCCTTTATAACCTGTCAGGAGAAGCAAATTATGTATTATATGACTTACCTGATTTAATGTTTGCAAAAAGTAAATAAATAAACAATTAGGATACATGCTAGCAGTGATTCTAATAAATATTTGAAATGAATGTATGGAGATACTTGGAACTTTCTTCTGATTCTGAACAATGTGCTTGATATCTCATCAATGATTTTATAATTTTACCTCTATATGTAGGATTAATAAGTTGATCTTCTTCTTCTTCTTCTTCTTCTTCTTTTCCCCCTATTTAATGTAGCGTCTATGGAAGAATAGGAAAAGTGAAGTACATATAAGGGAGTTTCAATTGACATGCACTGAACATGAATGGAAATGGCACCAACAAGGAGTGAAAAGGTGGTTTGGGAAGGGGGATTTTAAAGGGAATGTGGTAGGATAGAGGTGAAGGATCTGATATCTCATAATTCACCTGAAGCAGTCACTTAACGAAGATTGCATTATTCACTTGGACTATTGTTATGCGATCGATAACAATGGTGGGGATAACAAGAAGAGTGGAATCAATTCCAGCAATGGCAGCATGAAGATGTGATCACGAATGGTTGTTCAAATGATAAATAATGATGTACAAAAATTATCCATTTACATTCTTTTTCGCCATAAGGACACTCTAAATTCACTACACCATGTCCTAGTTCTCAGTAGGAAAAAGAAAGAGACAGTTTAGTCAATTGACCACTAGAGAATCTCCATAAACCATTTTCTCAAAATATTTATGCCTCTACACGTTAAATGAAACAAGAACAAACCTGATTCTCATCCAAAGGAAGTGTAATTGGTCTGCTTTCTCCATTGAATTGATCCACAGTACTACAAAAAAGCACCAGTTCAAAAAAAGAGATCATAGAAGTTGGTCAGATCAACTGGTACAAGTGCAAGAAAGAAAAAAACTTGATACTACTTTTATTCGATGTAACTATGCATGAAATTTTACAATGTTTTAACTTGGGATCATTAATTTTAGAAATCAAGACTCATATCCTCTACAGTAATTCCATAAATAACCACATTGTAATGTATACAATTACCTGTGAACAAAATATCCATTTGTACGCCTGCATACATAATTAACTTCAACCAGATCTCCTTCACGGGCTTCTGGTCCTTCCCCTTCAACAATCTCTAGAAATGGGAAATCAGAATGTTAGTGCATAATTCAGGAATAAATACACTAATTATGTTCAAGATCCCTGTCGTGTTGACAGCATGGTGTTCTCTTATCTAATGGGGATGTTAGTGAATCAGTTCCATATACAAATGTTCTGTTTTGGAAACATTAGATGGCTATCAACAGTTCAAGTAAATAAATCTCTTAAAAGTTCATCCATTTCAAGAAGCATGAATAATACAGAGGAGATGTGAGCCAATATATCAAGCAACAGGACACAGCATTTTTTTTTTTTTCAGGAGCAATATAAAACAAACTCATGTGAGTGCCTCTCTAAATTAGTGACTAAACTAATACTGAGTTGTCAAATGGCTGCAACAAACAGAAACTGAACTTCTTATGCATAAAAACCATGTTAGAATATAAATTAAATGATTAAATTTACCATTTCTTATGAGTTTAAACTTTTGGGACAAGTGGTGATTTAACATGGTATTAAAGCAAAAGTCCTAAATTCGAACCTTGCTTCCATCAATTCACCTCCCATCAACTTAAATTTTTTGGACAAGTGGTAATTTAACAAACTATAACTGAGTCTTTGTATCTAATGGTTAAGACACTATCATTTAAGTTGTTCTTCCAAAAAAAAAATATATTAAATACACTTAATATCTTTCTCGAGCATAAATAAATGTGGGAACTTTCTAATTTTATACCTTGAATTCTCACGCCACTGGCTAGCTTGAAGGTCCTGGATGCTTCAAATCCCAAACAATAATCACATATGAGAACTGATACAGTTTTAAAGAAGGGAGTCTCATGACAAACTTCTGGCTTCCAAGCTTGAGAATAAATTCAAGTTTATGAGTGTGTGAAAGAAAAAATAAAAATTGAACACTAAAAATATTTCACCGAATAACTTCAGGTTCCTTCATCTCTGGCATTGGTGCAGCAATAACGGGATAAATACATAACAGGATGGGGTTGAACCCCATAAACTGCAAAAGCAGCCTTCTTGGCAATCTTTTCACAGTTAGTGAGGGAAATCTGTCATGCAAATTTTTAGCCAAAGCATTCTTGGGTTGTTCATTCTCTATACAGCTGGTAAGTGAAAAATAAAACATGGTTAAGAGATATGCTACTCAGAAGAAAGTATTTTATTGTTTCTTTAAATGATATTGAAATATAAAGGCCATTCCAAAACATAATACCATGTGAATATCAAACATTATGACCTTGTATCTGCTACCATATGTTTTTGCAGAAGGTCAGAAACCTCAAGTTTATGTTTTATGACATAAAAGGCTCATCAGAACTGCTATCAATTTGGTCAAAATTGTAACCAACAACATTCGATTTTACTTTTTGGTGATTCTTCCCACCTCCTTTCAAACCAACGAGAGGGTACCATGGTTAGAATGAGCCAAGAATTACATAATCAACACAATAGACCTAAATATGCAGCACACCCAGATGCCAAATGACCACAAATTTAACCCCTATCTTTACAGATCTCTAATAAAATTCCCTTAGAACAAAATGAAAACAAAGCATACCCAAATGACAAATGGCTTTTGTTCAAACCCCTACAGGCTACAACCAGAAATTCCAAAAAGAACAATGAACAGAAAATTCTCCTGCCACTAAATTTGATAAGCTAAAATGGTAATAATGACTTCTGAGTTTTAGTTCTGTATGAATACCATAGCTTTACAATACACTACTGCATGAATAGCTGAATATTTGTCTATAACTACAACAACACAACTATGATTACTGAATGCTAATAAAAATAACAAAAAGAAGAAGGCGAAGTTTATACCTTGGAGATATGGAAGCAGCATATGGGAAGTGAGCTAAGGTTTGGAATGGAAGAGCTCCCATTTTCAAAAGAATGCGAGCTAGTAGTTTCAGAAGGTCTTGGTTAGATAAGTAGATGGACTGGGTAGTATATAAAGCATGAACGTTTGTGTGGTGTGGAACTCCTGGGACCCATAAAGATGCAAATCTAGACCGTTCCTTGATTTTCGGATGGCCAATGAATTTGTGCCAAGCCGGGATGATGTGTGGGGCATTTTACACGTTGAGACTTTTGCTTTTGATACATGTAACCCTCACGACACCAAATGGTGCCTTTGGTACTCGCTACTCAGAGCTCTGAGGATGTCGGATCCGCAAGAAGAAAACTTGACTAAAGAGATTTTGGATGCTTAAATTAGGCCTTCCGCAAAGGACAAGGATTTCTTGTCAATATTTAAAGTTGATGCAATAAATTTGCTTAAAGAATATAATTTCTCAATTTCAAATAAAATGTATATGTTTTTTTTTTTTATTTTTTTTTATTTTTATGTTTGTAGGTGTTTTCCGACCAGATCAGCAACTTTGGTCTTTTCGCTATGCGTTCGTCCACCTTCCACCGTGTTGTGCCATTCATCTCCTTCTCGGCCGTTATTGCTACTTGCTGGTTGTTTGTTTGTATTTTTGTTTTGAATAAAAGGTTCTTCTCTCTAGATCTGCTCAAATGAGTGATGATGAATAATTATGTGTGAGCGGTTATTTCTTATGGCCTAAATAATTAGGTGTGATGGGTTATCTCTCATGACCGATTCAAATAAATTTTGTTATGAAATTTGGTTACCCATGTCTTAGATCTAGTCTGCTCGGAGCATATCTGCTCTTTAACTGTATTTATACATAGGTTACCGGAAGATTGAAGTCATAGATAGCGCCTGATTTGTAAGAATTTTTGTTTGTATCTATGATTTTGTAACCTCATAGCATGTGACTATGATTTTTGCAGTGTTTTATGTTTTGTGCTGTAACAGCTTTTTACTATGCTCTGTAAGAGCTTTATGCTCATGATCTTTAATAAATGAAATCCTCAGATTTCCGTTAACAATAATAATAATAATAATAATTTTTTAAAAAAATTTAAATAATGTAAAATATGTATACCATTACCGTTAGATGTACCAATTTTAAATTTTAACCATAATATAAATATTATTAATTTCATTTGAAATGAAGAGAATCACATTCATTAAGCAAATTTATTGTACCAACAAGTTCTATTAGCCATTACATTACTGTTATTAATCTCTACAGTGCGACTAGTTTATTGCTGTAAATAGAACCCATTTGTTTTATTAAAAGCTAATACCTAACCATTAAATCATATGTATAATATTCGTTTTAAAAATATATTATATTTGATAGAAAATCATCCCAAAATTTGGTAAAAGTTAATTGTAATTTTTTATCTGAAAAATACAATTACCAGCCTAAAACTATCATTATTTTGGCACTTAAATCACTAAACTTTAAAATGTGATACTTGGCTCCCCATTAAATCATCACATTGTTATAAATTAATACTCCGTTAGCATTTGACATTAAAATGTTTACAATCAATTAAAAAATAATTCGGATTTTATTTTAGTGATAATAAAATCATCCAAAAATATGGTAAAAGAAAGTATCAAGAGGGTAGTTGAACACTTGAACCATGGCTCATGATTGAGGAACATGATCATTTTCAATTCAAATGAACGGAAAAATAATTAGTTAATTATAGTGGAGGAATATTTTTGTCTTTTAACTTTTTGAAAGGACAAAAATACACATCAATTATAACTAACTTGATATTCTCCCGTTCATTTGAATCAAAGACCCTAGTTCCATGATTGATGGGTTGTTAGTCATCTGTTTAATTTTTCTTTTAAACAATTTTGAAGAGTATTTTGAAAAGCAATGAAAGATTTTACATCAATTTACAAAAGGGATTATGCCTCTTATCTTAATTATTACAAAAAAATAAAATAAAAATAAAAGATTTATGCCTCTTATCCTGCCCAGGTTACTGACAGCGTGAGCCTGTACACAAACAACACCCCTCTTACTTTTCAAACGTCACATATGCGAACACTCCCCCAATTACAAGGAAACACTTAAAAAACCCCCGCAGTAACCCAATCAAAACTCCGAAACCACCACGAACCCGCAAACCGTCCGATATTTTCTTTAAAGTTAAAAAAATAGAAAATAAATAGAAGGATCTAGAAACCCTAGCAAAGTCCTCTATATATAACCTCGCTTCGCTCAGTGCCTGCAACTACCTCTCTCGCCCTTTCGTTTTTTCAGAGACTCTCCGCTTTTCTTCTTCTTCTTCTTATTCTACCAGTTTTTAGGGTATTTTCTGAGAGAGATGGCGGAGACTGAGACGTTTGCCTTCCAGGCCGAGATCAACCAGTTGTTGAGTCTCATCATCAACACCTTCTACAGCAACAAGGAGATCTTCCTTCGTGAGCTCATCAGCAACGCCTCTGATGTATGTATTTTTCTCTAACTCCGTGATCTGTTTCTCGTTCGAAATGTTTTTGATCTTTTTGGTTGAATGTCGACTTGTATCGTTTAGTTTCGATTTAGTGCTACGGATTCTCTGATCTTGTTGATATTAGTGGTTTAGGTCTCAGTTCTTGATTTACAAGTTCATCTTTTCGTTTCGTATATTTTTCTTGATCTGTACAACGTGTTCTCTGTTGTCGTTGGCTATTTTGGTACTTTAAATGCGTAGATTGTGGACATGCTGTTAAATTATTGCTGTTTTCGAATTTGTTTATGTGCTCTTTGGGTAGTCTGGATCCACTCCGTTCGAAAGATTTTGAAACTTTTCGAATTTGTTCTTTGCTGAGCTGATATTTGGAAAATTATAGAAGAAAAGTTGAAGGATTATTATTTGGTGCATTGTTCTGTTTTGCAATTCAATTATTTGCGTGTTATGTTCGTTTTTGTATCAGTGGAGGTTCTTGGAAATTTGTTAAGATTTT
Organism: Corylus avellana; assembly: GCF_965113065.1. Lineage (NCBI taxonomy): Eukaryota > Viridiplantae > Streptophyta > Magnoliopsida > Fagales > Betulaceae > Corylus > Corylus avellana. Next base: position 677,125 of record NC_142492.1, read on the forward strand.
TTTTACCGTAGAACGGTTTAGTGATATTGCTCTGACGTAGTCTACGGTTTAGTGATATTGCTCTGTCGTAGTCTCGTATATTCAAGAGTGATTTTGATAATTATTGACTGGAATCGTGATTTTAAGAATTATATACAGTAGGATCGTTTTGATATCATTAACTCAAGGTTTAGATCTGTGCTTATGTTTATATATGCGTTCTGGTTGCTGGTGTAACGTGTTGAATGTGCCTTCTTGGTTTTGGTCATATGCATCACTTTGTTTCTCTGAAGTTCCGTTTACGACAATTGGATTCTATGCATTTGATTGAGGTGCTTGGTGAGGTGGTTATACCTTGAGTGGCACTGTGTAGGTTATGTTGAAAGTTGTTAATTATATATCAAGATTGTAGTGTTACTATTTGTGGCTCTCTGCACTGTCTACATGTTATTCTATAGTCTGCACTCTACTGAGATGTCCAGTTCTGAGAGTATTTTTGCATTCGTAACCTTATTCTGAATCTTCTACTCCTGACCATATTTAGGCTCTAGACAAGATCCGATTTGAGAGCTTGACTGACAAGAGCAAGCTCGATGGACAACCTGAGCTCTTCATCCACATTATCCCTGACAAGGCAAACAACACCCTGACCATCATTGACAGTGGTATTGGCATGACCAAGGCTGGTAAGTCATAGCAGCAGTTTGTAGTCATTAATATCTTATTTTGTAATTTGGTTGTGTCACTCATTATTTTGTAATTTGTGTATGTGCAGATTTGGTGAACAATCTTGGTACAATTGCTAGGTCTGGTACCAAGGAATTCATGGAAGCCCTTGCTGCTGGGGCTGATGTGAGTATGATTGGACAGTTTGGTGTTGGTTTCTATTCTGCTTACCTTGTTGCTGAGAAGGTTATTGTCACCTCGAAGCACAATGATGATGAGCAGTATGTCTGGGAGTCCCAGGCTGGTGGGTCATTCACTGTTACCCGTGATCCTGGTGAGAGCCTTGGCAGGGGTACCAAGATTACTCTCTACCTTAAGGAAGACCAGCTCGAGTACCTTGAGGAGCGACGGCTCAAGGACTTGATCAAGAAGCACTCTGAGTTTATTAGCTACCCAATTTCTCTCTGGATTGAGAAGACCACAGAGAAGGAAGTTTCTGATGACGAAGATGAGGAAGAGAAGAAGGACGAGGAAGGAAAGGTTGAGGAAGTCGATGAAGAGAAGGAGAAAGAAGAGAAAAAGAAGAAGAAGGTCAAGGAGGTGTCCCATGAGTGGTCCTTGGTGAACAAACAAAAGCCCATTTGGATGAGGAAGCCTGAGGAGATTCAGAAGGAAGAGTATGCTGCTTTCTACAAGAGCCTTACTAATGATTGGGAAGAACACTTGTCTGTGAAGCACTTCTCAGTTGAGGGCCAACTGGAGTTCAAGGCTATCCTATTTGTTCCTAAGAGGGCACCTTTTGATCTCTTTGACACAAGGAAGAAGCCCAACAATATTAAGTTGTATGTTCGCAGAGTCTTTATCATGGACAACTGTGAGGAGCTGATCCCTGAATACCTTGGATTTGTTAAGGGTATTGTGGATTCTGAGGACCTTCCCCTAAACATTTCAAGAGAGATGCTTCAGCAGAACAAAATCCTCAAGGTCATCCGCAAAAACTTGGTCAAGAAATGCCTTGACATGTTCTTTGAGATCGCTGAGAACAAAGAAGACTACAACAAGTTCTACGAGGCCTTCTCTAAGAACCTCAAGCTTGGTATCCACGAGGATTCCCAGAACAAAACAAAGCTTGCTGAGCTACTCCGTTACCACTCCACCAAGAGTGGTGATGAGTTGACCAGTCTTAAGGACTATGTGACCAGGATGAAGGAGAGCCAGAGTGACATCTATTACATCACTGGCGAAAGCAAGAAGGCTGTAGAGAACTCCCCATTCCTTGAGAAGCTGAAAAAGAAGGGCATTGAGGTTCTCTTCATGGTGGATGCCATTGATGAGTATGCTGTTGGTCAGCTCAAGGAATTCGAAGGCAAGAAACTTGTCTCAGCCACCAAGGAAGGCCTCAAGCTTGATGAGAGTGAGGACGAGAAGAAAAAGAGTGAAGAACTGAAGGAGAAGTTTGAGGGACTCTGCAAGGTGATCAAGGATGTGTTGGGTGACAAGGTTGAGAAGGTCGTTGTGTCTGATCGCGTTGTTGATTCTCCCTGCTGTTTGGTGACTGGTGAGTATGGGTGGACAGCAAACATGGAGAGAATCATGAAGGCCCAAGCCTTGAGGGACAGCAGCATGGCTGGGTACATGTCCAGCAAGAAGACTATGGAGATCAACCCTGAGAACCCCATTATGGAGGAGCTCAGGAAGAGGGCCGATGCTGACAAGAACGACAAATCTGTGAAGGACCTGGTTCTCTTGCTCTTCGAGACTGCTCTTCTCACCTCTGGCTTCAGCCTGGACGAGCCCAACACCTTTGGCAACAGGATCCACAGGATGCTGAAGCTTGGTTTGAGCATCGATGAGGAAGCTGGTGATGGCGATGCGGACATGCCCCCATTGGAGGAAGCTGAAGCTGATGCTGAAGGCAGCAAGATGGAGGAAGTCGATTAAATTAACCAAACCCCTTTTACCCGATTAGTTTCTCTTTTTATCTTAATCTTATTAGCGTTTTTACATATATTTTCTTTATCTGAACAATTTTTGCAAATCCTTCTGGATTATCTTTTGTTTGGGAATTTCACAGTTTTCCATGATGTTAGTTATTAATGTCTAGTTTCTTTTTTGGTTGTCTGATCCTATCTATCCTAACCATTATTAGGACTCAATTCTGTTTGGAATTGGGAAGTAGTAGCTATTTATACGTGGCTTTAAGGAGAATCGTGGGTTCATCCGAGACCTCAATGCCTGGCAGCATGAGTTCTACACGGGTATCGCATGGACTCTTTAATCATGAGCCTGCCTGAATTTAAGTTTCTAGAATCTATATACAAAAAATTGAAAGTTGTTCGTTCTGTTTGCTTGTCCTCCACTCTAGGAATCATGCCCGCTGGAGAATCACGGAAAATATTTGTCGCTTGTACCCGAAGGCGTAGCCTAGGCAGAGTCCGAATGGGGTAGTTTAGGTGCTGCGTTGGAATCTATTCCTTCCTTCCGTTTAGAAATACGATGGAATGGATTATGCTTTTGACAGCCAGAATATCTTCCATTCTGGTTTTGGCATATGGCAAAGCAACGGGAAAGGAGCATAGATGATTTATCTCTTTACCTTATTAGGGACAATTAGTCAAGGCTGCAGAACTCACGCGGAGGGGGCTTCCATGTCAAACAATAATACTACAGTATTAATCCCAAGATTCATGTTTAAGAATCTTTCTCAAAACCACCATAACACATGGATTTTCTCCTTGTTTATGTATATGTACAAAATATAAATTGAGATCTCCTATAAAAAAAAAAAATTAACTTTATATCTCTTCATTTACATAAAAACAACATCGCAGAGAGCTGGGGGCAAGCGATTAAGCAATTCTCAAACCAAATGCAGAGCTTCATGGCAACTCCACCACCGCTTTTCTCTCATCTCAATCAATCACTAATTGATTAATCTCCAGCCATCAACATTATTATATAAAACCCCATAAAAATCCCTTCTTTTTCCCTAGCTCTTAACCAGTCCTGCAAACCCTCCTTCCCCTCTGTTCTCTAATATTAATCAGTCCATCAAATTCTCTCTCTAGCTCTTTCTATTTTTTTAATCAAAGCAGGAGAGGTGGGATCTCTCTATTTTAGAATCACACATAGATGGGAACAAAGTAAATACAAAGATGCTTGAGACCCTACCACTGCAAACTGTAGAACAAGCCCATCACGTACTTGGTTTTTTATCATAGTCTCCACTCTCCAGCCTTCAACCTAGTTAGTTTGTTCACACACCCACCAAACCAGAAAGATGCTTGAGACCGTGGAGTACCTCATAGTCGGTGTGAGTGGCTGATACTTCACAGGATCAGATGGTGTGAGTGGCTACCGCTCTAAGTCCACCGCCGAGAAAGTTATGAAAAGATGCCCCAATCTGCGCTTAATCACGGTGATCATCACAAGTAATGCTTGCTGTACATGGCACAATAGAGTTGGGGCCTTTCAGGGTGCTGGAGTTGCCTTGAAGCTGTGTTTCCTTTCGGAGAGAGCAGAATGGAAGAAATTTTGGTTGAGAATAAGAAGAGAAGGGGGCAGTGCAGTGAAAAAATCTTGAGGTATCTTTAAGTTGAGGAACAAACAGCAGTCATACTTCATCATTTTGCTTTCCACCAGCCTTCAGTGATGTCGATTTTACTTGAATGAAGTAATATAAAATCTAAACAGGTCGTAAGGGACAAAAATTTGCTACAAACTCATTTAATAAATTGGCATGTCCTTTAACATGTGCTTCTCACATGTTTTTTTAATAGTTGTGGGGCACATGTCAACTTATTAGATGAGTTTGTATGAATTAGCTACAAACCAGTTTGTAGTAAATTTCTATCCGGACTTAAGCCGTATCAAGTCGCAAGATAGAAGCCCACATTATAATGCCAAGGAAGTGAAAATCCCGTCATTGAATACACACAACCAAAACTCCCCAAAGAAACAACGAAAACCATAATGATATAAAAACTCTCTCCGGGCCTCATTACATATGTGAGGGCCATAGTGTCTACAAACAAACCAACCATGATTAACAAAGTCTTACTGGTCTCGGTGCAAATCATGAATTTAGGTATCATCCACTTGTGAATGGAACACAAAGCTTGGGAATGTTGTGGTGATGTCCCTGTTCAAAGAAATGAAATAAATGGTACTCAGAAATTTGGCATGCATAGATAAATATGAGTGACTAATAATGTTAAAGACAAGGTAACTTCTGACAATCATTCACATAGTTTAAGTTGGGCAAGGCAACACAGGTAATCAGAAACAGATAGATGGCATCAATTTGTAGATTCAAAACTACAATCACATCGATCCATCATAAGTTCGGAGTTCATCATTTATAAGTACTTATGTTTGCAACAGAATCACCGGCAAGGATCCTCTCCATTTCAAGTGAAATAGAACTTGAAATGGAGAGGAGACATTTCATGGTTAGGATTTAATGTTGTTGAATCTAATGGTGTAAATAATACCACATCATTTAAATTTTTTAGATGGTGTGCCAACATTATTTATTTATCACGTGGCATCATTTACACCATTAAATACAACAATATTAAATTCTTACCATGAAATGATGAAATGGAGAGGATCCTTAGTTTGCATACATGAGGTGACCCAAGAAAAGATTTCCAAATGTCCGACCTAGGGTTAGTTATGTTTTGAGTGCACAGACATAATGACAAAGACGAGTCATGTAACAAATTTGTACTAACAATTCTATAATAGTAGAGAAGAAAAGGCAGACACTATATTCAGAACTTACTTCAGGTATTGAAGGGTCATGTTCTTCAGAAGGGATGGATGCCGCAAAACAAGGCTTCTCCACTCTTCCTTGTCAATCTTTCCGTCATGTTTGGTATCAGCTTCCTCAAAGGTCTGAAAAATAAGCTCCAAAGTTCAGAAGAGTAATACTTTAACAATGTGCACATATTGTTGCAATGAACAAAGACAGGCCATGGATCTCCCCAATGTGACAAGCGACAATGATAATGAGCGTTATAGCACAACATTAAGGTAATTAATAAAGTTGAGTGAGCACCTTGTCAATAATACTTTCTATAACATCATCCGAAAGATTCATCCCAGATTCAGCAAGTGTAGCCACTACCATTTGCTTCACCTAGAAAGAACATAAAAAATTTGAGTAATCAAATCTAGACTTCACAAAAATTACTCTTTTAAGGACAATATTACCTCCTGTCTCTCAATGAAACCTTGCTGCTTGAGATCGTATAGCTGAAAAGAAACTGGAAGAAGACATTGCGGAATTAACATAAAGGAACTAGGCAGTAGAATAATTTAAAAATCTGGAAATGATCTTAAAATTTACTCTACTATGAAATCCATTCATGTCAGGGTTATGCCAATTCATCTACTCAAGAGATGGGAGGGAAAATTCACAATGAACACTACCAAATTACAAATCACATACACTCAATCTTGTCATCAATAGGGGCATTTGGATGGAAAACGGAGAGAGCACGAGCAAACTCTTCAAAACCTAGTATTCCATTGTGCTTTGTATCAAACAAGTCAAACACCTGCAATAATACATGGACAACAGCCGAGTGTTTACATAACGAATGGCTTAAACACTTGGAAGTAGGCTTTAATAGACGCAACAGTAAACTAGTTCGTTAAGGAAGACAAAAGAACAAAGAAAAAGGAGGTTACTCTATCGGCAAACAAGCTCTCTTTCTTGTTTGTTTTGAATAACGCCAATTGAAACTCCTCCTGCAACAAGGTATATGACACAAAATATCAGACAAGCTATAAAGTGAATATGGAAAAGGAGGGATTATCAATTTCACATTAAGGAACAATACCACAAACGCATGTCCCCTCCAAATATGTAAACAAATATATGCCTAGAGCATAAGTTGTCCAATGGCCTGTACAAAACACATACAAACCTTGTTAATCAGCCCATCATCAATCACGGCGCTGCTGATCTTCTTAAAGAGCTCATAAAGTGCCTCTATTTCACTTACACTGACTGCATCCAAGTAAGACAGATGACAATAATCTTCAGTAGAATGGCTTTATAGTTCTTTTAAGAAGAGAAGAAGGCATAGTTAATTAAAGACATTATAAGTACATAAGATTCTATATCTATTTTATTTAGTTCTACAAACTGAAAGCACAAAGTTAAACAATACCGAATCATACAAGGGCCATTCTCAACTACATGGCATTAATTACAAAGATAAGTACTCATCAGTTATTGTACACATCCATTAGCTGAAATACATATTACAGATAATTAATGTCATGAAAAACAAACAACGGGTTGATAGCATACACACTGTCTCCCTTGCAAGAAGTTCTGGATCTTCGAGGCCTCGTGATTGTTTATATAAATCAAGATCACAACACCGAACTATGGAAGCACCTAAACGCTTAAACCCCTCTATGCACTGCAACATGATATTTTCTGCAAATCAAAACACTCCATACCTGCTTCAACAGAGAAAATGGTTAGACATTTTATTTAGGTCACTCTATTCAAGAAGGGATCCATATGCAGGCAAAGACCAGAATCGACCTTTTAACCATTTCCAGCTTCTGCTATCCCTAGTCCAAATGCCAAAAGTTGTAGAAAAACTGACCCAGAGGAGATCTGTTTCCAGGAATGAAAGTAAAATGTTCAATGCCATCTGAGACAGCGAGATATCCTCAATCATACATGAAACATATAACTTCCAATAGCTGCAGAACAGCAGGACAAAGTGCCTCATATTTCAGTCAGGACATGGACATATCTATTAATGTACAATGTGACAGTTTAATTATAGAATGTAATTTACTGCGTTGAAATTTAATTAAAATTATCCAAATATAGCAGGAACAAAAGTTTAATTTTCTAGAACTATAATTCATAAAATACAGTCAGAGAGCTTGCATTATAGAGATTAGAAGGAGATATCAATCTATCCTTCTAAGTGACCCAAAGTTATGTATCAATCCTCAGCAGCTACTCAAGTGCATTGGAAACAGGCACAACAAAAGTTGGGATAGCTTTGAAATTCATCACAAAGACAGATTTTTCTCTCGTACAACTTAAAAAGCTCCTTGTACCACAAGTGGCCTAAGCATTACAGAATCCCCATAAAGCAAGGCTTTAGCCTTTCGCCTACCTTAAACAATTACCAGGGTCTTCCGTTTGAACCTAGACCCTAGCTTGCACCATTGTCTATGTGTCCAAATCCAAATGTTGCTAGCATTGTGTTAGACAACCTATAAGACAAAAATAAGCCACTTTATAGCAATCTTTCCTAAACTCAAAATCTCTTCCACGCCATAATGTTTAGCAACATTTTCCCTCTCATCTCCAGTTCAAAACCCATAATTTTTTTCATTATTACTCCAACCCAGAATTGAATCACACAATTACATTCACGTATGCAAAAACTGATCTACTAACGACATGGATTCAACTAAAACAACGAAAAAAGCCCACATTTTTTCTTTATTTACTCCACTAGAACCTAGAATTATGGCATTGTATGCCCAAGAACGCATTAGCTAGATTTAATTATTGAAATTTTAGGCGTAATTACGGCGTGAATTCCACTGATACCACAGATTAACAAAAATATGAACAATACGATTACCACATATTAAGAATCCACTACTATTCAACTCCTACAATCATCCATACCGGTCTAGATACCAAAAAAAGCACATCTATATGATCCGATCCGAGATCCGATCATTCAATTCCACAAGCAGCATTAAAAAAAAAAAAAAAAAAAAACCATAACTTTAACTCCAATTCATTAACTCAAGCATCTAAATTTTTTTTCCGACGATTTAAGCGAACTAAAACAGAAAGAAACAAATGTTAACCAAAGTTGCTTTCGTTTTTCCTCACCGTTTCTCGGCAGCCAAACGGTTGAGCATAGAAGAGAACAAGCGCTCACCTCTGTTCACGAAGAGAGAAGGGAGAGCTCTGCGACGAGTTGATGGATTTTGATACCCTCACTGTGCACCTCACGGTGCTTCTATCAAATCCAAGAGCCCAGGTGACGAATGTTATTGAAGAGAAAGTGGATTTGAGAATTCAAGCTGGATATATATACTGTTTATTGACAGCGGTACCAAAATTAAAAATATATAATTAAAAAAGCATACTAATTTGTCGCCACGTGACATGAAGATGTTGATTGGAAAACAATCACTTTGCCACACGAAAGTTAAATGATGCCGTTTCACGAATCCAAAAACTGGCTTCCACTTTGTTGCTAAGGTTTTTACTTTCTACCAACTTGGTATTCATTACCTCAATACTTACCACATTTTAAGAATAATGTAACAAAATTTAAACCATTTAATTCCAAGAAAACAATTGAAATTTTAAAAATAGATAAACTTTCCTTTACAAAGGACTTCTGAATTTTCTCGCATTTTGCAAAGACTTTCTCAAAGTTTAAAACTCTCAATTTTATTCATTAAACTTTTAATTTGATTCAATCTATCACTTTGAATTCGAACGGAGGCTATGAAAAATATCAATATGCCTTCCAATTTTCGTTTTCTAAACAAAAATTGAATAAATTTGAAATTTTATAAAAAATTTAAGGGGGTAAAAAGGTCATTTTATCCTTTCTACCGTTTGTTTTAAAACCCAAGGGAGAGATTACATTAAATTAGAAGTTCAATTGGTGAACGTGAGAGTTTTTAAATTTTTGAAGGTTATGTCAAAACGCGTGAAAGTTCAGAGGGTTTTGTGAAATTTTTTCCTTAAAAATAGTGTGTATGTTACTATGTTACCTGAATATATAGCCGATCTTGTAACACGCCTTTCAACTAGAAAAGAAGCTAGATCAGGCTTTTTCTTCTTACCTATTTTGATAGATTTTAGGTTATGATAGAACTTAGACCATAAATTCTATGAGAACTTAAACTTTTTTTAGATTTCAAGAAAACCTAAACTATTTTTCAAACACAAAGTTTGAGATTAATTATTTGCATGCAGTAGCACTGGACTTAAACATGGACTCTAAATATTCTCTATTTGAATAGAACATGCAGCCTCTACTCTAAATATTCTCTATTTAAATTAACTTGGATCAAAGTAGACTTGGACTTGGATAATTATGCTTCATCCCCTCACTCAACAAACCTAAATTAGAATGCGATGGTTTCAGAAATATGTGGATTGTTAATAAAGATTCTTATCTTTAATCAAATTCTAAGAAGTGGCATCTTTTTCTGAAAACCACTTCTCATTCATCCTTGTTTGGCTTTCGGGACCATATTCACTTTCTATGAAGGATGACAAAAGCTAGGCTTGGAAATGAATGAGATGTCCACCATCCATTTTGCCAATGGCCCAATGCCACCTCGGCATTTCTCATTTCCCATCTACATCAAGCTTTTCCCCTGCAAGCCAAGGGACCTGTTATGATATAATGATAATATATCTGTCATGTTGACAATTATGTATGTATTTTAATTAAGAGTTTGAGTATGCAGCACTATGGTGCAGTGTTTTATGGCAATAAGTCTTTACTGCCTTAGTTTATTAGAAGTACGAGTTTATAGTTTATCTCATAATAAGATTATGAGTTTATCTTTATGTTAGAGTCAAAATTTATCTTAAAGTCTTCTATTTTGATTCATGTACTCGTTTAGTTCAATATTTAAAGGGTGATGAATTAGAAAAATGCTTGGTGTCAGGAGGACACGGGAAGAACACCAGGAGAATACCTAGCATTCTCTGATGAATTAATAAAGAGAAAATTACAAAATTAATCTCAAACTTTGTATTTGAAAAAGAGTTTTAAGTTTCTTTAAAAGTTAAAAAAGTTTAAGTTCTCTTAAAATCTAAGATTTAAGTTCCCTTATAACTAAAATTATATCTCCGTCAGGACCCATGTGTGCAAGCCTGAGAGGTTGAGAGCTAAAAAATTTCGCCATGGTTAGTGGCTTCAGTAAATTTGACATAACCAGTTAGGAAATGTGATCATTTCCGTTTTAAAGTGAATTTGAGAGAATATATTTCATTGTCAAAATTTTATTTTATTGTATTTATCTGTGTATGCTGCTAGGTATTTAGAAGATAAAATCTAAAACGTTTTAAATTTTAAGAACAATGAGAGACTTATCTTATCTAAAATTAAAAATAAATCTCCGCTTAATAAATTAAATTGAGTTAGAGAAATTGAAAACTTTAAATTGAGCATTTCCAAAAATTGGAGACATAGAGTAATGCTAGATATCATCTTTTTATTTTCCTAAAATTCTCTTGAAACTGATGTAGCTTTTAAAATCACTATTAAATTTTAGATGAATCATACTTGAATTTTGATCAAATTGTAATTTTAAAAGTTGGGTAATGATTTAGGCACGCTGGCGTGCATAAAAAAAAAAAATTTTAGCTGGCGTGCATGAACTATTTATGTTCGCCAGCGTGCCCTTTATCATTACCGTTAAAAGTTAGATCAGTTTTAAGTGGATGAAAAGATGGTACCTAGCATTATTAGGAGATATAAGACCTAAGTCCAGCCCGTGGTCAAATCCAATTTCAAGGGCAAGCTAACAAGGCCCAAGCGACAGACCAAGGGCCCCACACAGTGTGGAGCTTTGTGGGCCTAATGAGACGGCAAGCGTTTGGCCCAAATCCTAAACGTGCGCCGCGGAATATAATTTCTGGAGGTTCGAAATCAGAGAACGAAACGTCGAAACGAAATCATCGTTATCGTATCGGAATCGCGCTCTCAAACACAGCCGAAATCGGTGAAATTGGATGGGGAAGAGAAAAGAGCGCCGCCTCGCCGCTCAGAGCAACGCCGGTCGCCGTGTCAAGCTCGATCTCTTCGCGGAACCCTCTGGTATATACACACATACATTTATGATGCTATTCATCTTTTAGTTTTTTAGGATTTGTTTGGATTTTCAGTGTTTGTGGTTTTGTTTTTCTGTTCAAATTCGTGTATGTTTATTGTGAAGCTTATATCTGTTTGCTTTCTTGTTTTAGGGTTTGGAGTTTTTCTTCGATGAAGAGCTAGTTTTTTATTTAGCTGAGTGAGGAAGCACCTTTTTTTTTTTGTGTGTGTGTGGGGCTATCATTGGGGTTTTCAGGAAAATAGGGCTTCATTTATTAGCAATTGATCAGATTCCTTGCGGAAAATCTTTGGTTCAGTTGTAAGTTTGATATATTACCTATAAGCGAATTGAAGACTGATAAGAGCTAGATATGAATAGGTGTTGAAATAACTATGCATCAGACTAGTGTTGTGAACTTGATTAACAATTGATAATTGTGGTTGGTTATGATGTGGAGTTGTTGTATTAAATATCGGTTCTTGTCAGCTTGATGATTTGTATGCTTTCGTACTTGTGGGAAATCACTGGTTTGTGTCCAGTTAAAGTAGATTGTGGTTATAATTTTTTGCAATCTTTGTGGACTTCCTTAGGAGATTTGGGTGGATCCACTGAACATGATGAAGACGGAGGTGATAAAGATACGAACAATCGTGATGGGTTACCCAATTCACCAACTTCTTCAGGTGGGTTCCGTCGGTTTTCTTCAAAAGGACTATGTAGAAAGGAATTGAGTGCTCAACATTGTTTTGGTGGAAATATGGAACTATATGTACAAGACTTGTTATGTTGTTTGGCCCAAGAAATTGTTTTCAGACTGTAGGGTGGCTGTGGTCTTGGGAGCATTCATCTCAGATCAGGTTGGGCCCGGCCACAGTGATATTATGAATGACTCCTAATCGATTATGCCCTTTTTGGCAGCATCAAAGCATTTTGGAGGTTTCGACAGAATTTTTTTTCTATCGGTTCGTATGTTTCTGGCTTTATTTGCTTTACGTACCACTGACAGTTTTATCCAATGTGTAACAGGTGGCTGTGACGATAGCTGCTCATGTTGAATTTCGATTTATTGCATTTTTTACACAACCTTTTGTTTTTCTGATATTGACAGCAATCACTTCAATATTACTTGAATTTCCTGGGAATATGTTTGTTTGGATTCAGATATATTGGTTATAATAATTAGATAATTAATGATATTGGTTGTATCTGACATGCTAATATTTTGTCTTCAGGTCAGCAACCACAGAATCCTCTGCTATTGCTTGGGCAGTATAGTGATGATGAATTGGACGAGGAATCAAATAAAGAACATAATCATGCCACTCTGGAAAGTTCCTCACCTAAGGATGAGGTAATTAATGGACTCTTTTCTACCTTTTTTCACTCAGGCTGTGAGGGATCTACTGTTTGGTTCTTCCCATGAGTCAAGGGCAAGCCTTTTAGCATGCTCGCTTTGAACATAACTGCTTATTAGGCTTTACTCATTTAATATTCTAATATGCTTTACACACACACACACACACAAAACACACATATGAAGTTTTTCCATATGTGAAAGTCCTATTAGCGTCCTGATTATTGGAGATTATGGTCATGTGATCACATGTACCAATTGTAGCACTTATGAGAGTCTTAGTATATTCATTGATATAATCTGTTTAAAAAGCGTTGCTAATCTCTATTATAAATTGTGATTATTGAAGATTATCCACTGCTTAATTGCCATGAAGTTTTGCCATATGTGAAAATCCGATTAGCATCATGATTATTGGAGATTATGTTCATGTGATCACATGTATCAATTGAAGCACTTATGAGAGTCTTAGTATATCCATTTCTTAAATCTGTTTTAGAGAAGCTTAGTATATCCATTAATTAATGAGTTGAATCTCTTAATTTAAGAGAAGCTATGCACTAGATTTATGTGTTTTGTTTAAAGAACAAATCCCATGCTGTCATTGTAATTTATTTTACTTGGAATGCTAAGAAGTGTGTGCTTCTTTTTATCAGGTTAAGCATTTGCCTGATGAAGATTATAAAGATCTGGAGGTCAATGTTGGTGAAGACCTTTCTGAACAGGAAAGGGAGCAGGAGTGTATTCCACCTGATGTTTCCCAGAATCTGGAGGGAAGTGATGAAAAAGACAGTGCTCCTACCATATCGGGTGATTTACAAAAGGAAGTGGATTTGACAGAACAAAACTCCATTTCTGTAACATCTGATGTACAAGTTATTGGTGATGTTACTTTAGGCTGGAAGATAGTAATGCATGAGGAGAGTAACCGTTATTATTACTGGAATATTGAAACTGGGGAGACTTCATGGGAAGAACCTGATGTTTTAGTTCAGGCAACTGGATTAACCAATGGTCAGACAATCCCTACTGTTATTGAAAAAACAGAGATTGCTCCTGTGGGTATGGATGAGCCCAGCATCATTTCAGGTGCAATATTAGGTGGTTCTTCAGCTGCTCACCCACTTGAAGGGACCATGGGTGCCAATATGATTCCTCAGGGAATAGAAGTTTATGGACATGGGTACCAGATGGATGATTGCAGTGAAGCATACAAGAATGAGGCTTGGAAAGATTCAAATTGGGGCACTGATGTCAACTCAAGAGAATTAAGAGCTGGTTCTGAGAAGCATATGCATGATATGGTAGCTACTGAAGGACATGACTCCGGGGTTGCTCTTTCTTCTCATCTTGTGCAACAGAGTGAGTGTTTGTTACAGAGACTGAAGTCACTTAATGGGTAAGGCATCCGTGCTTTTGCTTTTCTCCTTTATTTGCTCTTAGCATTTACTTCTAATTATTAGATAGTCAGAAATTTTTATTTTTTTCTAAAAAAGAGAGAAGATTCTAAAATTCCTATAAAATTCCTATATATATATATATATATATATATATTTTTTCCCTTCTAATAACTGAAGTGTGTGTGTTTCAGGTCTGACAATCACCTACAAGGTCATGACACGATCTCAAAGTATATTTTGGAAATCGAGATTAGACTTTCTGATTTAAAGTCACTTTCATCCTATGGCACATCTTTGCTTCCTTTTTGGGTACATTCTGAAAAGCAGCTGAAACGGCTTGAAAGTGTGATTAATGATGAAGTTTCCAAGATTGCTAAATCTGCACATATAGATGAAGTTGAGGCAACTAATGTTTCTGCCTTCAGTGGAAAGGGCAAATTGCAGGAAAGCATGGGCCATGAGCCTGAAGCAAATGGAACAGAAACTAAAGGTGTTCTTTCTACTTCTGAAAATCTTGATGTTCCTACTTATGTTTACACATCAACGGTAGTCCAGAAAGTTTCACACAACAAGGAACCTCTTGTAAATGCTGAACATGGTTCTTCATTAAGTTCACCTACTAGAGTTTTAAGAAGTGGTGCTGGAATTGGTGAACAAGTCAGTGGGGCTGAATTGGGTGATGAATCAACTCATGAGCATAAGTTTAATGCTGCAGAAGATGTTGACATGGACGTGGACATGGAAGTTGAAGATACAACTTCTTCAGGCGACACAAGTACATTGGTTGCATTGAACCCTAGTGATTTTCCTCCATTAGAGCATCCAATTCAGCCGAATCTACCTACAGATTATCCGTCTTTGGTGTCAGAGGATGGGTTTACTGTGCCCCCTCCTCCAGACGAGGAATGGATTCCCCCACCCCCGCCTGATAATGAACATATTCCTCCTCCCCCACCTGATGAACCGCCTGAACCCTCATATCCTCCTCCTTCCTACACAGAGACAGAGCAACCTCTTTCTTACACTGGGCAATATAATTTATCATATCCGGATTCTAGTTTTGAATATCATGTACCTTCAGTTGCTCAAGTCCCAAGCAGTAATTTGTATGGACATGCTGAAGGATCTCAATTTGCTGTGCCCCATGCACCAATTTATTATGGCACTGATCCTAATACATATACTCAGACTGCCACTGTCATAGTTAACCCTATTCAGCCTGTTGCTTATTATGAGCTTCAAGCTGGAACAATCCCCTCTGTACCTGTGGTTAGTGGTGTCGAGTCTTCTGGGTTTCTGAGTGAGTCGGCTTCTGTTAGCTATGACAGCCTTCCTGCTGAACACGCTGCATCTGTCGACCCCTTTGTGGGAGTGGGCCATAATTCATCACTAAATGTGAATGTCAATATTTCTGCTGTTGGGGGTGAGAAGGCATCTGTAGAGGTTCCTTCTACCTCAGCTTCTATTCAAGCTCCTGCAACCATATCAGGGAAAGAGAGTTTTTCTGTGCCACCAACTGATCCTGTTGCTGCTGCAGCTGTTGCTGCCACATCAATGGGTACCAAGGTTCAATCCAAGGGTAAGTTTATTGAGTTCCTAGGTCATTACGTGTCCTGCTTTTCATGAGATCTTGCCTCAAACTTGGTTGTAAGCTTAGGGCTGTTGTATAAGGCCCTGGCTGATTACCATACATTTATAACTGCAATTTGCTTGGATACCTATGTGGTTCTCAAATGGAAAGAATTTAGGGAGACAGGAATCTATTAATTCACTATATTCATGATAAAGTATGATTACTGGTTTAGGGGAGATTTAGTATTTGTAAGGAACTCTCATTGGATTGTATCATTTCAATTCTTTTTGCGAGTTAGTGATGTTTCTACCGAGACTATTGATGGATGCTGTATCTATGTTGATGGTGTACTGGCAGGTATCCAAGGCCATGGCCTGGATGTGGAATATATAGCTTTAATACCTTGTGTTTATTTACTTGTGAAATTATCTTTTTCTACTAGTTTTTGGGAGTAAGTCATGCCATATTTGAAGTTTTCTGTTGGACCACACACATCCCATGTATGTTGCATTGATGAAAAGTTTTTAACCTTAATTTCAGTTTTTCTCACTTATCCCACCCTCTCCCTGTCTGTGGTAGCAAGTTCTTTTAGTTACTCGGTGCCTTTCTTGATGTGAAGTAACTGCATGCTAAACACGTCTTTGTGTGGTTCAATATGCATCTATAAAATTACTCGGACTTATTTTTCTCTTTATCAGTTTTGCGCAGTAAAAAACGTACAACTGCAGTTGCCCCATCCTTGAGGTCTAATAAAAAAGTCTCCAGTTTGGTGGATAAGGTATGTTTAAGAAGCTGCATCAGTACAAGTGCTTCCCCCCTGCTCTCCCTTTTTCTCTACTTTTTTTGGACCCTTTATCATTGATTTATTTATTATATCAGTGGAAGGCAGCGAAAGAGGAGTTGCTAGAAGATGAGAAAGAACCTGAAGATGCTTATGAGATCTTAGAGAGGAAGCGACAAAGGGAAATAGAGGTCTGCACATGGAACATATATCAATGAATTACTGTAATTTTTGCTGTTACTTGTTCTTTACTTGTTCCTCTGATTGCAGGAATGGCGTGCACGGCAAATTGCCAGTGGAGAGGCCAAAGACAATGCTAATTTTCAGCCTCTAGGCGGGGATTGGTATGGGTCCTAAAATCCATTTTTACAATCTTCCATTTCATGAAATTGTTAGGTGAATGTGCAACACCGGAGATAATATTATTACTTTGTTAGTTCAATTGAATTTCATGAATATTCTACCTCTATTATTTGCCTTTTTTGCCTTTCCATGGCTATCAAAATTTTTTTCCATCCACTTTGGATTTTGAGTTTGGACACTCTCTACGCAGAGATGCATGCACATCTAATTTATTATTGATTTTATCTTACTTTGACTTTCATGTGTTGTGGTATTCGCTTTTTATATAGGCGTGAGCGGGTTAAGCGCAGGAGAGCTAAATTAGCCAATGAAGCTGCAAAGACTCCTCCAGAGGCACATAGTGATGGAAACCAGCAGCCTGATTTGATAGAACTCTCAAGAGATCTTCTATCAGGATGGCAGGTATATATGATAGTTGTGTTCATATGTTATATGCAAATTGATTCTTTATTCTGAGAGTAATGAAATCAGTTTTCTAAATTGCTACGAATCCCAAGGTTACTACACACCTTAAGGTGGAGTGATAAACAAGTATGTTCAAGCCTTCCCCTTACCAGCGTGGAAGTGCAACCAAGAGAATGGCAAATTATGGAACTTACACCTTTACCAAGAATCATTAGGAGGAAGTCTTGGTCAGGGAATGGCAAATTATGGTTATCACCAAATTCATTGAATGTTTGAATTCTGTTTGGCAACTTATTTTAAGTGGCTCTCCATGTAAGTTACAAAAAAAAGAAAAAAACTATTTAAAACACGCTATATTAACCGGTGTAAAATGGGTGTGGATAGTAGCATTAATCTTTTTCCAAGCCTTTCCTTAGATGCTAGATTTTAACCCTCTATTTATGCAGAATACACGCAAAAAATGATTTTGCTTGATTTCCTTTTTCCGTCTTTCCCTTTCAGGCTTATTGGGATGAATCCTCGAAGCAGGTCTATTACGGAAATTCTGCCACGTCCGAGACATCTTGGACCAGGCCAACGAAATGAGCAGCTATTATAATTTTATGGCAATTTTGAGATGTCGAAGACAGCATGGACCGGTCCAACGAAACGAGCCTTCATTAAAATTTTGATTAACGTAGTTCAGAAATTCATTTACTTATTGAATTACTGGTTGTAATTTTTCATTGATTATAGTTTTTACCCTTGTATATCTTTAAAGGTCTGATTAGGAATCAATTTCTTAGCCCATTCTATGAAAGCATAAAGTACACAGTAGTCTTTGTTTATTGGTCTCCTTTGTGGAGGTGAGTTTCGCATCCTCCCGCACTCTAGTCTATCTGAATTTCAGTGCAATTCAGGCACCCTAATTAAAGGGTCCGAATTTGATATTTGAAGAAACATAGCCATTAAAATTAATTATCTTTTGATAATTCCAATAATAAAATTTGGCATCCGATGGGTCGCACGGTTAATAGATGTTTTAATAATAATAAAAAAAATGATATGTAAGATTATATTCTTTGATCAATAGAGAGGGGTTTTTAGCAGTTCAAGGGTAGGTTTGTCTTAATATGTTTTCCTTTTGCTTCTGTTATTTGCTATATGCGGCCCTATTAAGAGGACTGAGACACTTGTTTGTCTCATTTCTTACTGTTTGTTTGTAACTTTGCACTGTTGTTTCGTTTTGGATATATTGTTGGGGAGTTTACCCATTTTTTAGTTTTTTAATGTTTAGGAGATTTTTCACTCTTTTTTTCTTTCAGATCAAGAGTGGTAAAAAGAGCACTTTCATGCAATAAATATTTAATATTTAATGTTAAAAGTAAATACTAAACAATAATAAAATTACTACTCATACCAATTCGATTGTGGTCAATGTTTTGATCTACCTCCTTCAATTTCTTTTTGCTTAAGGAACTCAATAAATCCTCCAAGAGCAACATCAGCATCATCGCTTTTAAGTAATTCTTCTGCCACTTCTGCCGGAGTTACTTCTAATTTCTCTAGCAAGAGGTCAACTTGTTCAAAAAGTGGGTGGCTTTGGACATCCAGATAATTGGAGGCTAAGATTCGGAACCCATTAACGGTGCAGAAGGATAAGTGAATGTGCATGTCCATCCGACCAGGACGTAACAATGCTGGATCTAGTCGTTCTTTGTGATTTGTAGTAAACACTATGATTCGTTCATCCCCATTACTTGACCACAAACCATCCATGGCATTTAGTAGACCTGAAAGTGTGACCTGCAAAAACAGCACAAACCAATATGGATCAATTGGGAAAATAATGCAACATTAGCTCCAACCACACCACACAACACAACACAACACAATAGAGATCTTAGGATGTTTGTTTTCTGGACGTGCTTACTAACCTTAGAGAAGTTGGGATCTACGCCAACTTCTTTTGATCGATCATGGACGGCTTTATTGCAATCTATGTCCTCAACCACAATTAGGGAACGACCGGGCGAATGAAGCAACGCTATCATCAGTTCATCATCGGAGGAAAAAGCGGAGAGCTCCAAATTGTAGACATCATACTTGGAGTAATTTGCAATAGCCGCAATCAGACTGGATTTTCCAGTTCCAGGAGGGCCATACAATAAATAACCGCGCTTCCAACGCTTTCCAACCTTCTTGTAGAAGTCCTCACTCGTCAGGAATCGATCAAGGTCATCGACAATACCCTTCTTTAACTCGGGTTCAATGGCAAGTGTGTCGAATGTGGATGGGTGATCTAATGGGGATGGTTCCCATGATCTATCATCCCGATCCCATGTGTGGATCTCCATTTCCGTCTTTTCCTTTTGGATGGCCATGTATGTGCGTAAGACATGAGGCAAATAAGAACCCATGACTTTCTCCCTATCATTTTCAGAGAAACTTAGCACATACATACGCTTATTATGAGATGGTCGAAAAGCATCTTCCTCAATGCAAAATCTCCAGGTAATCTTGATGTTGTCAAAGACATCCTCAACAGCTTCTCCTTCTTGGACGGCCACTACTATTTCATAGTCGACCCACCCTACTCCCACTCTAAGATTCTTGTTTGCATGAGTAATCCTGGAAGACAGGTGTTGTTTGGCAGCTTCATAGAGTTCGTTACAATGGCTCTCCCAGCGGTTGTCGATGGTGAGCGTGTCATATTGATCATCAGAACCGAAGAAGCGCTTGAATATTGAGAAGATAAACGATCGAATACGCAGCGGTAGAAGTTGATCGGTGGCGGTTTGTAAGATCATGATGCATGTGGAGAAGGCTGCATAGGCTTCGAACCATGATGATGTTGTGTTCTTCAGACCAGATATCATGATGAATGATGGGTGTTTCTGTTTTTAGAACAATATGGGTAATATTCTAACAATTAATTATTGGCTTTTGTTGTTGAAAGAAGGCAGTTTTGGTTCTTGTATTCAACTGGAACTCCAAGAAGAAGCAGTGCTATATATATATATATATATATACTAAGATGAAAGCGTATTTACATGATTAATGAACTTCAATTCATGCAATTTATGTGAGTCATGCAAAATTGAAATCAACTTCATGCAATTGATGTGATTCATGCAAAATTTGGATTGATCACCTCAACATTTCGTTTGTCTCTAGTGAATTCATAAGGATCAAACAAATTAATCCTCATTCACTTGATTATTATTATTATTATTATAGAAAAGTACGTATCGAATATAGATAGATAGAACAATTTTGTATATGTAAATGAAATTTATTTTTCTTTATTAATATATGTAAATAATGTACATTCATATTCTTGGGCGTTTCTTGGAAAACATCCGATATGTTTGGGTACTTTACCCAAGCTGAAAGATGAACAAATTGTAAGCCTGCAGTGGGCCAAAAGGCTACTAAAATGAAATTAAAGGGGGCCGAAAGTTTATTTAGTGAATTTGAAGATACATGGCCAATGAAAAATATTGATTTGATGCAGATTTTTGCTCGTATGGACTAAATGACGAGCACTTGCAAAATAAGAAAAAGACCATCATAGGTATACGGGTTGAAAAAGCCCTAATAAAATAAAAATGGTTAACTTTATCAAGGCCCCCATGAATTTTTATACGTTTTGAGAAGACTCTTCCAAAGTTTAAAAACTTTTAATTTCTCACCTCTTCGAATTTTTAATTTTATGTAATTTACCCTATCTGTTAGGATTCGATATTAAATCCTAACGAAGGCTATGGAAAATATCAAAATACACTCAACTTTTTTTTCTTTTTTTTTAATGTGAAATTAATGGTAAATTTGAAATTTTATAAAAGTTTCAGGGGTATAAAGGTCATTTCATTTACTTTAATGCATGTTTAACACCAAACCTTAACAGAAGAGGTAGATTGCATCAGATTAAAAGTTCGAATGGTGAAATATAATTGAGAGTTTTTAAACTTTAAGAAGTTTTTTCAAAACACGTGAAAATTCAAGAGGGTATTTGTGTAATTTTTCCAAATAAGAAGGAATGTGGTAAGAATCGTAGTTCTTATCAACGAAAATCAAAGAAAAACAAAGAAAGATATGACCTACTCGAGGAGGTCTTGCTTATAGCAATTGATTGAAATTGTTATTGGATGATTGACCTAAAGGCACTAACATTGCTTTTTATAGAGTAGAAAATAAACCTAATCTTAATAGGAATAGGGTTAATAACCTTAATCCGGGTAGGAAAAGAAATCCTAACCTAGTAAGAAAAGGACTAATTATTTAATAATAGAAAATAGAGGATTCTTAACAGAATGATCAAACAATGACAAAAAACGAAACAAGAAGCATTGTGAGTGCGTAGGTAAGAGACTGCAACTTGGGTGAATGGCCCGATAGAGGTGCCGGTGCCACAGGTATACTAGGATTGGCTTCAGGATTGGCTGCAACAGCAGGGGAAGCAGCAGGTGAGTGTGATGGGCTGACAGCTACAGTGGTGGAATTCTCATCGTCATAACCTTTATATGAACATGCACCAAGTCTCATTAAATAAATTACCATGAGAAGAAATAATTTCACACTGAAATTCAATCTTCAAAGAAATACAAGATGAAACTGCACTCACAGTTAGAGTCCTTCCAACCCAATACCATCCTCTCACGATCAAAAACTATGCTATAACCATCCATGAAGTTTTCTGGATCAAAATAAATAAATTCATCATGTAAGGATACATAATGGGTTTCAGTGATATATAAATATATATATATATATATATGGAGCCAAAAAAATTCACATTGAAATTCAAAACCTTTTTGCATTCATTCCTCATTTACAGTACTTGTAAGGAGGAATGAATGCAAAAAGGTTTTAAAATGAGCATGCAAATGGTTGTTCTTTCTCAGCAAATAAGCAAAGTTACAGATAAAGAGAGATACTCACGCCCAATGATGCTTATATATTCACTTTTGAGAAGACCCAGACAATACACACCATTTCCTGCCTGAAGACAATACACAACGTCAACTTTTAGCTTTAACTCAAGCAGGAACAGGAAAATTAAAGCGCTAGATCAAGTCCTGAGACCAGATCACACCTCAGTGTCGACCACATTTGTTGGATTAGTGACAAAATATTGGTCTCCACCTTTCATTGTCAGATTCACACTAGGAACTTCATAGACTTGATTTGGACTGTAAATAAAGTGGAAGTCAATAAATACCCCAGAGTTGGAAGGGGAAAAAACTAATACAAAATAGGAATAGATATAGACTATAAGTTTATAACCTTAATTCATAACAGTATTCAAAGGGGATTTGGATGTCAGATGGATACCGCTTGTTTTGGACCTGGGAATTGAACTGCACAATAACATAGATCATAGATATTCATATGCTTTTTTCTTTTTCTTTTTAAATGAAATTCCCAATTAATTAATGATATCATGAATGAAACATGTTATTTAAAGCACTTACACTCTCAGAAATAAAAGTATAAGCTGGGTCGGTTAGGTATGTAAACGATGTACCAGAGTCAAAGACTACACTAAGCCCCAGCTCAGAAAAATTTCTCCCCACAGCTATTTGAGTGATGCTGACGTTATAAGTTGGACTGATGATAAACAAGTTCCAAAGGGAAAAATCAGTACAAGTAGCGTGGGATTTCGGTCAAATATAAGTCTTTTTGTTGCCAAACTAAACAAAACTTTCCCATCAGCATTTTCAAACTTACTGTAATTGCCCAATGTTAACAATGAATGGTGTTTCTTTTTGGAATGAGCTGCCATTATTTCCAAAAGTGATTCTCCCCAACCCATCAGGTCTAAAACACATGGAAAAAGAATTCGAAACTAGCCCATTTCTTGCTAAGGTGCTAGGAACAGATACATCTTCCATACCAAGCCCAAATAGACCGTTTGGTACTAAACCATCTGAAAATACACCAGTCTGGCTTTGACCACAACTGCAACAGAGTAACATGGTTTGATCACAATAATTTGCTGAACAAATCTGATCACAAGGGCAACGCAATGAAAGATAGATAGCCTACCCAAAAGTAATCGGAGTGACACCCCTTAGATGATCATCATCTGTAGTTAAGTACAAAACATCCTCCACCAAGATCCCAGTAGTTGAAGTGTTATCTGAAAGATACCTAATTGTATAAGTACAATGACTGCTTCCCGAATTGCTGCATTGACTAATTTGGCTTTGTGTGCATAAGCTGCTGTTGCAGGAAAATATTTCACTTGTTGATGAACTATTAGGGCTGTAGATGTTGAGTAATACCTGCCGGACAAAAGGATTAAGTAAGTAATTCAGGACTACTTTAGCTAAAGTTTCTTTCACCACCAATCCATATATAAAACAACTAAATACATGGAAAACATAAGTCCAGCCTAAAAATAACGATTTTATAGATCAAATATAAGATTATAGTGAACTTTAATTTGCCGATGTGACACTCAGGGCGGGCCTACATGAGGGCTTGGGTATGTCCCCCAATTTTTTTTATTTTTTTTATTTTATACTTTTACCCCCCAAACTATGATTGCTAGTTCCGCCCCTGGTGACACTGCCAATCACCTCATTCCGGCCCCTCCATCTACAAACTCTCATTCTACAAAGATGCTTGATAATGATAGATCCAACAAATTAATTGAGGGTCTAGATGACAGTTTTTAAGCATGTTGACGAGATTAGAGACACATCAGAGTCAAACAATAGTATATTAATATCACAAAATCACACATAATTCTGAATAGCAGTTTAAGCAAGGGCGTGGTTAATTTAAAGACCAAGATAAATAAATAAACAGATATTAAAATCCAATGTTAATATTAGAAAAAAAAAAAAAAAAAAAAAATCCAATGTTAATAACATACCCCTCCAATGCTATCCATGCAACCACCTCCCTTAGTCTTACAATCACACGGTAGCCAGAACAAATCACTGCCTGTGTCCAATGCCACCAAAAATGATAAACTTGGCGTCCCCACTGAAACATAGGCATAATGCAAACTGAAACACCAAGAAAATAAGAAGAAATAGTACTTAGTAGAAGAAGAACTCAATAATAAAACCTTCATCTCCTGTTTGTTAAACAAGAAAATTGAGGGAAAATCCAAAAAAAATTCATTGAGGGACATGCTCTGAGCTTATATTTTCCATTCAATAATAAATATGAAAGA
The DNA here is from genome assembly GCF_965113065.1 of Corylus avellana. Taxonomy (NCBI): domain Eukaryota; kingdom Viridiplantae; phylum Streptophyta; class Magnoliopsida; order Fagales; family Betulaceae; genus Corylus; species Corylus avellana. The sequence goes on from NC_142492.1 coordinate 701,671, forward strand.
AACGCCAGAGAATTATACGTTTGGTTGTAAATTGAGGGATATTAAGGCCTGCAAGACTTAATCCGCTAAAAAAGACCACAAAAGAAACAGGTCCAAAAGCGCGTGATTTGAGTATCTAAACAGAAAAACTCTCATCTCCTTTTCTTTTCCTCCAGTTTCTCAGCAACCAAACAGTACTCATCATCCAAATCTTAAAAAACCCACTAAAAATTCAAAAAAAAAAAAAAAAACTGCCCAAAAAAGAAAAAAGAACAAAGAACTCAGGTACGGGCTTACTATCCCAAATAGGCGATGCGATAGGTTTCGTTTCCACCGGAGAAAGTGAACGGCGACGACTGATCATTGCTGACGGCGAGGTGGCGGCCCTGAATTATGCGGTCTCGGTGTGCCATAGCGACGTAGTACTCTACGCTCCCTTTCTCCGGGAGCCCCTCGTCACCCAGAATTCCCTTGACCGGGTCCGAGTACCGGTGGTGGAAGTCAAAGCCGAACTGCGACCCGAACCCGTAACAGCTCCGGGAACCGAAACTCAACAACAAAACGAATAGTATAAAGGAATGGTATGCAAAAGGAATGCTAGGAGGCCAGGCCATAGCTCAGAATAGAAGGCGACCGTTGTTGTAGAGCAGAGAGAGTAGTTTATATATAGGAGAGACAGGAAGTTGGCGCCTTCTTACCGCCCTTTCTTTCGATTCGTGGTTTCGAAACGTATCACATAGTCTAATAAGCCCCACGCGCGGGTTTTTTATTTTTATTTTTATTTTTTTATATTATGGTTTACTTAAAAATTCTTTAAAAATTATTACTGATCAATTTCCTTTCTCTTACTCAATTAAATATTTATTTACTCAACTCATAACTTGGGTTCAATCAATTTGGGGATAAAAAGGGGTTTGAATCGATTTGGTCAATTTTTTTTTAAAAAAATTGGAGTTGCTAATTTTTTATTTTTTTTTTGCAATCCACGTGGCACTAAAAACATAGGTACCACATGTGATATGCTGAGTTTGCTTAAATATGTGTAATACCCCACCCCAATGACACACAATATTGTTTGCTTTTGGCTCCCCCAAACCAGACTTCCTAGGAAGTTACCCATCCTAGTACTGTTATCGCAGAAGCACACTTAACTGCGGAGTTCTGATAGGATCTTGACCATCACGACTTCAAAACGCGTTGTTGTCATTAAATGTGTAGTATACATTTAAGCACATCCTCATCTCCATACTCAGGCGATGTGGGACGTCACAATATGTAGTGTAAGGAACATGTGTCATGTTTTTAAGTGGTGGAGTTTCATTAAAAAATTAGATAAAACTTGGATGAAAGTAACAGATTTGTATTTCGCTTGACGATAGGTACTATTTGTGACATTTTTTGAAACCGAGACAATTATTTGATTTTGGCCCTAACTACTATGATCTTTAATGGTTCCTATAACCAGAACTTAGATTTCAATAGCTATGGTCGGCATCAGCTACTATGGCCGAGACTTGAACAATAGTGACTTTGGCCAGCATCGGTTACTACTCACTATGGCCGAAATTGTGCAAATGTAAGAATAAAGAAAATTAAATTATGCACTCGTATTCCTGGGTGTTTCTTTAAATAAAAAAGGGGAAACTTCACTAAGGATTCCCAAACTTCCACCCATTTTGAAATACCCCTCATAAATTTCAAAGTCTCTCAATTTAGTCCCCTGAACTTTCAATTGCTTTCAATTTGGACCCCTCCGTCAGATTTTAAACGTCAAATGATGTTTATACCTCTGACTTTTGTATAAAATTCCAACTTCTAAAACATTTTTTTTTATTTTAAAAAAAACAAAAATCAGGGATATTTTAGTCTTTTTTTGAATTTTTAACGGCTAAAATTAACGGAAGGGTCCAAATTGAGAGCAATTGAAAGTTCAGGGGACTAAATTGAGAGATTTTGAAGTTCAGGAGGAGTATTTCAAAACGGGTAGAAATTTGAGAATCCTTAGTGAAGTTTCTCCAATAAAAAACATTCAACGTTTTGAATCTTGATAGTTTACCCAGGCTGAAACCTGGACAAATGGAAGACTTGCGGCAGCCCAAAAGGCTACTAAAATGAAATTGAAGGGAGCGAATCAAGCGAAAGTCCATGATTTATGATATTTAAAAAGACATAGTCAATACTCAATAGAAAATATTTTTTTAACAATTTCAATAAATAAAATTTGCCATCCGGCACATTTAATAGACATGCTTAAGAAGAGGACTTTGCATCATTTCTTTGCTGCCTATGTTGAGCTCCCTCATTATAACAATAATAATTATTTATATTAATAAAAAAAATAAATGATGTTATAAATGTTAATAAATATTAAAGAATAATAAAACTACTAATCATGACAATATATTTTAATACATAATAATATATTTATTATAATTATAATAAATAAACAAAGGTTATATTTTATAATGCTAGTTCCACAGTCTACCACCCCAAACACAGATAGATCATTAATAGACATGCAATCAATATTTTAAACTCATAGTAGGCAAGGCATGTTTTAAACTCAAGCCCATCAACTTTTATGCGAGCAACGTTGTAAAGAAAGAATACAAAGCAAAAAACTTAGAACTACAATATGAAGTACCCCCAAAAATCCTTCCATCATCTTCTCCTGCTGTTATCACGATAAGGCCCCTCGCTTTCCTTATCCTTTAAGAAGCCCAGAAAAGCGAGAAAGCCGAAAAAGAAGAATCCACCAGACCAATTGCCTCCACCTCCGCCGCCTCCCCCGCCACCATCACCATCATCACGGGGTGGGAATCCAGACCCTCCGTCATCGAGTTGTGGTGACTTTTCCTTGCCTGAAAACCATTATATGCCATTTGAAACAACACTTGGAAGAAATTCAGAAGACTAAATAAATTCTGAAGCAGAACCAATGATCCACAATATAGCTATTACCAGGAAGGTGAGTAATTGTTGGAGCCTCGCGTGTAACAGTTTGGGTTTGCTCTGCACCACATCTTGCATTCTGCACAAGAAACCAAAGATAAAGGTTTAAAAAAAAATAACAAACAGAGCAATATCAACAGGGCTTAAAATCCCACGTTTTATTAACTTTCATTTCCAAACATCTATGAGGAGAACATAAAAGGAAATGTCCATGTGTGTTTAGCATGGGCATCTATCATAGGTTCATTCGTTATTTGATTTACATTTATAAGGATTTTCGAACTGCTGGTCTATGTTATTCATTAAAGAGTGATGCGTGACATAACTAAATCGCAAGGAATCGTTGCAGCAGCATAATGCTAATATCACAGATATGCTCAACCAAAATGAAAGCCAACTAGATATACATGCATTCTGAGAAATTCCTAAATCAGCTGATCATTAACTGATTCTAAGACAACTATTAAGTGGATTAGATATAAGAAAAAAAAAATCACTCACATAACCATCCCTCGAAAGCTCTGAAACTTATGCTTGCCGCAAAAGTGCTATAAGGGGCTACCACCTCATGTAACAGGTAATACTGTCCCCAATGTATGTTGATATGAATCTTGATATGAAGGTAACAATGAATCAAATAAGACTTCCACTACTCCCTATTTTCACATTCTAACAGATGTGTAATCTGTAGGATTTTAGGTTGAACATATAATTGATATTGAAGGAGTAAACCCATCACAATATGACACAAGAAAAGTATACATGACAAGTAATGGGAGATATGCAAGAATAAACTTACCAAAGTGGAATGACATATGACAGAAGCAGACTGGGTTCGAGTAGAATGCATGATAGGTCTTCTTTTATCAAAAGGCAAAAACTGGGCTCCAAGCCCCAGTGGTCTAGGTGGAGCAACCTTTAGTGTTTGCAATTTTCCATCGAGCCTTTGAAATGGAATGAAAGACTTCACTGGATTAGATCCAGTAAGCTTAGAATGCGCCTTGCATTGACCCTCAATTTTCACTGTATACAAAAATACAACTGGTGAGTAGCGTTATTAAAAAATCAAAACCTAAAAGCTCTCTTAAAAATTACCCAAAAAAATAAATTCCAAAGAATAGACTTGTGAAATAGTAGGACAAGGAGAAGATCTTTATTCAAAATAATAATAATAATAATAATAAGACCAACAAATCTTATCCTCCAAATACTGACACCAAAAGGAATGATGACAGAGATGAAACAGATGCAAGTTAATTTTGTCCAATTGAGACTTTGATCAAACTAATCCTTTGGGTTGGTTGGATTTAAATATACATATGTGATTCAATCACTGGGTAAAGCTAAAAAGGAACCAAGATTATTGCAGCTTCAAGTTGCCATGTCATATTTACACAACAAATTGTTAAATGGCTTGTGTTCAAGTAGTTGTGGCATAATATAAGATCTCCTACAGAAGAGAAGAACAACAAAAGCATTGGCACAATATAATAACCCGGCAAGAACTTACAGCAGTAGTAACTTTCAAACTGAAAAAAAAAAAAAAAAAAAAAGGAAAAAAGAATAAAAGAATCAAGTTTCTCTCAAGCTTTCTGTGATCAATGATTACATTTGAGTGAATGTGTATGGGTCAAAGAACTTCGCTGCATCACCAAAAATATAGCCCCATAAATTCACAGCTGACCATACCAAATCGCACAACAAGATTATTATACACACAACCTACATCCATACCCATGCCCAGATGTGCACATTGTACAGACTGTAGAGGTAGTTTACAAAGTTTTTGGCGTTGATCTACTGGAAGAACAATCTAACTCAGATTTCCCAGTCATTTGTTGTATCCTCTAATTTAGGTCAAAGAAAAAGTCCTATTTTGCAGCTTTAGACAACAAAGAACACATATTAACTCAATATAATTTTCTGGTAAATTACAGGAAGGACGTAATGATATATACCCAGTTGAAATTGAGGTGAGGTGGCCACAATATTTGCAGTCAACATTGGCAACTTGATGTTTGTGGAGCAACAACCTGAACAAATAGCCGTTTGTGTTAGAGCAAAATGCATCTGATAACAATTAAGAGTTAAAAGGCTGATGAAATTAACTTTGAAAAAAAAAAAAAAAACTGGCGATAAACCTTAAATTGGTTACTCTTTAGATTCGCACTACAGAGTCAGATAACATTGTAGATATTAGTCCACAATTAAAGACAGATAACATTCACATACAATTTTATACTTCCTAAAATTGCTTGTGATATGAAAAATAACATTGCTATAAAACTCATATTACCGATAACTAGGCATCCAAAAAATTGGGAGCAATCGTCATGCTGCAGCAGAGTCATGAATAAATAGGACAAGTTTTAGTCTTATGCTCTTATACACGAATAATCTCATCAAAAGCTTCCAAATTTATCAAAAATTTTATTGAGATAACCAGTGTCATGGCATTGTAGAATCCAACTAAAATCTATAAGAACGCTATACAGAAAATCTGTAACACAAATTACCCAGTACATTAGCTCAACATTGATCACCCATTTTCACAATCAGGAAACATTAAACAATAAAAATATTTAACTTTCTGATAACGAAACACTCTATTACATTACCAAATAAATAGCTTACAAATTGTGAATTAAGGTAATGATGTTCTAATACGCATCTAAAACTTCAAAAAAAAAAAAAATGTTCATGTTGCGTTTGATTGACGAGAAAACCCAGGAGAAACAGGAGAAATTTTACGTAGAATTGCGAATTGATTGAAAACTAGCTCACCTCAAGAAACCAAATACTCCAACTATACGCAAATTGGGAGGTGAGTTTTCCTCTTGGGGTCCGAAATGATGGGAAACAAGAAAGAATTTGAAGAAGAATCTAAGACTCGAAGTTCCGGGTTCGTTTCTCTCTCTTCTTTCTCAGCGTTTCTGAGCAACCAAACAAGGAATGAGAAATACAAGGCGGTCATGAGTGATTAGTCTTATTTATTTACTTTTATCTTCTATATACTAATTGGGCTGAACTATGGACTGAAAGTATGGTATCTGGGTCGGTCCTGGCCCGATCAACATTAAAGCCCAAAAACAATGGGGACGATCCATGCTTCTTTTTTTTTTTCTTTTTTTTTTCACTCTTTCTTAGTAGGTAAGAATAACCGTACGATCAGCCATATAATATTAAATATATAATTGAAATAAGAGGTAAATTGCGGACATAAAATTCAAATTTAAGATCATTGCTATCAAAGAGATTTGGCTCAGGTACTCTAAAAAAAAATTAAATATGGCTCAAGTCCATATTTAATTTCACTTTTTCTCTCTTTTTTATGGAACACTTGAACTTAAATCTGACCATAAGCATAATCTCTCTCAAAGACAAAATCAAAGATGAGTCAGATGACCATGTTCCCCGACTCCCTAGTTTCATCCTTAACTGCTCTCATATCATGTTAAACTTTCATTTGTCCAATATATATGTCAAGTGCCTTGTCTTATGCTCACTTGTCATGGCTTTGATGTAGAATGACATTTTTCTTCTCTCTTCTTTTTTTTTTTTTTTTTTTTTTGAAGCGTTATATTAATAAAATAAAAGATAGTGCAAAAGTATGGGGTGGCACCCCAACATAGACTCTAATGCAAATATCACAGTGCAAAATAAAATTTAACATCTGAAAATTGGTCAAATAAATGGCTTGACCCAATAGTTTTTGGCATATAGTCCAAGAAAAGGGCTATCAAATTCGGTAATTTTTAAGGCAGTCTAATGGACGAGTTGCCTGAAGAAACGCCTACAACTACCAACAGCCACAATAAAATGGATAACATTGATAATAATTGGATGAGAGTCACCATAGAAGAACATCGTTATGATGTCTGTCAAGGGAGGTGAGCAACATTGGACGCATAGTAAACATCGTGTATGGATCTAAAAATCTCCGTAGGCAAAAGAGGGGCATCGATTATGGATATTTGGAGGAGAAGGTGGAGAGGAGCCAAAGATTTGTTGTAAGAAACAAAAAATGTTTGTGTGTAGCTCAAGCACGCCATGGTAACGTGGGTTGCACACAGAGAGTGGATGGAACAAAGCCTACAACGATGATGGAAAGGCGTGTGGGTGACGGAGGAGATGGTGGATGATGCGCGGTAGATCTAGCCTCCAAGACGCAAACAAAAGAGAGAGGATGGTAGAAAACAAGTTTACTTGTTGAACAACTCGCCAATTGACAGTTTCAGTGCCATTCTTTAAACGAAGTTGTGACCTTTTTTTTGTTAGATTTGGCAAATGATCAAAGTTTGTTTGCCTTCTTTTATCTTTTGGCCATGAAAGTGCAAATGCTAGGTAGATAATATAGCATTACCATAATAACAATAGCAAGGCACAATTTCATTTCATACTCAAATATGCAATGTGATTATCTTACAGGATACAAGTCAGCATTTGACTGAGATGAAAGAACTTAGGTGCTTAGCTCAAATATATATATATAGAGTAAACCAAATTGAATGAAATGTGCAGGAAAGTAGGAGAATTATGAATATAAAACCATACAGTATGCCACTTTTGGTACCCCATGACATATAGAAAGCTACTGTGCTTGTAGTGAGCCACTGACGGCCCCCGATTTATGAGCCAACTCGGAGAGCTTGGAGCCGACGGAACCTCCACGGTGCAGGCTAGAATTCCGGTGGTGCCGACACCGGAAGGACCCAACATGTGTAGTGGGTGAGCAAAGACAATTCTTCCACCTTGCACTTTGTTTGGCTTTGGTCTCTTTTAACGACGGTGACACAAGTAAATGGGGGTGCTTCTTGAGATCATCCAGATTAATTTCTGGTATGTTTATCTTGGGGTTCACCGGCTTTAAGTTAATCTTTGGGGGCTTTTGCTCCACTTCTTCCATATTGATATTACTCTGTTGCAACCTTGAGAAAAATGCAAGACATCACCAATCAAATCAACATTTACGTCGTAAGTTGTTACATGTGGGTCAAATGTGGTTTTCTATAGTAGCACAATGATCAATTTCTCCAACTCAGTTGATTAAACAGATATATGTTCTTAGAGCACGTAATCCTTATATGCATATGTCTTTAAAATAGGCAATTCTTAAAAAATGTATGTGAAAAACACGTATTCTTCAACATATGTCCTTAATAATTTTAAGTATTCGAAGGAACAACAAAGCATAATTTGATTGATTTGGTGAATGAGAAGGGAATTAAGTATAAGGTTTCTGTTCTAATTGAGCCCAATATTGGCATTTTTAACCAGCAAAAGCATTGAGATAAACACTTAAATAGTCTTCAAAAAGTACCTAATGGGGATTTTTTTCTTTTTTCTTTTATGAGATATGACAAGGAACATGGGAGGGGACAAAAACTAAACAAAACACTGAAAAAATGATTAAGCAACCCAACAATAAACCCGATACAACGTACTCAATGTAGATAGACATAAATTAAAAGGGAATGTATCAAATAATTGAAACCCAATGAGGATCGGTAATGGGAGGTGATCATTGCAGCATGATTAAGACATTAACCCACATTAATCTTCTTTTGATTAGAAAACAAAGAAATGTAATTTCAGCAATACTAATCTATTCAAAGATAACACCAAAGAATTTATATCGCAACAATTCATTGGTTGAATTGCAACTTATTCGACCCTCGCATGAAAGAGATGTTTAAACTGCTTAAAACTTGTTTGGACACGTGGATTTCATTGGAATCCTCTCTCAATTGCCTCTAAATTGGCTACGATCTGGGTGAGCTTTATTCATTTAAAGTAAAACTTAAAAAATAATAATAATAATAATAATTAAAGAAATAAAATAAATAAATCGAAAGAATTCAAGGTTAGGAGTATTGGACATTGTGAATGTTGAGAATAACTAATTTACCTGAAAATAACAACTCTCCCTGGCTGATACGAATTGCTTTCAGGGTGAGAAGGAAAATTGATTTTCTTCTCCTTCTCTCACAATGAAGAATTGACTTCTCTCTCTCTCATAAGGGGAGGAATTGAGGAGTTCTAAGGAAGAAATATGTACCCAAATCTGGCAACACTTATATTCTGTTTGGCTAATTTGTGGTGACACCTAATCAACAATTTGTAGCCACTAATTTCCATTCTTCAACGGAGAAAAACAAAAAATGTCTGTTAATAGCCACCATGTTTTCCTATACTATCTTTCTATTGTACCTTGCTGATGATTTGGCCCAATACACTCATTTGTTGAGGCCTTGAAATAGGGATGGGATATTTCATGACTTGGATTAGATTTTCGAGTATCTAACCGTATACATGGTGTCACATCATTTAAAGAATTAAAATGACGTGACAACGTAGACAACATATATACCGTTAGATGCTGTGAAATCTAATATGCATCATGAAATGGTTCCTCTCCATTTTAAGTAAATGGAGAGGATCTTGTTTCCTTCAGGACTCGTAGACCTTATTATCAATGAAATTGAAATTTTTTTCTTTCTTACAAACAACAAACATCAATTCTATAAAGCAAGTAAAAATCACATTCTCTAATGACATATCTCATAGACTAAGAAAGAAAACTTTGTGTATTTGTATTTGGAGACTTTATTTAACGTATGATCATGTCGAATTTGTGAGCATACTAGCAATTTTTATTTTTGTTTTTTTTTTTTTAAAAAAAAAAAAATAGCAGTCGGTTACACAATACAATCCTTTTGTTCTTGGTGTCAATAATATGATGGATCCCGTTGTGTAAATAGAATATGTTCTGCTTTGAAATTGGCTATAAATAAATCCTTCTATTTGCTATGTTATGATGCTAAAAATAGTTGGGCCTAGTTTGATAACGACTTTGAAAATATTTTTCTGTTTTCAAAATCAAAATTTTATTTTCTTTAAAATTATTGACAAACAATTTAAAACACAAAGTATTTTTAGAAAACTTTTCTCACCTTATAGGGATATATTTTGAGGGAAAAAAAAAAAAGGATGCTTAAATTTTTAAATATAAGAGCTAAATTATTACTTAAAAATTGTTTTTTTAAAAAATAAAAATAAAAATAAAATTAGAGAACCATGTCTAATGGAGAATAGGGATAATTGTGTGACCATCACAAGAAGTCCAGGGTGGTCGCACAGCCACCCCTACCAGAACAGGGTGATCGTGCAGTCAACCCCTCTCTTCCACCGAGTATGGTCACACAACCGCTCTATATAGAAGTAAGAAGTAAGCTCTACACCTAGTTGTGTTTTCTCAAAATAACTGTGTTGAGTTTTTTTTTTTTTTTTTTTTTTTTTTTAACAAAAATAAAAATAAAAATAATAAAAAAATAAATTTCTGAAGTGAACCTTACCAAAAAAAGGTGGAGGCTGGAGAGTAAGAGTAAATATTTCCAATAGAACGTGATGGGACAAAATCAAATGGAAGAACTAGTTACGTACATTCAACCAAGTCTATGAACAATTTTTTTTTTGATAAGTAACCAAGTCTATGAACAATTACCAGCTACACAAAAGGGCAACTAGAACTAAAGCCTTTCTTCATAAAATCTGTTTTATCCTTTCAAGGTACTGAACAAGGGCTTCAAACCCTGTGGCAAAATGTAGCGAGGAGATATTTCACATGCAGAAGGAATATAACTTCACAAATGCCCCTAAACTGATAATACTGAAACTATATCACTTAACCACACGCCTCCAAAAAATAGTCAACCTCTTCAGGACCTTTGCACCTTGATTAATCGCCAAACAGATCATTATCATCATCATCATCATGTCCTGTACTAGATCTCCCAGTTGAGTCACGAGAAAATTCTCCATCTTTTGTTGAAGAACGTTGTCCATCACCAGGAGGAACAGAAGCATAAGCCCAGGATGAACCCACTTTACCTGAAAACGATTCTCCGTAAAGATCATCATAAATTGCATTACTTTTTGGAGTTGATTTGACCTTGTTCAAAACTTCTTGTAATCTATCAGTAACACCTTTCTGGGTGATGCTTTTTTCCCTTGATGAGCCCTGTTCCTTCCCCTTTGGAATAACAGTAATCTCTACAAGTGATTCATACTTACCAACAAGGCTTCCTTCTTTTACACCACCTGGACCAGGTTCGGTTTCAACATGTGCACCATCTGAAACGCCAATCACTTCAGACAACTCTCCTCCAACTTGATCTCTGAAAGTAACCCTTAGTTTCCTAGTCTTTTTGGCAGGTCTGGATCCCTGCCTGTCATCATTCCTATCAAATGAGCTTTCCAAATTCCCACTAGATTTGGCTGATAATTCTTGCTTGGCCAGACCATACCTATTGAGAGCTGTATTATAAGCCAAAACAGCTTCTTCATTAGATGGATCAGGAGGAGGTAGATTGATCTCTGCAGGTTGCAGAGGAGGAGGAAAAAGAGCTTTGATATTCTTTCTCAGTATATAAGTTCTTGTTGATGCAGCAAACCGCAAAGACTGACCCGGTTCAATCTCAACAGGATTATCCTTTGTCAGGCGTTCATTTGCAACAAACGTACCATGAACAGACCCTAAATCAATCACAAATATGCTGCAGGCAAGATATAAAGTCCTGTAAATGCCTGCAAACTTGAACAAAAACAGCCCAAATTTGGAAACTATAAGGACACACACACAAACACGCATCACATACATAGAAAGAGAACATGAAATGAAAAGAGAGACACTGCCAGGTGTATCATATATGACCAACATGGACATCATTGCTGACAATTCCACATGCACACCTCATTCAAATAGAATACGCTTCAAGCATAATTTTAACATGGTCATCATGATCCTCAAAGTAAATGTAACGAAATATGTGAAGGAAATACATCTAACCTTCCATTCTTGTGAGGAACAACAGCTGCATGCTGGCGTGATATAGATGGATGATCAAGCACAAAATCACACATTGGAAACTGTCTCCCAAAGATGTGCCTTCGCTTATCCAGATTAATCTGACCAATGACCTCTCCATCCTTCAACACCTCAAGATAATACACACCAGGCCGAGGCTCTATTGCCCAATCAGGAGGCTGCCAAGTTGAGAGACTCCCTCCGACCTGAGTCACTTGTAGCCCTGGCACCGCTGGCACCGTGACTTCAGGTCCAACGGGTTTTTGAGGATCATGGAGCCGGTTTTTGAATGGGGTTTCCTGATGAGAAGGTTGGGGGTGGATGGACGAAACCAAAGGTTCTGTTGTTTGCTTGTGTGATGATTTAGAAGCAACTGAGAACGGCTCCAATGTCTGAGCTTTTCTAAATCTTTCAAGCCCTGCTCTTCCATACATTTTCCCCCCTTTCTCCAACACCCTATTCAAAAACTCATACAAATACAATAAAACCCACACGAAAATGTACCATTTGCTTTGACTACCACAGACTCCCTACTAATCCTCTTCAAATATCTAAAACAAACTATTTATCATCTAATACAAACTAGTTAAAAATTCCCCCCCCCCCCCCCCCCCCCACCCCAAAAAAAGGTACCATTTTCTTCAAATTCCAGACACTTCTCAAATACAAGTCCTCCTCGATAGGAAAGAAATTGACTCAAGAAGGAAAATTAACCCCTGCATTAATTGAGTAAGAAACTTTAACCCGTCTATAAGATTGGAGTAGCATTTTAGCTGCAAGCTTAATGTTGTTTATCAAAAAATCACAAATGCATCACCTCAAATATTAGCACTCCTTTTTGTTTTCCTTCAGTTTCTCAGCAACCAAACAGTGAATTGGATTGGCCATATATAGTGGACAATTATTAAAACTATAACTAATTAAATTAAAAATTGCTAAAATCAATTTTCGTGAGAGAGAGATTTTACCTTTAACAGGGTTTCTGACAGAGAGAGAGAGAGAGAGAGAAAGAGAGAAGGGTTTTGGAATCTTATAATTGATGAAGTCCTTTCTAGTTTCTAGCTCCAAATTCCAATATAGCCGAACCGTTTCGGGGGAAGCCGTTTCGTAATATGGTCTCAATTTGCGCCTAAACTGTATGTCGTTTTAAAAATAGAGGGACCGTAGTTGTCTGCCGTAAGGAAAATGCCTAGGGCAGGTATACTACAACCTTTTTGGAAACTCACGTACGAGTCAACATGAGTAACACATGGCACATAAAGACAAAAACTTAAGCAACAAAATTTAGTAAGTAAATTTAATGTAGTTGGCATGACAATTCGTGAATTGTCACGTAAATTTGTAAGAAATAAATAAAAATTATAGTACTTTCAATAAAGTTTTTTATTAAATTGTAATCTTCTCTTGTTTTATGCCTAGAAAATATGGAGCATGATTTTGTTGAGGAATTGTAAGAAGTTTTTATCTTCTCTTCTCTTACAACCTAATTTGTAAGAAGTTTTTATCCATTTTCTTATACATAATATAGAATACCATTAAACCGTCAATTCTTAACTTTCTCTTCTCAATACATCCTCACCAAATGTAAAAACAAAACAAAACATTTTTTAATCTTTAACAACATTTACTCTCCTTCCTATAAAAAAATATAGAAACCTTTAAAAAATGATATTTAAATGAAGTAGTGAAAATAGTTATAATAAAGAGTGTGATGTAAATACTTTGAAAAGGTTTATAGCTAAAATATAAAAATGTGATTGTTTATCTAAAATAGAGAACAAATTTATTGAGCGGATGTGAATGTTACTTACAAGTTCTAGTGCTTGATCTTGAAACGAGATAAGGATCTACTTCATTTCAAATGAAATGAATAGTATCAATTTAACGGTCAAGATTTATAATTGGTGCATCTAACGGTTTACATTATTTCAAATTATTTAAATTATTTAAAAGACAACTAACATTGACTTCATATATATTGTTAGTTACACAAACTTTAAATCTTAATTATAAAATAGATAGGATCCTATTCCTCCTGAAGAATGAATACTGTTAATGCAAAATTTATTTAGAACCTTCTACAACCATCTGATTACAGAGATTCACCAACCCATTTGGCGGATTGATTTTCCACTCTGAGAGACAGAGAGAGGATTTTAGAAGCATAAACAGAACCAATAATAAGAAAATCTTCATATATAGTACAAACACTTTAATGGGAGTGAACAAATGCTAATGGTGAGAAGACTGGATGTCAACTCTGTTGAACCTTCTGCCTCGGTTCCTACTTCAGTCTCTTGTAAATCTTTGCCAGGAAAGATTTTAACACCGCTTGCACTGCTTTACTTGGATGAGATTCAATGAATTTTACAAGCTTCTCATAGCTCTCCCTCTCATACTCCGCAAAAACACCCTACAAAATAACCTCAGGTTAAACTTGAATTTGAAAGGTCTGGTTCCCATTTCCAGTGTATGCAGTTTAACCAAGAAATGCCGGGTATTTGAGATTTTTTCAAATATTTTTCCATAGTGCCATTTTGGGGTTGTTCAACAAAGATCTCTCTTTTTTCTATTTCTCTTAATAATGAATAATGCTCCAAAAAGATGTAAAGAAGAAAGATGAGGCAGAGAGAGAAACCTGAAGATCAAGAACTTTATATAGTTCTTTCACTTTTGCAACACAAGCTTCATCTGCTTTCCCATAAACCTCCTGATGACAAAACATGACATATAAAAGTCTATTAACTGTTATGCCAAAACGTCATACAATTTTAAGTTGGATGAAGCTGCGGGCTTACATATAATAGTTTCTTCTGTTCCTCGGTAGAACGTTCTAGTGCTTTCACAACTAACCAAGAGCACTTAAAATCTTCAATATCTGTTCCAACCTGATGGTTCAAAAGGCCACCAGTAAGGTGTCTTAAGTATTTAATAGAACAAAGAAATCAACATTCATGGAAATTTCATTACCAAGAGTCGTATGAGTACATCACATAACATACCTTACCAATCACTTCAGGAGCACCAAAACAATCCAGATAATCGTCCTACACAACACATTTAAATATCATTAACACTGACAGAGAACCTCTGGAAAATTACCAGAAAAATATATATGCATGTTTGATTACTGACAAGACATGGGAAAAGAATACAAATTTTGGCTGTAATAGTTTTGAGTTTGGAATTGATAAATACTTTGTCTTCACACCGTCTTTTGGCAACCAAATGAATGTAATGATTTTCATGTGCAATATACAATTACCTGTACTTGAAAATAGATCCCCATTTCAATAAGAATGTCCTTCACATTAATATGATTTTCAAGATTTTCACCCACCATAAGCAACGCACAAGCAACCTGGATACGCAGAATGAGCAAAAAGAATAAAACATATAAGCAGATTCACTAAGGTTGGACGTAAATAAGCACTTCTTAGAAAAGACACAGAAAAATTAAGATTATAAAAAGGTAAGGGTTATGTGACATGGTTTTAGGCCTTTAAGAACATAAACCTATGAGCATGTTAGCAATATTCTTATGAATTTTTGAGTCAAACTGTTTAATGGGCTCAAAAACTTTTTTTTTTGGGGGGGGGGGGGGGGGAGGGGGGGGGCTCAAAAACTTTTTTTTTTTGAGGGGGGGGGGGGATCGAAATTCCTATAAAACATGGCCATCAATATCCAAAAGTTCCATAAATGAGCAGTTTCATGTGGAAATAAACTTCAACAAGCAGTCAGCAAGTTCACAGGAAAATAATCAACAGATTTTCAGATTTACTCTGAAGAAACAACAGTTGAGAATCATTTAAATGGAATTTAACAAAAAAAAAAAAAAACCTCCCTTAATTGGTTTAACAAAAATGATAAATATCAATCAGACTTAGCAACAAGAGTTATGAACATAGAATGAGAAAATTACTCACTGGAAGGTAGAATGAATAATAAGCAGTTTTGTACTGAACAATGCGTCGGTGCCTGCATGAGAATACAAATATTTCATCTGTTAAGGACACAAAAAGGAACTCATTATTGGAAGTTAAATCATATAGGCATCACAACCATCTCAAATTTTACTTACAGAGGAAGTGAGTACTTAGATAGATCTTTCTCTCCTTCAAGTGTGGTAATTAAATCTATCATTTGTCCTGATGCTGTTTGGAATTCCACCTGGATATAGATAAATGATATCATGATTGGTCTTTGGTCAGAAAGGAAACTCACCAGTCCTGCCTTAGAATATATACAAAGATAAGCCCACCTCATTAAATAAATCCAGCAGATCCACATAGTAAGGTTTTTCTCTAAAATGCTTCTTGAGAATTCTTGGAATGTGGTTACGAAGAATTATGCCATCATTTGTAGCAATCAAACCAACCTATGATGAGTTATTGCAGATGTTAGGAAAAACCATTAACGCGCTTTTTATGGTAAGAAGGAAGGCATTCATTCTCACTACAACTTCACACCTTAGGTTGCCTAAACCAGCAAGGTTGGCCACGGCGTGTAACAGAATTGTCCATGATGTCATCAAGAACAAGAAAATATGCTTGAAGCTGCAAGACTCTTTGTTAAGACGGGACTAAATTTTGATGCAACCAATGTGAAACAACTGGTGTGGTAATTATCATGAGTGATAAAATCAAGATCAGCCAAAAGAGCAAAGAGGTACATTGTAGGCATACCCATTCAATGCACCAACCTAGTGCGCATGCAAGAAAAACCTCATCATCAGTTAGTTCCTTTCCTTCTTTCAGTAACTTGTAGCTGTCAATGACAGATAGTCCTCGGTTCAACTTGCCTGCCAATAACCAATCCAATTAAAACTATTTCCTCTTCTCTGGAGGGCAGAAGCTTTAGCACAAAGAGGTCACGAGAACAAAGAGTACAATTTCTTATATTATCATATTACAGTACAAACCTCCTGGTACATTGTAGTCCAGCATCTGCAAACAATGGGGCACAGAGACACAATCAGGACTAGTACAAATGGGCATATTTTTAAAGGGAAGGAGAGAAGTGGTACACCGCTAAAGAATACATGCTGGTAGATGCTTATGGCATTGCAAAATACATTGGAACAGATACACACATAGGCCACATGTGCATGAGCAGGCACACACACATAGTCTAAGCCCAAGAATAGAGTAATTAGAATAATATGAAGAGACATCTATGTGCATGCACACACTCACAGCACAAACACATCCGCACACACACGGCAACGGCTTTTCTTGGTTTACAGCTTCTATGATGCCTGCACTTCAACATGCCCGAAAAACAATACAAGAAAGATTGCTCTTGCATCCATGCAACTATAATAGACTACACAAAGGCCATCCTGTTCCACCATTATTAAAGTTATTGGTTTCCAAGCATGGCAAAAGAAAAATCTCCAGAGAACAGCTTGTTGTCATATTAGGTGTCAAAAGAAACCATATTTGGTACAAACAATCAATGTTTAGAACGGGGAAGTAGTAGTTGCACAAAATGTAGTTCCATTAATTTATCCCCAAGAATAAATGAGCTTCAAGTTCATTGAATCTTGCAACTTCATGCCATCTACCGCGCTAATTATCCGTCTCGAATCCATGGTTCTTTTTCTGTATCATGCTTAATATACAATTAAAGTTCTCATCTTAGATTCTTAGTAGTTGCACAATCCTCCTCTGTTTTCTTCTTTGACCCATAACACCAAGTTCTCGGACCACTAAGGACAACCCATAACATTACTATATTTTATACACCCGGCTGAAAAACCCCACCTAATTTAGCGAACTATCCAATACCCACGTATTCTTTAATAAATATTAACTTCACCAAATTTATAATTCCTTTCCACTAAAATTTCAGAGATCTAAGGCCAACAAACACCTAGTACTACAACCATGAGCTCGGTTGAGTAAACGAACAAACAATCAAATGAGAACTCGCAAAACAAGTGACAAAAATCGAACTTTTCTTTTCTTGAAGAAATAAAGCTTTATCCCAAGGCATCAAAATCACACAGAATAGACATAATTTGTGTCCCAAGGTCACATATTTACATACCAAACCGAAACAAAACACCACCAACACTCAAACCCAATAGCCTCAAATCAAAGCATCCAATCGGCAATCACACACCACGAATATACAAAATAAAATGCACAACGTGTACGTTTATGTGCGTGTGAAACATTAGAGAGAGAGAAATGGAGATTTACCCGCTCGACCCATTGGCGAGAATCGTCGGTGAATTCGAAAGCCGGGTCATGGAGGAGCTCCGCTTTCAACACCGAGTAAACCTCCAAGAATTTCGACCTTATCTCGCCCATTCTTTCTTTCTTCACAAACAAACAAACGCACACAGAGAGAGCGAGCGAGAGAGCGCAGGTGAAAGTGAGAAGGGTCCGTATTGTTCAAGTGGTGGCGGAGATTTTGTTGCAGCTCTTTTTATACTCGCCGCTTGTGTCGAATCAGCTGGTAGTAGTTGGCGACTTGTACGAGCAACCGTGAGAGTGGCCTTCAATTTGGTCTAAATTTGCAAACTTGCCACATTCTATAATGGGAAACCAAAAAATACCAGAAAAAAAAAAATTCTTCAATTCACCTTCATGTCCTCTTACCCGAGGGAAGCAGGGGCATGATTGTTATTTTCATCTCTGTTTGAGGTCGTTTAGTAATCTAAATCCCGTCGTGCGATAGAGGACACGAATTAACCGTCCTAGTACTATTCTTGAGAGGGAAGCACTCGTTTTTCTCGCCAACTGGCTCAAGTCAACGCTTAACAGTTAACCTCGACTTTCCTTCCTAATTGAGTAATTCTAAAAGTTTTTTTTTTTTTTTTTTTTTTTCTTCTAAGAATAATGTGGCTATTAAAATTATCATTCGATTAAAATTTAATAATGATCAATCATAAGCCTAATGATAATTTTAATAGCAACATCATTTTTTAAGGGACTCAAGAGAGACATAAGATAGACTCGTAACATTATTTCTAACTTAAACGACACCCAAGATATTACGATGAACAGCCGCTTTAATTCCGTGCTTTTGTAACGGGTGACGGGCTGTCACCGACGGCCATACACGTGGCATCCTACTACTGCACCAAATGAGTTTGACTCGAGATTTGTCAAAAATTTGGCAATAGAGCATAAATAAAAATGACCTGCAATGGTGTATTTCTATAGATGGAAGCCTTGGAGTTGAAGGACTATACGTGCAAAGTCCAATTTAGAAACATTACCTACTACAATTAAAAACTTAATTTTTACTGTCACATTATTTAATTATAAGATAATTGAATAAAAGTTTATTAAATAACATTATTCAATTCAATCAAAAAATTATATGCTTCTCGATCCTCACATACCAAGGGATATGTGGAAAAAAATTTACAAACAGTAATGATTTTTAATAAACTCTTATATAACTGTTATACAATTTGATGATGTGGAAGTCAAAAGTAACCATTAGATTAGCACTTGTTAAAAAAAAAAATTAATGACTGATTTTCACTACTATGTCATCTTAATTGCATAGCCGTCTTGATTAAATAACATTATTCATTTATAAATTAGGTTAGAGAAAATTCTCCCAACCAAATTTGATAGAAATTTCTATTCTTACCAAACTGTGATACACACTAACAACTACCCTATATTTTGGCTAGAAGTAAACATTAGAGTATCCTAGAAATTTGCTAGAAATTTCTATATGAAGTCAGTAAGCAAACAACAAATCTTTTGAGTATTTGTTATATCAACAATTTCTCTAGTATGAATATCCTAGAGAAATCAGAATAATTTGATCAGGTCAGATCAAGACCTGCAATTTTTTTTCTTAATACTGGTTCTAAAGACAGATTTTACAAAAACATTATGAAAGTAAAGTTTCAAGTCAAAACTATTGGTTATATTGAAAACTCTACCTTAAAGAATACATGATAACACCTCTTCACAAACACCTTGCAAAAAGAATTCATTAAGACACATTGTTTCTGAGGTTTATATGTTGCTTGGTGGTGTCATTATGGAAGGAACGTGATGGGTGATCAAGCTATAATAGCGTGCATTCTCACGTATCATAACCTCTCATGGTGATAGATTTTTTCGTGGGAGATGTTTGTTCACCATGAACGGACACAACCCTTTTAGGGATTGTATGTGTTAAACATCATTACATCTATTAAATGATGCAATGGTGGTGAGTTTTAATTAGTAACTTCTCCCTTAACAAGTTGTCTCTCCATGAGATTAATACCCTCATAGAGGTGATATATCACAATTTTCAAGATCTTACAGTTGGGAACTTGTGATTTCCTGTCGATCATATCTAGATTATAATTATCACCATTTGTGCTATTGGGTAATGCTAGATCTACAACCCATTTATGAATCTTTTACAAGCATACTGACATGCGTTAGAACGTGATTAGAGCATCATCAGACATTTAAAAAAAAAATTAACATTGTCCAATCACATACTAACACATGTAAACAAATTCTTAAAGAGTTGTAAAGAGAATGGAGGTCTAACATTTTTCATTACTATTACCATCACACTACTTGTACAACTAGCCTACTAGGGTTGGTGAGATGAACGTGAAACATAACCTCAGCCAGCAACTTAAAAAGTCAAATGTGTTGAAAATGCAGTTGCCTTTACACACTGCACTCAGAACACGCATACTCATGTAGAATTAGGTGCTAACAAAATCCACCTAACAACCATTTTTTCCATCATTAGTGCAAACAATTGTTTAAATATATATATATTTGACCAGCTCCCAAGAGAAAAGAATAGAATTGAAGCTAAAGCAAAGAAAACGATGATACCTTGAGTTTTCTGTAGAGCAGAGTAGATTAATTAGTCATGTTAAGTCACAAGGTCCCATTTTAACAGGCATTGACTTTGTAGGTGGTGCTGAGAATTGAGTCAGAGGACATGGCTATCTTTAACAAAATATTCATTCCTGCTTTGAATTATCTAAGTTCCCTTTCTTAACAGAATTATTTATTCTTGAGAGTAGGACTGACAATTTTTTACATAACTCGTAATTGATAAATTTTGACACGACCCACGAACCTAACATGTAATTGGTGGGCTGTGTTAAGGTTAATCTATATAGTCTTATACTTATGTCTCGATACGATCTGAACTCAACATACAAATATGAATTGTCACTTCTACTTTAGAAAGGGTGGGTTTGGGGAGGTATTTTACACTCACTATGCTCCAATAAAATTTGGCAAAGATGCTGTATCTAAGTGTGCACAAAATGAAGAACATTGTGTAAGAGAGCATAAATTTATATATAGAATAAGCACTCAATCATTATTTAGTGCATGTATTTCACATTTTAATGAAAATCAAAAATCATATACAAGTGTTGATGTATCCTGGTAGCTAGGGTAATAGACTCCGCTACCTTTAGGAAGCAAGGAGTCCAACATCATTATCCTGCTGTGTATACTCAAAGACAGTAGACTTCAGTATATTCATGGTTACTGGTGACCTCCACTGTACAAGCAATACTCACTCGAGTAACCATGTTAATACATATAAATCACACCAAATTAAAGTGAGAAAATTTGAAAAAAAAAAAAATAACAATGAAAAGAAAGACCAATAAAAACTTCAGCTTCTAAGTGATTATCTTGCTTTCTACCTCTCTAGTTCTTGTTTACAAAGAGGGCATGAAGATATAATTTGGAGCCATTGATCCACGCACTTGAGGTGAAACACATGGGAACAGGGCAACTGTCTCAATTCTTCCTTGTCCTTATATTTAGCTAGGCAAATACAGCATTCCTGTCAATCCCACCACAAGAAAACAGAACAACCTCATCAGATAAACTTTAACAGAATATCATCTTTTTCACTTGGCATCTACTTGTTGAATTAAGCATTGAGAAGAGGCATTGAGTTTTTATTAAGATTCATTTGTGCAAGGCCAATTAAACAGTTGAAAAATGCTAGTTAGTAAATTGCTATAAGACTGAAATGAAGTAGTAGTAAAAACTGATTTTACTACTACGTCATCACAATCTACTAATCTCTACTAATCTATCTATTATTAGGCAAGATTAGCTATCTGCAAGTTAAAATTTGACTTACTGGATCTTCGTTTGTTAAGTTGGGATTGCAGACAGTATCATTGCCAAGCTCTAACTTGGTGTCGACTTCTTTATATCTCCAACTGGGAAGCTGGGAAATTTGATCTTCAGATGCACCCTTATCAGTTGATCCCATGTTCATGTTGTATCCGACGAGGCTGCTAATCAGTGGCACACAACAGCATAGCAGCAAAAACAGTAGGAATGGAAAGGAGTAGCAGATGGCATTCCAAGCCAGCAGGGAGATGCAGAGCACGTGAAGTTTTGGGGCTCGAGGGAAGGACCCAAAGCGAGAGTCGAAAACCCAAACATTGCCCATCACAAACCATATTGCAAAGAACAGCTCAAGTGAAGTCCGGCATTTGTTCATCAAATGTGAGATCCTGTACCCACCATTTACATTAAATCAATGAACACTTGTTTATGTGCATTAAAACAGTAAAAGCAAGCAGCTTATAATGATTTCATTATGATTTTCATCATTTATGCATTGCTTCCATCATACTTTTTTTCTTCTTTTTGGATAAATACCATCATACTTAGAATTTAAAGGTTGTCTAAGTTACTTGACATATTTGATGTTCTCATAAATCTTGTAGTACAACATCCATCACTCAAATCTCTCACAAGGACACAATATGCTCAAACCATATGGTACTATCAGGTTATACTCTTATATTACTTGTTACAATCCAAAGATGTGTTGGTTATATTTGCGCAGTGGACCAACATCCCTGCAATTGATTACTAAATTGCAGCCAACAAGAAAAGAGTTCCGATGAGGTTCATCTATCTAAAAAAGAATTGCTTGAACATTTGCTTAAACAAGTGAGCCCCATTGAAGTCCTCTCATTAAGGGCTCGAGCTTGGGCTCTTCCTAATCATTTGTATAACCCAGATGGCCCTACAACATAATCGATGCAGAACTCAACAAACGCCAATACAATGTCTTCGTAACCACACTATCTGAATTACAGTAATCATTTTTAGAATTTAGTATTTAGCCAGATATATAAGATTCATAACTACTAAGCTGTTTGCATAATTTCTTACTATTATATGATTTTCTTACTTTTTTAGAGCGCTTTTCTGTCCAACTCAAATTTAATCCCAACATTTATTAGGGCTCATAATTTTTTACACAATTCGCAAACCAAATGCAAACTCAACTCAAAGTCAAAGTTAAGGAATTAGGGTTGGAGAGTCTAGCCTATTTAATTAAATGGGTCAAGCTATGGTTAATCTATATAGTCCTATGTACATGTCTCGACATGACCCGAACCCGAACCCAACACCTAACATTTAGGGCTGAAATTTTTTTAACATGACTCGCGAACCCTATATAAATCTAATACAAAATTAGCGGGTTATGATTGAGAAGTCTAACACGTTTAATTAAATTGATCGGATTAAAATTAACTTATAGAATCTGATACTCATGTCTCATTATGGCCCAAATCAAACACCCCTACACAAATTGTAACCCCTAAAATTTGCATGATATTTTCGTCGCTAGCTCCAAAAATTCTAATAGTGATTTCCGACAGAAAAGCTGTCACCATGGGAATTACTAATGATTGTTTAGGATAAAAGTGATTGATAGGATAGGAGTTGAAGATATACCTGGATTCTTCGCTGCCCCTCTGCTGTTCCAAATCGGGAAGGCTTAAACCATCTCCTTGAGTCAGATGACGATGCCGGTAGCGGCCATAGAGTAGGAGCAGACTAAGCACACACCCAATATCATAACCAACAATCCAGATTCTCATAGGCCAAACAGGCCTCTCCCTCTTGGAAATGGCTAGAGTAAATGTTGTGAAGCTTATTTGAACAACCAAAGCTGTAAACTCCAGCAACATCCAAGTGCTTGAATTGAAAGGATTGGAGCCAAGATCAGATCTTGATCCATTTTGGTAGTGGAAAACTCTTCTTAAGAAGGTGAACCACCTCGCTCTAGAGATCCTCATCGCCATCTTTGCCCAGAAAGAAGAAGGGAGAGCACGAGAAGGCCTGTGTCGGCTGCCAACAGCCCCACCATCTTCCCTTGCCGGAGGATTTGACGAAAATGAAACCGCGCCGACGGAACTGCACAAGGAGTCCGGCGGAAAAAAGTACCGGGTGTTCATTTGGAGATTGTTAGAATATATTCAGAATAACAGAATATATTCTAACAGAGATATAGCAGAACGAGATGCCAAGCAATGACAATGACTATTTGTTGTGTGAATTTAACAGAAATCGGAATTCCAGCGGTTGAGTCACGAAGAAAGTGGCTGAGCAGTTGGTTTTGGTTGAAAGCCTATAATTCAGAGCGTCACACCATTCATGAGAGAGCTCAAAGAAGCAAACATGAAAAAAGTACCCGTTGGGTGGGGCAGCAGCAAGCCAAAACCCGAAATTCAGAAACCAAAAATCCCAGAAAGCCCACAGCTCAATACATTGAAAAATTCAAGCACCCCAGCTAAAGAACTCAACTGGGCCTGCTGCAGCTGGTCGCTTTTGCCACCAAAAATGTCAGAATCTCTTATGGGCATCCTTAGATGGACCTCAAGTATGAACAAAAGTTCTTGGAATTCAACAGTTTATAGAGGGATTGGGCAGAGTAAGATGGTTGTGAAGAGTGTGTCAGGAAGGTGAAGTTGGGTGTATCAGATGGTGACCAAGAAGCAACTGCAAAAAGCTTTGCTTTGATTCCAAGGGAATCAGAGGGTTTGGAGGGAAGTTAACCGTTGGCCTAACTTCCCTCTGGCTATTGTTTCTTAAGCAAGCAAAGCTGAGAGAGCAACCTTGTTCTTCAACTGCAAATCTCTCTCTCTCTCTTTCTCTCCCAAATAGAAAATTGAAATAAAAGCAAAGATATTTCATTATATTAAAGTTATGTTATTTTCACTTAGAACTTTAATTGGATAAGACTTAAAGAGATTATCTGATAATTACGTCTACTAATTTGTGTTTATGCAATAGAAAATAAATAAGTTGATTCGAATTCTGGCGGGTACTGTTGCTTTAGATTTTATGGTGAGCGGTTGGCCACCTAATCCACCTAGCCATGGTCCCTCATTTGTATTACATATTGATTTTGGCCATGCCATTTCCTGCAGTTGGGACACTTGTCCTTGGGTAGGGCAGAACATTGTCCTATGAGAAAATCTAGGACAACAATTAGATGGTCTTAAATTTAAGAAACAGCATGATGGACCTTAAAACGCGAGGGTGGTTTGGCCGCTCTATGTGATGGAACAACACAAAAGACATTATTATAGATAGCAGCTTAATGGTGGTGGGAGCGGGCGAAGAGCAAAGAGAGACAGTAATGGGCATTTTTATAATGATATGACAATTTTTTTAACGGTTTAGATTAAAGGTATTGATATAATATCGTCCGCTAAGAAAATCAAGGACAACAATTAGAGAGGTATTAATTTTAGGAACAAATTTTGTTGACATTACTAGCATTATTGGAATTTGGAGCATTTGAGCCACTTGGTTTTGATCTGCTTCACATAACGTACACATATCAATTATAAAGTGGCTAAAACTTACCTGAGTATGATAATTTCTAAAGAGCTTGTCAGATGTCAGCTTCAGATCTCTTGGAAACAAGCCATGTGTTACCACTTAAAACTTTCATTATCCTTTGATTGATGTTTTTTTTTTTTTTTAGTGCAATATTCTAGATATTGTATCTTGTACAATAACTCTAATATAAATCATTCTTTTTATAATGGTTGTTTGGACCACCTCAAAGACCAATATTATGGGAAAGGGGGTGGAAGACCACTTTCAAATTATCAATAGTGGTGATGGTGGTGATACTATTAGTTGTGATAGGGGTGGAATTATAATTTTAGGTTTGGGAGAGCTAAAAAAAAAAAAAAATTGGGGTTGGGGTCCTGGGGAGGGGAGATAAAAAGTTAATTTTGAAATAATTTATATATTTAAAAAAAAAAAAAATTATATGGAACGAATTGGAGCTTAGGGGGGGTAGTACGTGGTTATGTCCCTAAGTGATAGCGTGGCGGTGAGGTTGGTGGGAGTAGCAACCGTAACCGTAAAGAGAGGATTTGTAAGTTTTTTAAATAACATGACAAAACCTAGGCCATTCAATTTAAAATAATTGGTCCAAGTTATTATTACACAGGTGGAATATTTAGGGCTTAAAATATCAATTAACATAACTTGCAGGATCGTCTAGGTTATTAGTATGTCAGCATTTTCTTAATTAATAAGCTTGGGTGAATTCAAAATAATAATAATAATAATAAGTTTGGGTATTATTCAATTCAGTATGGATTGGATAACTATAGCTCCAATCATATCTTGACTGAAAAAGCTAAAAAGCACAACAACAAAAAAAAAAAAAAAAAAAAAAACCCATAATTTATTTTGTTAAATTAGGCAAAATTGTTTAGAAGAAATGATAAAGATATTGGATTTTAACCTTAACTTCAATCAAAATTCAATACTATCTTGACAGAAAAAAGCTAAAAAGCAAAAAAAAAAAAAACCTTAGATCACTTTGATGTTATTATGAAGAATTGTTTAGAAGAGCCTAGAGGGGAAAAGGATATTGGATTTTGACCTTCACCTCAATCAAAATTCAATCCAGTATGGATTGGATAGCTATGAATTCAATCCTATCTTGACAGAAAAAAAGCTAAGAAGAAGAAAAAAAAAAAAAACACTTAGATTTTTTTAAAAGGATATTAGATTTTGACCTGTACTTCAATCAAAATCATCACAGTCAATTTGAAGCTAAAATTTAATCGGAAATTCTCACGTGTGAGCCCCAAGAATTGAAAGCTCTTTTGTCCCACCAAACGTGCCTGTTGATGTCTGGATACATTGGTCATTGGATGGTGGCAAGACAACGATTTGTCCAATTCCATTCAACATGTTTCTCGCCAATATAATTGAAGTTTTAGATATGGAAATATTAGGTGTTTTTTTAGTATTTTTTTTATATTTTTTAACTGTGATGTGGCTTTTAAAATTATCATTGAATTTGATATTATCATTATTGACTTTTAATCTATTGGTGATTTTAGAAGTCACATCACAGTTGAAATGATACTAGGAGAACACTAGAAGAACATCTAGCATTTCTCTTCTAGATATGTACTCATTTTCCTTCAAATTAGTTTCAAGAAATTTTTTCTAATTCAATCTATATTTTTAATAAAATTATTTGAAAAATATGTGCTCAAATATATATATAAAATTCAATATCAATCCCTATGATTTAATTACTTGATTTACAATTAGCTTCAATTCATGTGGTATTAAAAGAGGTCATTGAGATATACCAAAAAAACAATTTAATCGCTATAGTCAAATTCCGTTCACCGACTTAATATATTCCATTACTATAACACTAATAAGTGCGATTCTAATTCAATCTATTGAAGTTCGTTTGGGATTGCGGTTTCAATAAGTGCGATTTTAAGAATAATGTTTTTAAAATCTCTACTTTTTAAAATCGTAAAGGCGTTTGATAAAACATGTTAAAAAATACTTTTTTTATTAAATATTTGTTATGCGAATTCATGATTTTGGTTTAAATTCGTACTTTTTCAAATAAGCACCCCTTAGTCTACTTATTGAAATCGCAATTTTTTTTCTTATTTTAAATTAAGTGCTTATTAAATCACAATGCCAAACACCTTACATTTTACAATATCTTTTAAAAACGCAGATTATTCTTACAAAATCGCAATCTCAAACGCACCCTAATTTAGATAAAACACATGCCATAATTTGATTAGTTATGACATGTCATATTATCAAAATTTGTTAAGACAACTCAAAAATTTCAGAATTCATTTTGAAATTATAAAAAATTAATTGCAAATCAAATAAATCACATCAACTGAATTTACATATTTTTTTTGTTTCAAATATATAACAATCAGCTTTTAAAAAAATATATGACAGGTTTATAAATTGAGGCCGAAAAAAAAAAACCATGTCCTATAAATATAGGGTTTGGGTCATTCCGCGACATAAATGTCGACAAGGGCTGTTTAAGCAACTTTAAATACGTGTATTTTTATAATTGGTTATTACATTTCCTAGAAGTTTACAAATGTGTAGGTTTCTTGCACGACTCGTATTGGCAACGTGTTAATGAAAGAAATGGTCTATTTCTAGAAAATTGAAAATGCAGTCTACGTGATCCATACAATTTAATTAAGCTCAATGATTCCGTTTTTGACTGAGATTTGACCGTCTAGGTCGGTAACCAGGGCAACGTGTCATGCTGAGATCCAGCATTTTTTTGTTAGGGAAAGAAGTCACATCCAGAAGGAATGTATACCACGTAAGGACAATTTTAGGGGTCAAACTTTTATTTCAATTTTTTTTTTAATAAATCTATGTGTTAATTTATATTTTATAAAAATAAATGTCACACAAATTATTACAAGTGTTATTTGAAGTAATACTATTATTACATGACACTTACCTCACCTTCCAAAATCACATGAAGGCTTGGAAGGAGGAGTCCTCTCAGCCGACAACCTGAGCCCCCCCTCCTTTTGGTTCTTTCAAAGTTAACTGTGATGTTGCTGTTCGTTCTTGCTTTAGTGTGGCATTTGTTGTTCTTAGCAATCATGAGGGCTGGATTATGGCAACCTGCAGTACTCTTAGGCTGCCACCTTGGGATGTCTTTTTTGGTGAAGCTTCTACAACCCTACTTAGCATTTGACTGGTTTTGTCTTATGGCTGCTCTTCTATCTTGTTTGAAGGTGACTCGCTCATCACCATTCTAGCTTTCAATCAAGGTCACCTTTTTCACAGATTGGCTATGTGCTCCAATCATTAGTGACTGTCATCATCAACTCTCTTTTATTTCATTTTGGACCGCTTCTAAAGTCTTTAGATATGTCAACTCTCGGGCACACTCGATTGCTAAATAAACCGCTTCTCACTCAGTGTTTGGAAGCATTCTCAATAATTCTCATTTTCTTTCTTCTCTTAGACTTAGGAGTGACAAAGACCCTCATTTATAATTTGTGTTTTTTGTTTGTTCTTCTCTTTTCCCTGTTTCCTTCATATGAATAGAAAAAAATGTGTTATGTGAAGTGTCGCGTCAATTTTTAAACGTGATAAGTGTCAGTAAATTGTCACGTGACAATCTGCAAAGACCCTCCTTTGTAATTTATGTTTTTTGTTTGTTCTTCCATTTTCCCTGTTTCTCTCGTATGAATAGAAAGAAAAAAGAAAAAAGAAAAGAAAAAAAAAAACGTGTTATGTGCAGTGCCACGTCAATTTGTAAATATGGTAAGTATCATATAAATTGTCACGTGGCAATTTACATTATAATAACTGACGTAACAATTATAATGTGAATTGCTATGTTAATTTTTAAGAGTGACTTACAAGTTACAACATCTTGAAACAAATTAGAAGGAAACTTAAACAAATAGTCATGCAAAAGGGTCTATTGCCACAATCGAATACATCCATTGCACCATAATCGAAAGCTTCAAAGATTTACGGGAAAGCCAATAGTAGAGCACATATTGCTCCAAAATGGGCTGCCTAGCTAGCACAACTCTTTTGGTTATTTTCCTTGCTCTTTTATTTGTATTCCTTTCCCAATATTATTGTTTTAAAAAAAAAAAAAACTTAAAATAAATTGGAAAAAGTAAAAAAGGACAAATAGAGTATGCTATCCATATTTATTCTTTGAGACAAAGTAGTATTCAAACTATGAAAAGCAAAAAGTTGGTTTGCAAATCTTCGGTACTTAGTCCTTCCTATCAACTCATAAACGTCTAATCATGCAATCTCTAAGTTTCTCAGTTTTAAGTAATTCAAATAGGAATTAGAAAAAACTAATAATAATAATATTTTATTTTACAGTTAATATATATATATATATATATATATATATATATATTTGCATCCAATGGCATATATACTATCACACCACTTAAAAGGTTTAGATGAGGTAGTATTAAATTTATTATGTGTTAATATATATACTATTAGATATTGAAGTCTAACTTAAATTATTAAATAAATCATTTATATTTCACTTCTTAATTTAAGAAAAGTGTTTCAAATAAGGTTGTTGATTCTAATAATGATTTATTCAAAATTTAATAGTATTTTTCATTATCACGTCTAGAAATATGCATAGAGTGTGAGAGTAAGAATGTAGTAGAAGCTATCGCAGCACTAGATGCTACCTAGTTATGCAGCGACATGGGTTACGAACAGGTCTAGTTTGTGGGAGATGCGAAGATGGTCGTTGATGCGGTGAACTCCTTGCTCATGACTCTAGAGCAATCTGTACTTCCTCTTTGAGTATCGATGAAAATTCCACATTTTAGCTCAAAAAAAAATAAAAATGTAGCATTTATCTCTACGTTGGGTTCGGCCCGGCCTAAATTTCCAAACCCGAGCATGGCCCAAAAGCTTTATTCCTGGCCGAAGGACCATCACCAGGCCTTCTTGCTCAGCCGTCCGGGCTTAACGGGTCACCCAGCCCATCGTCACCCATCGACCGACCCATTCATCTTTTAAGTCTCTCTCTCTCTTTCTCTCTCGCTCGCTCTTCTCTCTTCTCTCTTCTCAGATCGGAGACCAATCGAATTCGAAGAACAGTGAAAGGTGAAAACTTAAACCCTAATCTCTCAATAATTACGGCTTCAATCTCTTATGCTTCTCATGCGAATTTTGCCCTAAATTCATGAGTAATTTTCTGTTTGGTTGGCGTGAAAAGCAAGTTCGGAAAAACCTAAAAATGTAAATTTTACTCGCTTCACGGCTGACCCCTAGCTTTCAACACGCAAAATCCAAACATTGAAATGGGGTTTTGTGCCTTTTTCTTTCTTTATGTAATTTCGGTTGTTCTTTTGGTTGCTTTGAATGGATTCAATAATGTAATTTGAGCGGAATACCCTTGTGATTAGAACTGTAATAGGCGTTGGTTTAGCTTGTAAATCTTTTAATTTTCGATTGTGGATTTTGAGCTTAATCATCTTGGTCTTCTTGGTGATTGTAGTTTATGCTTTATACCGTGAATGCGCATTTAAGTGTCAACTGTCAATATGATATTTTCGGAAAGGTTTTTTTGTTGAAGTATAGTTTGTGGTGTTGTGTGTTGATAGGTATACGTGAGTGCTGTGAGGAGATATGACAACTGCGGCTCGACCCACATGGGCTCCTGCGAAAGGTGGTAACGAGCAAGGCGGTACTCGGATTTTTGGTCCCTCCCAGAAATTCTCGTCAAGGGACCTTGCGTCTCATACAGCTTTAAAACCAAGGTAAGTTTCTTTCTCATTGTGTGCTGTTTTGCTAGATACCTGTCTTTAGCAGTTTATACTCTTTAAAATGAGTAGCTTGAGCATTTTTGCAATTTGAGTTATTTGTAATGGTCCTCTGATGTTGAGGAGATAAACACCTTATGAAATCTTTTAAGTGAGATCACTGGGTAGAATATTGGAAACACCACTAAATTCTTTTTCACTTACACATGTATATTTAACATCTGTCTGTAACCTCTTTTTTTTTTTTGGGGGGGGGGGGAACTTCATAACTTGGAAATCTGCGTCATTTATGAGTCAGTGGCAAAAATATGTGTATTTCTGTTTAATCTCCTGACAGAGATTCAATGTTTCTGCTGAATGAATTATTAGTTCTGAGGAGATCTCAAATACATTGTTAGCTGAGGAAATCTGCGATGTTGTAGAACAGTTAAAAAGAGATAGGAATTGGTCTAAAATGTTTGCTTTTTTATTCTTTTAATGTTTGTGCATTAGTGATAGGCTGGTTCAAGATTTTAAGATATTACATTTGTTTTTGGTAGTGATATATATTTCATGTGTGTGAGATTTCAATTTTTTGTTCTTCATATCTTATATACCTGACCATTCATTTATATCTCAAATGTCCATAAATGAAGAGAGATTCCGGTATTCTACTCTACATTTATGGTCATATGCATGCAAGTGTTTCTCCTTCATGACAATGTGTGAAAATTTTTCTGATTGTTGTATGCACCTTCAGAAAGGAAGGGCAAGACACCCAGGATGAGTTGCAGAAGAGGAACCTCCGTGACGAGCTTGAAGACCGTGAGCGGAGGCATTTCTCGTCAAAGGATAAGTCCTATATTGGTAAGAAAAGGAAAAAAGAAGAAGAATATCTTACCAGCCTTTTGCAATCCTGCAACTTCTTATTTTAGAAATGTTGATTGTGTTTGCAACGCACTTGCTAGCATTCGTTATTCCTTTTTAATTGAATTAATGTATATTGTTCCAGATGACAGAGATCGCAGGAGGGGAAGTCATCTCCTATTGGAAGGTGAATTTACTGAATCCCCTGATCCTGATGTGTATATCAATTTATGAATGATTCCAATATATACTTTAAGTTGTCTATTAACTACAGAGATCATTAATTTTTACAGGGACAAAGAGGGACGCCGAAGATCGTATTGTTCCACGTAATGTAGATGCCGATGATTCTGATGTGGATGTAAAAAGTGATGATGAGAGGTTATTACTCTGGCCTGGCCAATACATCTAACTGTAGTCTACTTTTGATCACTGAGTTGTTTCAAGTAATTAAATTTGGATGTGCTAAGGCCCATATATATATATATATATATAAGTGATGAACTTTTGAATTGAATAAAGGATCTTAACTTATAGAGTGCATTTTGTTTTCTCCTTTCGGGAAAAGGGGAAGAGAAGTAAGGCTTACTGTTGCCGATTCTCGGCTTCTGCCTTGTTCAGTATTGGAACTCAGGCGGCATGCAATAAATTAATGCCTCTCATTTCACAAAGGTTGTCTTTGTGCTTTCTGTTTACATTTTGATTATTTCCTTTGTACTGTACTTGAGCATTTGCATTTGCAACTGATGGGTTAGGCTCTTTTCTTTTTAGAAAGAGAAAGGGAGGGAGGATGACATTGCAAAATTATTGGTTCCTACTTTCTTTGAGCAATACGTATAGTTTGAGAAAGTTCTTTTTAAAATTGTATTCATATGCATGTTTTACTTCAATTGCAACCTGTTTTCCTATTGACTGAATTGCTCATTTGTGTTTTAGCATCTGCTATGATATACTTTTCGGATTCATCACTATTTTTTTTTAAATGTGTTTTATATTTATTAGTGATGAAAGCGACGATGATGATGAGGATGACGAAGCAGCTCTGATACTTGAGCTTGAGCAAATAAGGAAGGAAAGAGCTGAGGAGAAGCTACGAATGGTGAGTCTCATTCTCAGGGGTTTCTCTATTCTCTATTGATGTCCCATTATGCCATTGAAAGTCTAGGATATATTTGGGCTTTGCTTGTTGGAGCCCATGAACTAACCATGAATAATATGGTTTTGAGGATGTTATTTGCTGCTGGCTGGTCAAAAGTAGTTGTTTTCTGGTGTCTTACATCACTGAGAGTATGGGAGTTATTTTGTTTAGAAGGGGATGAGTACACGTTGCAGTGGATTTCTTCTAAAATTTGTATACTCGTCACCTTTATGTATCTATGGCTTTGGCTACAGTAGTTATGACAAATATGCTTTGTGCGTCTGTCTATAGGAGCGACAACAGCGCGAGGAAGAGCTTAAAGTTAAGGAAGCAGAGCTTCTTCGGGGAAACCCACTGATCAATAATCCAACATCTTTTAATGTGAAAAGAAGGTTAGTGGCAGGAAGATTGAATTTTGTGATCTAATGTACGAGCTTTCTTAATAATTTTTAGTTTTAGTGTAGTCTTGTTCTAATGCATTGTTTTGCATGCATTCATTGGCTTAGGTGGGATGATGACGTGGTGTTTAAGAATCAGGCCCGTGGTGAAACCAAGACTCCAAAGCGCTTCATTAATGACACCATCAGGAATGACTTCCACCGGAAATTCCTGCACAAATACATGAAGTAGTATATTGTTCAAGTCTTAAGGGTAGAAGCCTGAGCAATGTTGGAGTTTAGAGAAACTTGTGATATGGAATGAACTTTTTTTTTTTTCTTTTTCTTTTTCTTTCTGAGCACTGTGATATGCAATGATTGTATGTACCAAAATATAGCAAATTGCTGTGCTGGATATGGATCTGGTTATTGTTCAGAATTGGATTATGAAATATATGTTGGCAATAGTTGTTTGATCTTTTGAATTGGGTTATATATACAGTATGCTGCATATACTGACTGCCTTTGCTGCTGTGTTGTCTCCAACACTCGGCCGTTTGATGTGTTTTTGCACAAAAAGGTTTTTGCGAAATTTAATATTCAATGCAATTGCCTACTCATATTGCTTACAATTTGGGCACAGAATTATGAAAGGACCTTTGTGGGGCCTACTTGTAGTCTTGTATTTAAATAATGGTTGATGAAATAATAATAACGAAAAAACAGGTTTTATATATGGTTATACCTCAAGAAAAGAGTATGTAGGTTTCTATCTTTAGAATGCAAGAAACTCTAATCACTATCGTGGGGTCAACAACAGTGATCGATCGTCCATGTATTTTTTTCTTTTGAAAATACAATTAACATACCTTGATTTAGAACTCATGCGTATTTTTTTATAAATTGTTTATTTTGAAAAGAATTTTATTTTTTGAGTATTGCATTTTTCTTGGTCAATTGAAAGTATTTTCAAATTGACCAATATTTTATGTTGCATCAATCACTCAAAAACAAGAAAAACCTTTTTCCATAATTTGAACCGAAACAATGGGGCTTGGTTTTAATTGTTTTTAAAATCTTGTTCTATTGGTATCAATTAATAAAGCTCAAGGACACTAGAGAAAAGGAAAACAAAATTAGTAAGGTTATTTTAAGCTCGGTCAAACACTCAATACACCAAAAAATAAAAACCTTTTTTTAAAAAAAATATTTTAAACCGAAATAAATGGGGCTTGATTTTAATTGGTATAGGATGGTCAAAGAAAAATTACTAGAATAAAATAAGGTAAAGTCCATATACCCCTTTAAACTACCACTCAATTCACAATGTTCTCCCAAAACTTTTAATTATGACAATGTTCACCCAAACTTTCAATTGTGACAATGTCCCCCCTAAACTACCAAAACATTATCAATGTCCCCTTCAAGGCTAACAAAAAGATAAAAATGTCCTTATATATTTCTCAATAAGACAAAAATACCCCTATAAATTTGAAAAATATAAAAAAAAAATTAATTGTTTTTAAAACGAAAATTTTAATTAAAAAATGAATTTATTTATTTTAAAAAAAAAACGATTTTTTTTTTTCATTTTTATTTTTTTAAACGAAAATTTTTTAGTTTTTTTTTAAATGGAAATTTTTATTTAGAAAAAAATACGATTTTTTTTTTTTTAATTCTGTTTTAAAAAAACGAAAATGTTTATTTTTTAAAACTTTTTTTTTTCTTAAAACAGAAGTTTTTATTTAAAAAAATTATAAAAGAAAAATAAAAAAGAAAATTTTCAATTTTTATATAAAAAAAAAATCGAAAACTTTTTAATTTTTTTCTTATAAAAAGGATTTTTTTTTTTTTAATTTCGCTTTTCCTTGGAGTTTTTTTTTTTTAAAAAAAAATTCAGTTTTAGTTATTTTATTTTATTTTATTTTACTAAGGGTAGTTTTGTCATTGGAGGACATTGACAATGTTTTGGTAGTTTGGGGGGTATATTGTCCCAATTGAAAGTTTGGGGGGACATTGACAATTAGATGGTAGTTTGAGGGAAGTATGTGAACTTTTTCCAATAAAATAATAATTATATAATTGTTTTTAAATCTTGTTCTATTGGTATCAACTAATGAGGCTCAAAGACGGCTCGAGAAAAGGAAAAAAAGAATTAGTAATGTTATTAGTAGAAAGTTGGCTTTAACTCATGGGACGAATTCGAAAGGCATTTGCGATAGGGAATAATTGTAATATGTGATTGTACCGCCCCATGACTCATCCTTGGAGAGTTTTTTTTTGGGTGATCAAACTACCCTTAACTTGAAGAGTGCCCATACCATCTCATTAGAGAGTTTTTGGAGATGACTTAACTCACCTTTAAGTGAAGAGTGGTCTGGCCAACCCTTACCACAGTTTTTGTGGTGGTCTGAGCCACTCTGAAAACTTCTTAAAAAGATGATTCAACCATACCCAAAACTTATTTCAAGGATGGTGAAACTCACTCTTTCGTGCAAAAGAAGTTAAGCCACGCCCAAGTGATAGATAGGGGTAGAGCCGCCTGTTTCTTTTGGTTAGTTGTCAAGCTAATGTGGCATTTTGTACATGTACATGTTTTTGTTGTTATATGGCTTTTATATGAGGTAAATAATTATGCATTTAACAATTGTAAGGGATTGAAAGTCATTATCTTGATTGAAAGTTTCTCCTTTGATCCAAACAGAGAACTCAAAATCAGAGCATTTATTTCATAAGCAATTTATATATTTGTGAGTTTACATTAATAGCAAATTTTCCTCTCTTTTTCTTTCCCTGACCAACAAGAAAAGGCTGAAGATCACTAGTTGTGTTTTACAACTATAAAAAAAAATAAACAGAAAACAGACATTGCCTAGAGAGAGAGAGAGAGAGAAAAAAAAAAGACATGGATTATAAAAGCTAAAAATGTATAGTCTTGAAGCTTCCATGCTCAAAGCTGCTTGAGGACGCTGAAATTAAATCTTGAATTGCTTTGATCCCAGTAAAGTCCGACCTCATCACCCTTCTTCAGGTTCCTTCTAAGCGCAAATTGCTTGGTCCATTGTTTGATGAGGACATAGCTCCCACTTTTCCATTGTTTGAATTCCATTTGGTGTTCAGATTTTGTATCACTATCCCAAACAACTACACCTAAACCATCCTGAATCTTTTTAATGGTTTCTTCATCCCACATCGGAAAAATATGCTGCTTTACCAATCTCGCCGGCAGCAAGAGCTTCGCCAAGTCCCCAACATCGCTTGTTTGAATCGTCTTCTTGATAACCCAGGGATCAAACCCAAGCTTCAATTCCAATGAAACTTCCTGGCAATT
The DNA here is from genome assembly GCF_965113065.1 of Corylus avellana. Lineage (NCBI taxonomy): Eukaryota > Viridiplantae > Streptophyta > Magnoliopsida > Fagales > Betulaceae > Corylus > Corylus avellana. Next base: position 738,541 of record NC_142492.1, read on the forward strand.
ATGTTTCATCCTTTTGATCCCACGAGTGCTGGATGAAGGAGGAGTGAGCTTCGTCGCAGAATTTTGGCACGCTTTCCTCTTTGTGGTGAGGCAAGAAGCGCAACTCAACTTCAAACCCAACGAAACATCCTCCAACTCAGATGGCTTCTTGCTCCCAAGTACTACTCCTTCAGCTTCACCGACTTCAACATGATCGCTCTCCGCAACACCTAAAAAATTATGGAAGATGGGTTCCTTAATCTTTCCGTTATTTTCAGTCTCAGAGCAAGAGGAAGAGGAACTGATGTCATCGGATGTTATGGCCTCCAAAGGAACCGATGAAAGAGCGTCTGGGATGCTCTCCATCCAAAAATCATATACGGCGCCCATGATGAAATTTCTGGTTTCGGGTTTGCACGGTAAACACGATTGATCGGAATTGGATTTGCAGGACATTTGAGTAAGACCCGCCATCAAAACCGAGAGAAAACTAAAAGAAAGAAAAAGGATTTGGGTTTCTTGGAGTATCTTGGAGTAGTGAAGGAAAAAATGTGAGGTGAGTGGGAATTTTATAAGGCACTTGTACAATTCGAAGTAGGAGAGGAGTTGCCAATATCGGTTCTAACTAAGGCGGCCGGAGGAGTTTGCGGGGATTTATAAAAGCCAACAACGACTCGGAAGGATTTGGGTTTCTTGGAGTATCTTGGAGTAGTGAAGGAAAAGATGTGAGGTGAGTGGGAATTTTATAAGGCCCTTGTACAATTCGAAGTAGGAGAGGAGTTGCCAATGTCGGTTCTAACTAAGGCGGCCGGAGGAGTTTGCGGGGATTTATAAAAGCCAACAACGACTCGGACATAAAAAATTAGACGTTGAGGTTGAAATTTTCCCGCCCTTAAGAGTCCGAAGTCGGTGGAAAAGGAAAACTTAAGTTTTTGTGTTTGGAATCATAAAAGCCTACGACTAGTCGTTCTTAGAATGAAATTGGAAACCCAGCAAGCTGCAAACCCAATCTAGCATTCACAGACATACAGTACTGAGAAATTCTAAAGTTGCGTGATCGATGTAAATATTTTTCTGAATAAAGAAGAAGAATATCGCAATCCTTCAAGTTGTTATTTTAGATGCGTTGATTGTGTGTTGCAACGCATTCGTTATTCCTTTTTACTTGAATTAAATGTATATTGTTCCAGAAGACAGAGATCGCAGGAGGGGAAGTCATCTCCTTTTGGGAAAAGGGGAAGAGAAGTAAGGCTTGCTTACTGTTGCCGATTCTCGGCTTCTGCATGCCTTGTTCAGTATTGGAACTCATTCAACAATGGTTGTCTTTGTGCTCTCTGTTTACGTTTTGATTATTTCCTTTCTACTGTACTTGAGCATTTGCAACTGCTTTTAGAAAGAGAAAGGGAGGGGGCATGACATTGCAAAATTGTAATTGGTTCCCAATACGTATATTAGTTTGAGAAAGTTCTTTTTAAAAATTGTATTCATATGCATGTTTTACTTCAATCGCAACCCGTTTTCCTATTGACTGAATTGCTCATTTGTGTTTTAGCATTTGCCTGCAATGATATACCTTTGGGATTCATCACTATTTTTTTTTTTTAATGTTTTTTATGTGTATTAGTGATGATGATGAGGATGACGAAGCAGTTCTGATACTTGAGCTTGAGCAAATAAAGAAGGAAAGAGCTGAAGAGAAGCTACGAATGGTGAGTCTCAGTTAGGGGTTTCTTTCTTTTTAATTAATGTCCCATTATACCATTGAAAGTCTAGGATATGTTTTAGCTCTGCTTGTTGGAGCCCATGAACTAACCATGCATAATATGGTTGTGAGGATGTTATTTGTGCTTTTTGATCTTTTGAATTGGGTGATATATAGTGTATGCTGCATATACTGATTGCCTTTGCAATTGTATTGTCTGCAATACTTGGCCGTTTAATGGGGCTAGAAGTCTCAAAGCTTGCCTTCTGATGCTCAATACTGTATTTTTTTTGTTTTAATATGCCATAGTTTCCAATAGCTTCCTAATGTTGTCTCAAGCACCTTGCCATAACTTAATCACATCAAAGGCTCTTGTTGTTTGGTGAGGTGGTAGACATTGAAATATGTGAAATTGCAACAGTTTTGGATCTTCCCCTTTATCTCGTTTTACACTGAAAAACATCAAGAGCTCGATTGGTGTTGTATGCATTATATGTGCTAAGTGCCCATTTAAACACACTGAAAAATCACACTAAATTTTACATGTTCCAAAAAGAACAAGCCAAATTCTTACATGGTTACATGGATAAACACTCTACAACTTTTGCTCTACCATGCTGCTAAAAACATAAAGAATACAATGATCCATCTATTGTTAAAACAAATGGGAAAAGAGGAAGGCTTGGAAGTAAAAACAACATCCCAAATGAGCCAATCTGAAAGTGTCAAAGAATCATGTGATTGCATCAACTGTGTGGTGTGTTCCATTCCATTCCTAGCAAATAAATACAAAGTAAGAGCTGGCAAAGGCTTTGTTGCAATCTACTTGTCCTTCTCCTTGTGTTCTTCCAGAACAAATTCTGCATACAAATCTTTAAGAGCAATCATAACTGTAGTTATCAGAGGACCCATAATTGCTCCCTGTTGAACAATAAACACAAGTCCAAACAAACCAGCAAGCATAATCAGTAGAACATTATGACAAGTTCTGCACAGAAGCTACAAATAAGACCACTTACCAACAACAACAAAAATAAACAGATGCCATTAATTTAATTTGAAAAAAAAAAAAAAAAAAAAGACTAAAATTAAACATCATGAATTTGTCATTGAAAAAAAAAACAATCACATTGGCAGAATAATATGAGCATGAGCACGTAAATTGTGATTTAAGGATATAAATCTAAATTAACAAAGTCCTACGATTGTTTTCATGATCATACGAGGCCATTTAACCCTTGTTCATTAAAGGGAGCAAATTTACAGAAAGACAGAGTTCAGTAAAAAGGAAACTAGTCCTAAACAAACACTTGGTTGATAATTCTTTCACCCATTCTTTAACAACAGATAAAAGTTCAAGCAAACAAGCAACCATCAGTTACAAACATAACCAAACTTCATCAATTTCATTAGACAAATCAACAAATTTGGCAGAAGAATACAGGTATGACCAAAGAAAGGAGAGCTGCAAGTTTATGTGAATAAGGGGTCTTAAGTAGACTTGGGTCATCATACTCTATAAGAAAACCGTCTGTACTTAGAGATTTGACTCGTGAATTTTTCACTACAAGCAAAGTCATTTGTAGCTTTTTCATCTGAAAGTGCACTTTTCCAGATGAAAATTTAGTTCACTACGAAGAAAACATGATCGTAATCAAACTAACTTGGAACTCATTTAATTCAAGTAGGCAATTTTCTAAAGAGCAAACCACATTTATCATCAGAATTCAATTTTAATTGGTTAACACGCTTTCTGCACATCAATTACAGCTCATTTGGAAAATGATGCTGCATCTTTCCAGTTTCCAAACAAAATTCCAAGTTCATTGCATAGAAAGTGGCTTAACTTCAATTATCTAATAGGCATGCTGCATGTCTATTGAAAACAAACCAAGGGAGATATACTTTAAGATTGCATTAGGAGCTGACAATCACAGATTGACTAAAGAAGAAACTTGCAATGAGAATACCTAAAAGCACAAATCATGATAATGCTGTAAGAAGGAAAACAAAAATAAAAGATAAATATTACCTCAAGTGCAGAAGGGAACAATGTCATTCCGCCAATGATGCTAAGCCCTGTAAGATAGGCACTATGACCAGGTATATCCTCCTGTATTTCCGATGCACCATAGTCCATAAGCACAAGATGAATAATGGACAAGCTAATGGCTAATATGTATCTGCCTTCCACCAAAAGTTGCAGAGCTGCTGGAATTGTGGCAAACCAAGCTGGAAAAATTGGAAACAGAGGGCTGATGAATGCAAGCACAGTTGACATGTACACGAAATGTATCTTGTATAGTCTAAATAAAAGCCAAGTGACAGATCCCTGAAAAAATGCAATCTCGGCAGTGGCCAAAAGCACACCAGAAATCGCTTTGTCCAGAACTTCCACACATCTAACCCTCGCCGAATTTGACATAGGAACCATACACATAGCTTGTTCAGTCACCCCACCAGACTCCGATGTGATCAGATAATACAACACCCAGAAAAACACCATTGACTGAGACACAAAATTGAACACCTCCACCGCTCCAGAGAGTATTGAATTTCCAATGGAAAATACAAACTTTGCACCACTGCCTAACACGGTTCTACTACTTGCAAACACACGTTGTGACACATCCATACCTTTAACCGCAAACTCTTTAGCCTTCACGACCAAATCCTCCCTTGTGATTATCAGTTCCCTAAATATATCATCCAATTCTGTATATATCTGCCCCCATTCCCTTTGACTAATCCGATTCCTCAAGCTCAAGAGCTTCTCTTCATATGGCGAAGGACTAACTAAAGCTGTCGAATGCACCGAAGAGTTAACCGGTGTCCTTATCACGAAATGCTTAATCCCGGTCACAAGCTCAGTCATATTATACTGCATTGCCAAACTATCAACCTGATCAAACACAGTCTCATAGAACTGAGTAGTGTACTTATCCACCATCCCAGGCACATCATTCTCATCCATCCATTTCTTCACACCAATCCTCTCAGCATAGTTGCTCTCTTCGACGTGTAGTTTCAACGAAATCACGGCGTCTTTTCCTTCAACGCCAATCTTGTACGAGAAGAATATGACCCCAGTTAAAAACCCAACAATCATTCCAAAAATAAGCCCAATTGCCACAATGGTTTTCAACCTCTTCAATACCCCACGAGTGAAAAACGCACTGATCGCGCTACGGCGAAAGCTATTGCTCCGAAACGACGTCACGGCCGACATTGTGGAATCCACCCCCTTGGAGCTGAACAGGAACCCTAATCCGATCAACGCCAAAGACCCAATAGCCCCAAGCCTCTCATAAGCTACGATGAACATCCCAAACGACAAGAGCAACCGAAGTAGCTTCGAAAACCCACTACGGAACCGTCGCGGGGTGTCGGATTTCGGCTTTCTGAGAATGACCCGGAAGCAAAGAAGGCGAATTTCGATGAGGGTGTCAACGAAAACTTTGAAAATCGCAACTGGGACGGCGAGAACGGTTTCTGTGAGGCCTAGTGTCAGGGGTTCGGACCAGAAGGAGACAAGTGTTTGTTGAACGCCTCTGAGAGGGATGGAGCAGAGCACGGCCCATTGGATGGGGCGGAGATACTGCTCGAGGACTTTGCAAACAAAGTAGAGGATGAAGATGGCGAAGGCGACGCCGGCGTGGGCCATGGCGATGTAGAGGGCGAGCCGGACCTGGGGGTCCCCGGAGAGTGTGTGATCTGGGTTTTGTGGTGGTGGCGCCCGAGTTTGTGGTGGCGACGGCGACGCGTTGGGTTGGGGAGGTGGTGATGGGGATGGGGTTTCGGACGGTTTGCGGTTGGAGGCGGATCGGAACATGTCTTGCCACGGTGGGGTTGGGGAGCTTGAGTTTTTGGAGTTTGGGTCCGAGTATGGAACTAACTCCATTTCCCACTCTCTGACTTTCTGTTTCAGTGTCAGTTTCAGAGATTTCCTCGGCTAAACCCAAAAAAAAAAAGGCTTCAGTTTCCGAGACAGAAAGAGAGAGATTGTTGTTTTAAGGTTAATGTTTCCTGCAATGTTGTCTGGTACAAGGGCAATTCAGTGAAGGCAATTCAGAGAGAGGAGATAGATTTTATTCGGATTCTGCTGAAGCTGTGTGGTGTGGTGTGGTGTGGTGTGTCAGACTCGGAAAGAGTTCTTTTTGGATATAAAAGAGGTTGATAGAAGATGATGAATGAGAAGTTGTTGCTGTTTTGTGGGGTCTGGTCCCTCTCCAAAATGTCATTACTCTTCTCCCCCCTCTCCCTCTCCCTCTCCCTCTTTATTCGACACTCAGCAAACCATGCAGTAACAAATTAATTATCTTCGGATGGGGACTTGACTCCTGCTCCAATTCTAAGAGGCCTATCAACCCGCCAGGTGTTCGAGATCTGTCCTGCCAGGTGTTTGAGATCTGTTTGGACAAATGAACCCTATGGAGAGTTCTTTCAATTGTCTGTTTGGTTACTATGTAATCGAGACAAACAATTGAAAGAAATCTCATCAAGAATCATGTCTCTAGATTTCTACCAAAGATAAAATAAAGTCAAGGGCTTACTAAAAAAATTTATTGTTTTATTAATCATTAAGATTTAAGTCATGTACTGCATGTTTATCTAAATCTCTTTTGGTGGTCATTTTTGGCTCTAGTTTATTTCTCTACAAACTTGATGTGTTTGGACAGAGTATTAGATTCTCAATAAGGTCCCTTTTTTTTTAGTCATGCTTAGCTTACCAACAAGTCTCTAGAACGGTGCAAGAATGGAGCTTTCTCAACTAATACCTTTTTTTTTTTTTTTTTTGATATGTCCACATAAGAGGGAGAGAAAGATTCGAACTAATGACATTCGCTTCATAAGGTGTAATGTCTAGTCAATTTGACTACTCCTTAGAACAACTAATACCTTATTTATCATACAACTATGGTCATAAATTTTCGTGAATTTTTCATATGATCATGGGCACTGCTAGGACTACACATGGCAATTCATGTGACACTCATATAAATGGTCACATCAACCACTAAATAAGTAAATCTACTAGACAAATTTATTGCTCAAGTTTTTCACCCACGTATCAGGTGGCATTCACTCACTCGGAATGCCATAAGAACTTGTAATTAGATTGTGATAAAAATTGTAATAGTTCAAACATTTTCCTATGAAGATTATCAAAATTAAAGTAGTGGTCCCTAGACTCTATATATAATTTTTTTTTTTGGACTCTACCTATATTTAAGTACTTTGATTAGCACCGTTTTTTTACCCGATTCTATGATAAAGCAGAATATAGTCGGGCTCCACATTGAGAAAAGTAGTTCTTTCAAGGAAATGGTATTTGGTAAGACATTTCCTTCTACTTTTATCAATATGGTAAAGAGTGAACTCCTATCTTTGTAGTTACCAAATAAGCTGTCTTTATGCCTGCAAATGTCACATAATAGCTAGGCCTTGAGAGAGAAAAAAAAATATGATGAAACAGAGAGGATACAACTTGTGGACTGTTCGAGTTCCGAAGGTTGTTAAATTAACACTTGTTTCAAAAGTTTTAAGCTGATAAAAGATTGTTAATTTTAATTATTTAATTAATATTCTAACACTCCCTTACATGTGAGTTAAAACTCCCCCTTAATAAGTGATGAAAATAAGGTTTGAATTCATAATCTTGACTCTGATGAGAAAAATGGTTGATTTTCATTAAGTTAATATTCTAATAGAGGGCAGTTCCTTGGCTTTGGTTATTTAAAACTTTGATTCAGATTTTTTGATCACCAGCATGTTCTATTTGTTACGAGAATCATATCAGAATCCAACAGTCTTAACAATTGGTACGAGAGCACAAACTCAAGTGATGAGAGATTGAAGGTCATGATCATAGCACAACCCTATATTAAGTTTTGAGAAACATGGAGTTTTCTCACGAGTTACTGTCTTTTTTTTTTTTTTTTTTGAAACATGAAGTGAAACATAACTGTTCAAAGATTGCACATGTTGATTCTTCAAGTGAGAGATTGAAGGTCATGATCATAGTACAAGCAGCTATATTAAGTTTTGAGAAACATGGAGCTTTCTCAGAAGTTATTGTTATTTTTTGAAAGATGAGGTGAAACATCTGTTCAAAGACTGCACATGTTAATTCTTCTACGAAGACAAAAGTAAGCACACAGCCGGTAACCAACAGCCATGGCCAACAAAACCCATACTTCTTGCAAGCCACCATCGAGGTTCACCATGTCAAAAGAAGGAGAACTCTGCAGAGGCCTGCACCCTCCTTGGCTTTGGCAATCATATAATTGGTCTCCAGAGTATTGCACCTTCAGGAGAAGTCTGAACCCATAATACATGAACGACAAAAACTTCAACCACCGCATGAATTTTGGTATATGCTGCAAGTAAAACATTCTGTGAGAGTCTTATGTATGAGTCTCCAATTGTCTCTCATCTGCAAATATTACACTAAATGGCCAATATTACCCTTGAGTTGGCTGCTGTTACTGTTAAATCACCAATAACTCCAAAAGTTTAAGCGAATAAGAAGCAATAAATTGAATGATTTTAATTAATATTTTAATACTCTTCCTCATGTGTTGGTATAAGAATAAATGTCTTAAGTTCGAACCTTATCTTTGTCATTCACCTTTCACTTTAATTAAATATTTTAAGTGTTGAGAACCATTTATTAAGGGGGTGTTTGAGTCCATACGTGAAGAGAAGTATTAAAATATTAATAGTTTTCAACAAGCTTAGCTGCTTAGGTTAGGCAACAAGCCAAGGAGTTGGGGTTGGTGCAAATCTTCATGAAACTTGAGAATGGGAATTTATAAACAGACCATTATTTTTGCTTTCTTAATTTGTGAAGCCAGTATAGAAATAAGCCAGAAGCAATGCATCTGAACTAGCTAGTATGCATATTGAATGTGTGCTAACAGATGTGTATACCTGGACATAGTAACCTCCTGTGAGAAGAAACAACATTAGTATCAAAGAAGCAACCATTCCAGCCCTTTTAATACTCATAACTGCAGCTCCAAATAGTTCTCCTGCCCCCTAGAAACAGAAAGAGATTCATTTAACTGTCAAAGCAAGATAAACCCAGCATTGGAATTGATCTTACTTACCTGGCTTGTTATAGCTACCAACAGTATCCCAGATAATGTCAGGAAGAAGCAGGGGACAGTTCTGTTGAAGCCAGCCATGAAATACAAAATGATCATGAAAAACGTAGGATAGACAACATGAGCCACCATGTCACACAGAGTGCTGCACACATAATATACGCTTAATCTATACATGTCTGCTTTCCTTTCTTTTACCAAATAGATCTTTTCGAATGGGAACACATATACTGCTCCGAAAAGGGATGATGATGTCCAAAATATACAAATGTAGAACATTAAACCAATCTGCAATATGGTTATGAAGATTCAGCCTGAATAGTTAGATATAAAAGTGATGACTGAATAGCAGCTAAACCTTGAAAGCCTGTAAAATGGAGTAAGAGTAACTTACCTGATCTCTGAGATGAGCCTCAGTGTCAATATTAGATTTCCACCATAGAAGGCCTAACAAGACTGCAACTCCAAGAGCTTGAACAAGTCTTAGCTTATCAAAATAATCCGTGCACCTCTCTCTGAAGGTTCTCCTTGACAGTATCATGAATTGCTCCCACCAAGCCAATGTCCAATCCTTCTTTACTTGAATGGCTAATTGAAGATGCTCTGGTGTGTCTGCGGTTCGGTGATTTTCTTCTTTTTCCTTTGGCTCCAGCTGAGTTTTGTAACTTAGTTGTAGAAACTAATATTATAGACAAACAGATTTTTGAGAGGGGAGAAAGAAACAGTGAGAATTCTGAAGACATGCATATAAATTTCAACTTCTTACTTTGATTACAGCCTTCTCAGAGTCAGGAGATCCTTGAGGTTCAAATAAATCTCCAGGGACACTTATGTCATCCACTTGACCAGTTGCTAAATCAAGCAAGAACTCTGCAGGATTCATGGGTATTTCTGGGATGAATCTTAATGAAGAGAAATATTCCATAGACTCTCTAGCCCTCCCATAGTAGACAGGGTAGCCTTCTGCTATTAGCAGAATTTTGTCAAACATGTGAAACATTCTGCTTGATGGCTGGTGGATAGTTGTGATTATTGTCCTTCCTGCCTGTAGACCATGAAATGCAGTCTTTAGAACAAAGTTCCAAATTTTGGGAGTATGGCACTTGAAAATGCATTTAGTTATGGTAACCTTAGCAAGTCCATGAAGAATTATCAGAAGTCTATTCGCCGAGGTGGAATCGAGGCCTGAGGTTGGTTCATCGAGCAACAATAATGACGGATCAACAAGAATTTCATAACCTATGCTGGTTCTTTTTCTTTCCCCTCCTGATATTCCTTTTACAAATCCTCCTCCTATTCTTGTGTGACGACATCTATGGTTATACAAGAGATCATTTAGAGAAACAGTTCCTAAAAATACCTTTAAAAAAAAAAACTTGGTTCTTGAATCTTTGATTACAATCTATCAAGAGGATCTCCAGCCACACTCACATACCTTTCAAGGCCTAGCTCCTTCACAATTTTTTCCACCCTTGCATATTTTTGTTGTCGATTCATGTTGCTTGGAAGCCTTAAAAATGCAGCAAAAACTAATGTTTCCTCCACTGTTAATTGTGGCAAGAGCACATCATCTTGTGTGACAAATCCAATCCTGTAAGGAAGAAAAAATTGTATAAAATCAAAGTTATTAACACATCACCTACACCTTTGAGAGTTTATTAAGAAGCCATGGATAAAGCCTCTGTGAAGTTGGCTAACCTCCTCTTAACAGCTGCATTATATGGAATGTCATTATAAGTGATTTTTCCTTCAACATTGTCAACCAATCTTCCTCCTATCACTTTTAACAGGGTTGTTTTTCCACTACCAGAAGGACCCATCAGAGCAAGTATTTCTCCAGGGCCAATGCTTCCAGTTATACCCTTCAGTATCTGCTTCTGATTGTGTTGCTCCATGTTCAGCTGTGTAGCTACCTTGGACACAACTGCCTTCACCGGGTTGTTGAAGGAAGCTTGGCTATGTCTCACTCTATACCTCACATCTTCAAACTGCATTACCAAGAGGTGGAGAAAATATATGTCTAGCAATTTTAGTGAAACTTGCTTTTTCTTCAAATGAAATTTTGAATCAACAAGTAGATTCTTGCTACTGGTATTAATGGCACCAACCAAACAATGATTAAAACAAAACACCGATAGAAAATTAATGCGTCTTTGAAACGCTGCAAATCGTGTTTTTTTTCTCTTTTTTTTGTAGTATAGCTTATAGATCAACGGCTTAATTGCTTAAGTAGCTAAGAAATGAAACAGGAATATAGAGAGAGTTAGACAGACTTAGTACCTTGAGAAATATTGGAAGAGGGTGATATTTGTTGGTATCAGGGCTCACATCTTCTATATCAATCTCTGAGTACCTATTTCTGAGGTATGCTTGTGACATGAACTCAATGCTGTGACCAAAACCAGTACTCCCAGCAATCTGCATAGATCCCTTTATTGGGGGTGACAATGATCTGTCCTCAGTTTCTTCCTCTCTCCTAATTTCCATGTTCTTAGGCAGCACCCAGATCAGGTAGCTAAAACCTTAAACTATCTTACCACAAGTGAATCAAATTTGTATTGTGTTAGTGACTTAACTGTGAGAAATCAAAAGCTTGCCTGTAATATTGAGGCAGCATATAGGTTGGTGAGCCACGTACTTTCCATGCCTTGTTAAGGAGTATGAAAAGGCTTGCTTTCAGTTCCCACATGCCCTTGCAGCCATTATAACTTGCTTAGGGAACATGCCAAGAACATGACTATAAATTCTCCGCTATTTGTTAAATCACCGCTTGTTTTCAAAGCGAATGTAACTATTTAATTAATATTATAATACTCTCCTTTATGTGTGAGCCCAACTCATAGAACATTTGAGAGTCAGCTCCTCTAATACCCTTTTCTATCGGCTTAAACTTTTGAAATAAGTAACCTTTTAACATTGACGGTAGCATTTGTAAGTAGATATTGCTATAGAACTCTATGGTTTGTGTATCTCAAAGTCCTAAAGCTTGTAAGGACATAAAAAGGGTGCATATTGGTGTGTGCAGAATTTGAATGCACAGCATACCAAAAGAAGAAAGAAAAAAAAAAAAAAAAAAAGAAGAAAAAAATCAAATATACAAAAATAGCTCTAAATTCCTTCTGTTCAGAATTTGCTTAAGTTTTTCTCATTGGGTTTAATGATTTGTAGGCAGTGCAGCTCAACCCTTAAGCAATTTAGGTGGTTGTGCAAGAGATTTGTCATGATTCTCAATACTGTCTAAGATGATTTTATAATCACTTATTAATTTTAACTAAATCGTTTAGATTCATTATTTTTAATTAAATCATTTAAGCCTTATTTAGGTCTAAAAGACGATGGAGATATCACAGATCCTTAAACCACAACAAGGGTGACACAACACCTTAAGTTAAACATTGATTAAAAGAGATAGATCAAGTTATTTTAGAATTTTTTTCCTATTTTATTATATATATAGATTCTCAATTCCTAATTATTATGCTTAAATTAAGTAATTGAAAATTTATCACATCAATATTTGTTTTTAAAAATACAACAAAATATAATAAAATATTGAGTCGATAAAACTTATAAATACTAAATATGGATGAGTCTTTATAACAAAGATAAATATCAACTTAACTATTGAAACAATTTTTTAACAATTTTTAGACAGTTGAATTGGCGATAAGCCACTTGCAAAATAGAAAAAATTGTCACTAGAAATTTGTCGATCTCTGAGAAACCTTTCTCAACGACACTCTAATACTTAAGTTAATATAGTGTTTGAGAGAAAACAATATAAAAAACTTAAGGGTTAAAGAGAGCATATTTAAGCTTCCTCTATTTTAGAGAGAGTGACTCTTTTTAACGTGAGAGGCTCCTAAATATGGCCTTTAAATACTTGTCACGTGACGAGTTAAAATTACGTGATTAATGGTGCAATTATTTTTCAAGTAATAGAAATTATCTAATGGACTTGTGTAATTATTTTGAGCGGAGTCGCATGATTTATTTCACCAACGCTAACAATGTTTAGTAAATTGTTGAATTTTTTATAGGGTATATTTTTCTTCCAAATATTTTAATTCAATCTATTAAACTAAGACATGTGCTTTAAAATATGTAATCTTTCTATACAATTTTGAATGCATGTAATAATTTTTACATCTTCTAAAGAAAATTGTCAATTTAATGGAGAAAGATTGGTGAATTTTCCTTCCACCCAAACGAAGAGGAAGGAAAGCTCTTTCGCTACAAACAACACGCACTTCGTTGGTTCCGCAAACCAAAGTAAAAAAAAAAACGCAGTAGACAGAACACACAAAAGGCAGAAACCCACGAATCCTCAACTTCTTCCAAGTCCACCCAAAAGGGAAACGAATGGAAGAGTCACAGGAGATACTTGTGAACACGCTGGAGAAGGCGGGGGTGTCGATCCCAGCGAGCGTTTCATCGGTCCGAGACCTGAACCCGACCACCTTGGTCTCCATATGTGCTCAGTGCCTCAACCTTCTCGACCGCACGGCGTCGTTTCCCACCTCTCTTCCCGATGGCTCCGTGGCTGACCAGTTCAAGATCTGTACGGACATCGCTTCCCGGATTCAGAGTCTGGGTTACATCGGAGACATGAGCTTCCACAAGGTCAGTCAAAGAGAGAAATTAGTGTTGTTTTGAGTAATGGGTTGTGTTGGGTTGCCCAGAGAATGTGAGATGAACGGGAAGGAAAAGGAAAGTTTTACTATTTATTGATATTTTTGTTTGGATCCTGAGTGAAACGTGGCATTTGGATTTTATGAAGTTTAATTTTTCTTAAAGTTTGGATTTTGGATGTCATGTAATGTGATGTTGGGTTTTTGAGTCTTGGGTCGGTGTTTGGTTGCTCAGAAAAATGTTAGGAAAAAGTGAAGAAAAATGAAAGATGACTGTTTATTGAGCTTTTTATTTGTCTACCGAAAAAAGAAAGGCTAAAGGAAAATAGTTGACTTTGTCTTGAAAAACTGGCATAGTGAAACATGGCATTTGGATTTATAGGAAATTTCAATTGTTATAAACTTTTAGTTTTGGATGGGCCTTGATGCATGTTGTAGTTCATAATGTCAATTGTTTTGCAGCAGAAAGTTAGTTTGTTGGTTGATGCTAGTAACAACAACCATCTAAGTCAAAGCCTCTTTAGGACTTGTCTAGGAACATTGATGACCTTATACACTTTTTCTTGTACACCCTTTTCACTTGGACTGGTTGGCTAGCGCCCTTAATGATCAGCTTTCTTGATTTCCTTTTTATGTTTTCTTCTTCTTTTTCTCCCTTAGTCGCTCTCTTGTATACTCCCCGTGTACTGGGGTTGCGCCCTTCTGCTCTTTGTTTAATACATCTTTTTTACTTATCAAAAAAAAAAGAAGTAAATTAGCGTGTACAAATCTAATGTAACAACAACCATCTAAGGAATCCATCGAGAGTGTGTTCTACAATTTTCAAAATTTTAAGTGTTTAAAGCAATGGGCTTGTGCATCTTTGTTGAGATAATGGCTACTTCTTTTTATTAATGTACATATATCCACCGGTACATGCAGTAGAAGCTAACATAAGAGATTGTTCTAAAAGCTTTCACATTTATGCTTCTGTTGCCATGTTAGTGGTTCAATGTGTCACTTGAACTTTGTCGGTTTGTCCCCAATGTTTGTTTCTGGTCGGTGAACTTTGGCACTCACTAGTTTCTTTTGATAGAGGAGCTATAAGATCATTGTGGTGAATGGATCTTTCTTTTTATCTCTGCTTTTTTTTTTTTTTTTTGGTTGCTTATTTATGCTGCATCTGCTGCATTTTCTTCTCTTAATGGTTATCATTCTGCTTATTGTTTTGAAATTATGCTTAGAAACAGACTATATGTGTTGCTTACGGCAGTTCCTGTATCCATCTGAAGACGACTTGTATAAGTTGGTCAGATTCCTGGTGGAGAGGCTTTCTGAGTTATCTCAACATGGAAGAACTGCTGATATGAAGGATGTCAATGCTAGAAGAACAGAAGAAGATGATCTAAAAAGGCCTTCAGAGGACTGGCCAAAGAAGGGTGATAATGAAGGGGTAGATTTTAGCGTTGGGAAAGTTGGAGCTAGATTGAAAGATCTAAGACTGAAGACTGAAGTGCCAGAGTTGTTGAAGACCAAGCCTGAAGATGCCTCTGTTGACAGACTCTATGATGATGATCTTGTTCCTCAAAAAATGGATGAAACAGCTGTTGATGAGATATTCTGCTCCAGGACAGGAGATTTCAGCAAGGACACACTTACTGGTGTATTAAGTGGGAAGGATTTGACTGAAGAAGTGGTGGATGCTGGAAGAGATACATCGGGAAATGTAGAAACTGCAGCTTGGAAAAATGATGTTTTAGTGTTTGAACAGAAAGGAGTTTCTTTTAGAGAGCAGTTTTCCAAGGTATTTTACTTGAACTAGTCTGAATTGGACAGTTATCTCGATGGCCTTGTTAAAATGAAATTAGGAAACAAACCTTGAAGTCGACCTGATCTAGTTTCTAACAACAATTTGAAATGTGAAGCATCGAAGGGCATTCAAAAGCTTAATTTGGAATCTGAATTATATTTGTTTTTTTTTTTTTTAAATAAAAAATAAAAAATTTTGTTCTTAGCATTCTGTGAATAAAATCTGGATAAAGGGCTTTATTTGATGTTTATTTTTTTTCACCAGATAAGATATGAGACTGAAGAAATACAAAATCAAGAAAAAGTGCTTACGGGGGAGGTTACAGCAAAGAACTCTGGATTACAGCAACTTGAAGAAGAATTGGAATTGTTAAGGGCAGCAGCAGAAATGTCATTTGGTGACGAACATCCTATTGACTTCTACCTTGAGCAGCTCAATGAGAAAGTAGATGTTAAAAAGCGTAATCTTGGGGAGTTGGAGTCAGAGTGGTAGGAAATAGCTGTCTTTTTTCATTAAAACATATATTACTTTTTTTTCAGTAAAGACATGGGTCAAATATGCTTTTTTCTAATTTTGAATGGGCACCGCCAGAAGATCTTCTACTTTAGAATAATTTAAAATATACATTTGAAAGGAGAACCAACTTTTTGCTAGCATAAAGATGCAGTGTTGATTTCGATCTGACATAAACAATCTTTCACAGGGAAGCTGTCAGAAAGTCTTTGGAAGAGAAAAAGATAAGTCTTGAGGAGTCTCTATATGCAAACAGCCCAGAAGCTCAAGAAAAGCTCCAAAAGTTGAGAGAAGTTGAGTTGGAAAAGCAGTCTATCCTGTCTGAAATCGGAAAGAGGTATAATTCTGGCTTTAGAAAGATCCTTACACTCCCTTGCTTCCTCTGAAGTGTAAAGACATGTTCTTTTATTATTTATCTCTCTTTCTTTCTTTTATCTTTGCACTTGCTTGTCGAAAGATCTTTTCACATTTTCTGTAAATTACTTTGCTTGTTCTTGATGCAACTGCATTGTCATTCGACAGGGATGAGGAGCATTCTAAACTTTCTGCAGAACTCGAGAGCCAGCATAAAATGGCAGCTAGGAGTTCCTATATACATCGGATAAAGGAAATAACAAAAAACAGTCGGAAACAGGATGCTGACATAGATCGGATCTTAAAAGAGACCAGGGAGCTTCAGTTAGAGAGTAATTCTATCCAAGAACGCCTTCATCGAACCTATGCCGTCGTAGATGAAATAGTATTCAGGTACAGATTGCTTGTTGCAGCCACAATGTAGTGTTTAGGGGTCGTAATTCATTCTTGTTTGTGTGTCGAGTTTGAGTTGTGTCGAAGCATGAGTTAGGTCAATTTTAATCAAATACTTTAATTAAATGAGTTACCCTTCAATCCTAATATGCTAATTTTGTATTGGATTTGCGAGTTATGCAAAAAACTGACTGTCCTAAATGTCCTGTATCGATTTCAAGTTTTATTGAAGCATGATTATCAGACTATATAGGTTAATCCTAACCCGACCCATTTAATTAAACGGATCAAATCTTTTAGCCCTAACTCACTAATTATGTGTTGGGTTCGTAGGTTGTATTAAAAATTGTTAGTCTTAGTAGTGTCCTTACTGAAGTTGACCTATTTGTGCATTACTCTATCACGATTCATGACATAATTGTCGCAAACTTGGATGATAGATGTATTTTACTGCCATATATATAGCTTGTTGGCTGAAAGGAAGCATGAATGTGCAGGGAAGCCAAGAAAGACCCAGTTGGGCGACAGGCTTATAGACTTCTCACCAGCTTCCACGAGTCATTTGAACAGATCTCTGAGAAAATTCTGGCCACTGACAGAGTACGAAGAGAAGTAGCTGAGCATGAAAAGAAGCTAGCAGCCATGGCATCCCGTAGCTTAAATGTAGACAAACTACAAGCTGATCTGGATGCCATAAGGAAGGAAAATGAGTACCTAGAGCAACGCCTTCAGGATCATCTCTGAAATCGTTCTTTCAATTCAGTACACATTATTACTCTGATGGGTCTCATCCACTCTTCTTCATATACTTGGCCAAACAAATAATAATATATATTATTACTTTTATGTAGTTTGTACAAAATTTTAAGAACAATTAAACATTCTGATTGTATACATTTGTGAAGTGGGAAGGGCAAAAGATTCCACGTATTCCTTTGAGTACTTTTTACCTAATTTGTAACTGTAGTTGGTGATATAACCAGATCCAGGTAGGTAAATTTTGCTCCAAGAAAATGACAGAACAGTTGGGTCTGCACTTGTATGAAAAGACCTAATTCCAAGCTTAGCATCAATGAAATGACCAACCCCTAAGAGAGTGGAGGCAACTTGAAAAGGGCCGGCGAAATAACCCAAAACGGGGGAGCAATCTAAAAACAACGCTCGAAAGATTTTATTAATCCAAAAGAGGTAGAATAATGCTAACCGCGAATAAAAGCAAGATTCTTGAAGGCCAGGTTGGACATGGGAATGATGGACAACTGATATGGAAATAAATAATCAAGAGCCCACTCAATCAAAAAGCTGAAAAAGCATAAGAGTCACTTGCCTATTAGATAACTCCTTTACCAGACTCTTGGTCGGCCTCTCTCTAATGATATTTTTCTTATTTTGCAAGTGCTCGTCATTTAGTTCATAAGCGCAAAAATTCATGTTAAATCAATATTTTTCATTGGCTATGTGTCTTCAAATTCATTAATTTTATAAACTTTCGGCCCCTTCAATTTTATTTTAATAGCCTTTTGGCAGTCCAGCTATCAGCTTGGGTAAAGTATCAAAACATCAGATGTTTTTTCTATGAAGAAACGCCCAAGAATATGAAAATGTATAATTTTTATTTTTCATTTTTTACGTATATGAATAAAGAAAAATAAATTTCATTTACATACACAACAAAATTGTTCTATATATCTATATTCGATACGTACTTTTCTATAATAATAATAATAATGAAGTGAATGAGGATTTGTTTTATCTTTATAAATTCACTAGAGACAAACTAAGTGTTGAGGTGAATCCAAATTTTGCATGAATCACATACATTGCATGAAGTTGATTTCAATTTTGCATGACTCACATAAATTGCATGAAGTTCATTCATGTAAATACGCTTTCATCTTAGTATGAATACAAGAACCAAAACCGCCTTCTTTCATCAACAAAAGCCATATTTAATTGTTAGAATACTACCCATATTGTTCTAAAAACAGAAACACCCATCATTAATCATGATATCGGGTCTGAAGAACACAACATCATCATGGTTCGAAGCCTATGCAGCCCTCTCCACATCCATCATGATCTTACAAACCGCCATCAATCAACTTCTACCGCTGCGTCTTCGAACATTCGTCTTCTCAATATTAAAGCGCTTCTTCTCTCGTCTCATCGCCTCTTGTGTCACGCTCACCATCGATGAGTCCTGGGATAACTGTCGTAACCAACTCTATGTTGCTGCCAAAGAATACCTGCATTCTAAGATTACTCATGCAAACAAGAATCTTAGAGTGGGCAACTTAGTGAGGGGTGAGATAGCAATGGCAATCCAAGATGGAGAAGCTGTTGAGGATGTCTTTGACAAAATCAAGGTAAACTGGAGATTTTGCGTTAAGGAAGATGAGCTTGGTCGGCAACAAAATCAGAATAATCCGCCGAAATTGAAGGGCATGTACGTGCTAACTTTCTCTGAAAAGGATAGGAAGAAAGTCATGGATTCTTACTTGCCTCATGTCTTAAGCACATACAAGGCCATCAAAGAGGGAAGGAAGACGATGAGTATCTACAATAGGATTAATAATAACAGATCATGGACACCATTGGCTCTAAACCATCCATCCACATTCGACACACTCGCCATTGAACCTGAGTTGAAGAAGGGTATTATCAATGACCTTGATCGGTTCCTAAGGCGGAAGGATTTCTACAAAAAGATTGGCAAGCCATGGAAGCGTGGTTATTTATTGTATGGCCCTCCTGGAACTGGAAAATCGAGTATGATCGCAGCTATGGCGAATTACTTGAAGTTTGATGTCTACAATTTGGACCTCGCCACTTTTTCCTCTGATTCTGAACTGATGAGTGCCTTGCGTGAAACGTCGAGTCGTTCCCTAATTGTTGTTGAGGACATAGACTGCAACAAAGTGGTCCATGATCGATCAAAAGCGGTTAATGTAGATCCCATGTTCTTGAAGGTAATTAGTATGTCCATATCTCTTGTTGGAATGAATATTAATGTACATTATTTTCTAAATGGATATTGGTTTATTGTGTTTTTGTTTTTGCAGGTGACACTCTCAGGGATACTAAATGCCATGGATGGTTTGTGGTCAGGTAACGGGGACGAGCGAATCATAGTGTTTACTACAAACCACAAAGAGCGACTAGATCCTGCATTGTTACGTCCTGGTCGAATGGACATGCACATTTACTTGTCGTTCTGCACTTTTAATGGGTTCCGAATCTTAGCCTCCAATTATCTAAACGTGCAAAGCCACCCTTCCTTTGAACAGGTTGAAAGCTTGCTAGAGAAAGTAGAGGTGACTCCTGCAACAATAGCAGAAGAATTACTGAAGAGCGACGATGCTGATGTTGTTCTTGGAGGACTTGTTGAGTTCCTTAAGCAAAAGGAGATGGGAGGCGTTAAAAAGGAAGGATGAACCGATGAAGTGCCTTACATGCTCAAATAATGTAGGTTTAAGTTTGTATTAAATATATACTATTACGAATAATAATTTTATTATGCTTTAATATTTACTTTAACATTTATTATGTTATATTATCTGCTATTATTATAATGAATTATTATTATCTGTTATATTAACTTTTTGGTAGAATTTTGCTTGACATGCACTCTTGTTTCATCAAATTTGACAATGACGTTAAGCTCCCCTAACCACTATGGGCCTCGGTTGTTGGGCCGTCGAGGAGGGTAGCAATTCATTCATTTCTCCCTAACAACCTCTCCTGTATAACCTCAATTCTTGGGATGACACTTGGCACTTTCATTGGATATACACTTCTGTTATAATTCTGTTTCTTAGAATAGCAGCAATCTCTTCAAAAATAACAGGTACCATCCATACAATCGCATTGGGATAAGGACAAAAGTTTTCTTTCAAACTAGATTTCACTGTAATATTGTCGTCAGCATATAAAAGAAGAATTATTGAAACGTGAGATAAAAATGTAGTATGCATGTAATTTGTCAATTTTATCAATTGATTAATGTTAAAAAAACAACATTTTTATTTTATAATGATGATGTGTTAGTTTCAACCAATTTTTTTTTTTTTTTTTAACAATGACTGATCTAAGGATTGGTTGGACTGCTACATCAGTATTTTAAGATAATTTTATAATTTATTTTAATAAATTTGATTAAAAGATAAAACTAATTTATCCATAAGAATATGGATCTACCACTAATTAACAGGACCCAGCTATGGGTTAAATAACAATTTAAAAAGTTAAAACTAATTATCAGCAATTTATACCAGTCCAATTCTTTTTTTTTAAATAACAAATGGGTCCCGGTTATAGATTAAATAACCATCAGATGTAATTATCAGCAATTTGTTTAAGTCTCTTAAATAACCATTAAAACTAATTCCCAACAAGTCTTTTTCAATTAAACTCAATTTCTTGATCTGCTGACAGCCCTTGATGCTCAAATGGACGGCACATGATCAAAACATGCGGGACCTCATTGTTCCTTATATATGGACGACTACATAATATCATCACCACTCACCTAAATGCCTGTAAACGTTCATCGTACGCACATATGTCTTGACTCTTTCTTGATTACATTAAATGATATTCCTTAGCTTCTCCGTAAATCCGTGAACATCATAGTATTGTAATGCGAGTGCTATTCTCGCGAAACCCATCTAGTTCATGGAGATTAAAAGAGAAAAAAATGTATATAGGATTAACATGAGAAGATTTATCCAAAATAACAAATGGTTGTAGAAATGTATATAGGACTCTGTTTTGTATAGACTTTCAAATTAAACAGAGCTCCTTAATTCTTGTCGTTTATAGAAATCGTTTTCTTCCTTTCACTATCAAGAAAATTATGGTTTAGTTTAGGCATTATGATATTATTATTTGTGCAGCTTGATTAATATCTGATATTCCCACGTATGCTTTTTGTTGGGTTGTTATGGGGTTCTCTGATTCTTTGTTTGGCAAAGCTGCCAGAAAGTTCATCAAAAGGAAAGATAGCGATGCAGGCGAAGCAGGTTTTACTCAATCTTCTTCCTGGGCTGCCTGCATTATCATGTCATTTGACTCATTTTCTATTTGTTTTGTATTTAGTTTCAAAATCTCTTTATCCCTGAAAAAGTTCATTTGTCCTGTGGTTATGTTGAATTCTTAGGAGCTTCCTTTTCCTTTTCCTTTTCCTTTTTCTTTTTCTTTTTCCTTTGAAATGGCTTATCAGTCACCCTTCATCGTGCTACTCGTGGAGTTGTTCAAAGTGGGTAGTTTTTATTTCTTTAGTTTATTATAGCATTCCTTGATCATCATTGTAGATTTTGTTGCTATTTAATCAATTCAAGCAAATGGGTAGTTCTTTTCTGTGATATGATTCTCATATGAACCGTTAATTTTAGTCCATTAGCCAACAAGAAGTTTTCCATGACGAAGGAAACGATGAATGTTTTCAACCAAAAAAAAAAAAGATACATTTGTTCATTAATTACTTGGTTTCTCATGATCTTGAATTCAATCTGGTTCTCATACTCCAAATTATCAGGTCGAGCACTGGAAGAACTCAGAAGTTCTCTTTACAATGAGCTACGAACCTCCGAAGGTGCTAAGCGCCAACAGCAAAGATTTTGTGGGCCGGTCGTGGCAATGATATTTAATTTCATGGTTTCTGTCGGCATTATTATGGCAAACAAATTGGTCAGTGCCTTTCCCTTTCTCTTCTTAATTATATGTGGTGGTTTGTGTTCTTTCGCAGCTTTAGCAAGCTGCATAAGTTCTTGATCTTCTGGAAACTTTGTCTCTGTTTGTACAATCAGGCTTACATTAGTTGTGATGCAATCATAAATTCTGAGGGTTATTAAACCTTATCAATAGGGTCATTTGTATAATTTAAAGAACGTTTATTCACAAAGTAAACAAAATGTCACGGCTCCCTCGAAATAGCCATATATATATATATATATGTTTTTTGTATGATTGTTACAAGTTGATTTACTTAACTTCAAGTGGTATATATATATATGCGTATGCTTTTACAGGTGATGGGGAGAATTGGATTTAACTTCCCAATTTTTCTCACATTAATCCACTACATTACTGCATGGATTCTACTTGCCATTTTCAAGGCATTCTCACTGCTTCCAGTCTCCCCACCTTCTAAAACAACTCCCGTGCATTCTCTCTTCTCGTTGGGGACTGTCATGGCTTTTGCCTCTGGCCTTGCCAATACCAGCCTAAAGCATAACAGGTTCTAATCCATAGTTTTACATCTTTATAAATTCCAATTGATCTCAATCTGTCTTGTATTCTCACTCTTCAGCTAATGGGCAGTGTTGGTTTCTACCAAATGGCTAAAATTGCTGTCACCCCTACCATTGTTCTTGCAGAGTTCATCTTCTTCAGGAAAACCATTTCTTTCAAGAAGGTGAGCTAAAACTCTTCACTCTCTCTCTTACTTCCATACTTTTTTTCAGTTTAAAACTTACATGAAGCACTCCATTTTT
This sequence comes from Corylus avellana, assembly GCF_965113065.1. Classification (NCBI taxonomy): domain Eukaryota; kingdom Viridiplantae; phylum Streptophyta; class Magnoliopsida; order Fagales; family Betulaceae; genus Corylus; species Corylus avellana. The sequence continues at coordinate 761,505 of NC_142492.1, forward strand.
GTGCAGGTTTTGGCTCTGGCTGTTGTCTCTGCAGGTGTGGCAGTAGCAACTGTAACAGATTTGGAGTTCAATTGGTTTGGTGCTTTGGTTGCAATTGCATGGATAATCCCAAGCGCCATAAATAAAATCCTGTGGTCTAACTTGCAGCAGCAAGGCCATTGGACTGCTCTTGCGTAAGTAGTATACCCTCTGCCTTTGCATCACTGGCCAGAAGATTTAGCATTGTCTAATACACTGCTTGAGTGAAAATCGGCCTTGATTTTCACTCGAACATCATCAAGTTGTATGACAGTCTACTAAATAGTTTTACTTTTTATGCAAACAACATTTTCTTGAGTGCAGGTTGATGTGGAAGACAACTCCAACTACGGTTTTCTTCTTACTAGCACTGATGCCATGGCTGGATCCACCAGGAGTGCTAAAATTTAAGTGGAATCTCTATAGCATTGCAGCTGTTCTTATATCTTCTGCACTTGGTTTTCTCCTTCAATGGTCGGGAGCTTTGGCGCTTGGGTGAGACACTATTACATTTCTGTTTCCTTCATATTAGTAGCCATACAAAGAAGTAAAAATCTGCAGTAATGGAATGTTAAGGACAAGTTCTTTTATTTGCTGACATCTGTTGTGTATGCAGGGCAACATCGGCAACTTCTCATGTTGTTCTAGGACAATTCAAGACTTGTATGATAATGTTTGGAGGCTATCTTTTTTTTGATTCAGATCCAGGGTCCATAAGCATCTGTGGAGCTGTTGTTGCTCTTTGTGGAATGACAGTATATACATCACAGAACTTTCAGAAATCGGGTGAAAGTTTGAGTAAGCAGAACTTACCATCTCCGAGACCAAAACCAAACGATAGAGAGAGCTTTTTAGAGTCGGACGTTAAAGATGCTTCAAATGTTGTCTAAAATGTGAATTAAGCAATTAGCTAATAACATAATTCTTTTGTGAATGAGAATAGGGCCTTGGCATATCCTTCTATGTCATTTCAACCTTAGGAATCATAATTAACTCTTTGCATGGGATGTAAATTCTGTCCAATTTTATTTCTGAAATTTGGATTTTTTTTTTTTTTTTTTTTTTTTTTTAAGTTCTAGAATTTTGCAGTAAATCAACTCAGACAGATTCTATTGTATTTTCAGAAAATATCCAACTATGTGCTGCTCACTGCAATGAGACAATTAAACTTAACTATAGTACCTTGACGCCATTCTTGTCATGTGAGATAAAAGAGTACAAGAGCAATGGTTCAAATGGATTAAGTTCCCTTTGATTAAGGGTGCGTTTGGTATTGCAATTTCATAAACAAAAAAAATATGATTTTAAATCAAATTGCAAAAAATTGATCGTTTGGAATTACACTTTTAAAAAATTTGCGATTTGAAAATGTAGAAAATTTGCATTTTCAAATTGCAAGCAAGGTGGTATTTTTTGAAAACGCACAATTTTAAAGGTTAAATTGTGATTTTAAAAGCCAAACTGCAATTTTACCAAACGTTTAACTGTATTTTTAAAAATCAAATTATACATTCTAAAATCACAATTTTGACATCGCAAATCCGTTTGAACATAATTCTAGGAAAATAATCATGGTCGATTCACTTAACCCATTTCCCATTACAGCTTGTTCATTACAATTTTATAGAAGCAATAATGAATTGGGAGGATAGAAGAGAGAGGACCATTACAGCTTGTTCATTACAATTTTATAGAAGCAATAATGAATTGGGAGGATAGAAGAGAGAGGAAAGACCGAATTGAAAAGATGCATGAGATTCTCACAGGCTCTAAGTACGCAAATATCAATTGTACGAATTTCCTTCTACCTAAATTGGAAGAAAACTTTGTTAGAGGAAAGAATAATCTTTTATTTGAAGTGTGGAATTGGCTTTAAAAACCAACCAATAAATTATCAATATAATACCTTCATTTCTATCCAATCGGTGCTTGAAAACTACAGTCAAGCTAGCTACTAGGATAAGACAATGAACAATTAGAATCCCTTAAAAGAACTCCCATAACATAGTCAATTCTTTCCACTCCTATATTCTTTCTGTACCAGCAGCAGAAGAAAAAAAGGAGAAAAATAAAAAGGAAGAATCAATCTTGTAACCAACACCAATCTGAATTTTCCAATTAAAACAAAATAGAAGTGCCTGTTCTCCTATAACAATTACAGTTGTATAATCCAAGGTTCCATGCTCGACCAAAATGTAATATACAGGTGAGACAAGAGAAAGGAAAAATTGGTAAATCCCACCTATTCTATTCACCTCTTAGTTCCCTATAAGAACATCTTTAAGAAATTACTAAGTCTAAGAAAATAGCTGATGCTCACTAGCCAAAATAGAAGACTAGAAAATAGATGAGGAAAAAACTAACTCAAAAACGCCTCGACCTTTCTCCCCCACAAAATGCTCTGCATCTCATATTTACACTCAGGCTAGTTTTTCATACTCCCCCAGAATTGATCCGCAAGGATCATCTATTTCTACAATGAAGCCTAATGCCAGATCAAAAATTACTAATCCAATTCATCTGTGCATGCTGAGGCTGCTGGAAAACACCAGATGGAGGTGCTCCTGTTTCAACAGCTCCAGCCACGGCCTGTGAGTGTTGCAGCATTGGAGATGAAGCAGCGAGCGGCTGGCCTGAGTAGATTCCAGAAAAGGCACTATGACCAGCCTGTGCGGGTGGGAAAGCCACATGCTGTCCGTGAGGGGGTAAGTTGTACAAAGAATTGAGTCGCAAGTTGGACATTTCCTGGCTTGGAATCCAGACAGCTGGACCTTCATTCTGCAAAAATACCCAAAAGAAAACATTGTGTGAAGGGATATAAAACTTTGTGAGGTAAACATGGCAACTAGGATTGCGTCCCTGCGTGCTTTTAATAAATTTGAATTACTTACTAAAAAAAATGACACAAAATCACACAACTGAGATTACAAGCCCCATCGAAAAGTAGTATTCTATATGCTAAAACTTTATGTCCATGCAAAGTAAAAAAAAAAGAGTTGAGATCACGCCTAATGAAGCGGAGGTCACTAGTTCGAATCCCCCTCCCTATGCGGACATGTCACAAAAAAAAAAAAAAAAAAGGAGTTGAGAAAGAATGAAAGAAAACCAACCAGTTGGCCAGTCGTGTAGATATGATTTTCCTTCAACTGAGATGTTGCAAGATCCTCAATACCAGTAGAGCTTCCAGAGGTCACCGCTGAACCAGGACTATAACCAACAGGGGGAGCTATGAATGAACCAGCAAACGGAAGTCCCATATGATTTGGATTTCCTGCATTTGCCCCGGGCTTCAATTGAGGCAGAGATGATTTAACGCCAGCAGCAGGTACAGATGCTTGAGTTAGATATACATTGCCAGTAGAAGGCTGCTGGGGAAACCCATTGTGGCCTAAATACTGATGCATTTGTGCTATATAGAATGGATGGTAGTAGGGGCCATATGGGATTAGAGGATAAGGCTGCCTCAAAAAAGGAACTGACTGTGGAGGCACAGAGCTCTGAATAGGTGGAGTTGGACTGCGGCTGGACAGAGCCGGAGAATTCCCACCCTACAATATGACATAGAATCAGAAGCATACAAGAGCATTTAAATTTCGATAAAAAGAAGAAAATGATATTAAAATGAAAATAAATGCATACTCAAATGCTGATCCTAAAACTTTCTGTGCAACTATATACATGAAAGATCTTAGCCCATCTAGGATTTAATATAACACCATCACTCCCAACAAGACGATTCTTACTTTTCCCACGAATATTGCACTGCAATACCAAAAAAAAATCTGATGGTCATGATACTAAAATACTGCCCTTCATCTTGAATTTGACAAATATACATTGTTCCCAATACACAACCAATTCTAAAACATTTTAAACGAATTGATAGATAAAAATGCATGAACACACATGACAAATACATCCAATTGCAGTATCAAAATGCAAGTTCGAAAACTTCAATAAGAACAGAGGCCCAGTTATTCAGACATTTAACTAGCAGACAGTAAAATTCCTAACTGTCCTAACACAATTAACGAAGGCAACAGAAAATGAATTTAAAATAAAGAGAAATTGTAACAAAATCAAGAAGCATATAGCAGGACTCCAACAATAACTAGGAACAAACAAATTAACATGAAAAAGCTGGATATGAGAATAACTGAGAGCAACGGGGTTTAGAGCTTACGACAAAGTTTGGAAAGCGAGAAGTTTCCTGTGCCTGAGACTCAGATCCTTCAAATTGTACATGTTGGCTCCCTAGCATGGTCGGCACTAAACCAAAATTGTAGTTTGGTGCATTTTGAACAGTTGTGTTTTGGGGGCCTTCTTGAGGCAATAATATTTCCTGCTTCATCTGATCATCTTTTGAGTCTGCATTAGATGAACCATTGCCTTCTGAAGGAGGAACATGTTCGAGTACAGTCTCAGACACAGATTCTGGATGATCAAGAAAATCTTCTGGTGCATCTAAGGATACAACTTGGTTGCTGCATGTAATATGAAATAGCATGGTTAGTTCAAGTTTTTTTAGAAAGCAAACCAGAATTCTTTTAAAATGTAAATTAGAGAAGTAAAATGAAAAGCAAAACAAAACAACCCCCACCCTCTTTTTTAAGATAAATTTTTTTTTTTTAAAAAAAAAAGGCGACCATTTTCCATGACCATAATTCGCAGTTATCCACCAAGGATGGGAACCTTCCTACATTCACGTTCTTGTGGAAGACCATCCACAAACAATGGAGCGAAGTCAGAGCCTGCTCCAAATCTGGACATAAAACAAAAATTAAGCTACAAAATAAACATTCACCAACCTAGAAGGTTCTTTAGCAGTTTCATCACTCTCCTGAGAGGACTCAACCGCAGATACAGTGCTATTGTTGCCACCAGTGCCGCTGACAGATTTCATACTTAATTCAAAAATAGAATCAAAGCTTCCAAAGGTCAATCCTCTTTTCATAACTTCAGAGACCTGGAAATGATTTGGAAAGGTAACATGTTGCTTGTCATTAACATACGACTCAGCTGGTGATTGAGAGATGGCTTCAACTGTAGTAGCTGCAACCTCAGATGCGATCACTGTTTCAGAAACACAAGCAAGTACAGAAATATAAGCATTTTTACTGCAACCAAGTATTAAAACTTCACAAATTTGGAGGACTCAAAGAACAATTCAAATGAAACCTTATGGGAAAGTTACATGTGTAGTTAGCAGCATGGAAAATTCAAAAATGTACATCATGTGCAAGATAAATGATGACATCAAATTTCTTTTTTTTTTTTTTTGATAAGTAAAACATCAAATTTCTTTTTTCCTTACAACAATGCAACAAGTAGCCTAAAAAAAAAAATCTACTAGTAAAACAGTACCTTCTTTAGGGATGACAGCCTCGTCTGTTGACTGAGTAGCATAATCTGAAGAACCATCAGAAACTGGAGAAGAAGATTGTGAAGGTTCAGACACCTTATTCTTTTGAACCACCTGGGACTTGCTTGGTGCCACTTTTTTGTGCATGGAGCTCACAGTTTTTGAGGCTGCTTTTTCATTCTTGGACAACTCCAAGTCACTAACATCTGGGGAAACCTGTTTGTTTCCTTGAAGATTATTTGGTTCAGCATCTAAACTTGGGCTCCCTACATGTTTATTTGTACCTACAGCGCCAGGTTGTTGGGAGACAGCTGGCATCAGAACCGGATCCAAAACAGAAAAATAAACACCAGACATAGTTGCTGGAGGAGCAGAAGGAGACAGTTTATCAGAACCTGATGTAGAGTTTCCTTGCTTAACTGCAGAGCCCGTGGGAGGAAAGGCTGCAATGACAGCTGAACTACCTTTTGGGACATGACCACCCACAGATGATTGGGAGGAAGGACCATGAGTCAGACTACCATTCGACAGACTTGTGGGGCCATTTGGTATGACAGCTGAAGCTCTGTAAATGATAAAAACATGTATGTGAAATTCATTTTTTTTTTTTTTGATAAGTATGTGAAATTCATATTTGTATGTGTCTATTTCAAGAGATATTGATTAGTGGAATTAGAAAAAAGCAAACTGGTATGAAAACCAAAAAACACCAAAATACCAAACTTGGATAGAACAATTACTTTTTCAGGAAAGGAGCAGCATTGTTTTTGGTTTTCTGAGCAACTGGCACAGAGCCTCCCCTCTCTGTGATGTGATTGATACCATTTTCCCTTCTAACGGCCATATTCCTCCCACCACTATAATCTGACAAGAGAAGTTTGTCAGACAAAATAACATAAAATTCATCAAAAAGAAGAGAAAAGAAAAAATGCAACCTAACAGCGATATAATTTTAGTATCTATACATCGAAAACAAAAAGAGAAAAACAGTGGATTTCTAAAAGTCTACAGCAACGCAAGTTATTTGAAAGTCTTGCCCACAGAGACCTAAATTTTGAATCAATACATATACATATCTATATAACGTCGTAATTTTATATATTTTACCATGCTACAATGGATAAGATGGCCCCGAAGTTTCGCATGGGAAATGTTTTTTTTTTTTAAAAAAAAAAAAAAAAGGAATAAAAACAAAAGAATTCCAGCAACATAACATCCCAAATTCTTAGTTGCAAAACTCAGAAACTAAAAAGGGTGATCATGGACTACGGGAATCTCTACTCAAGCAGTATGGATAAGGAAGAAGGCCCTAAACTTCAGCACTAGAAACCATCACATATTTAAACAAGGTGGACCTTTGGAGGTTTTGCTTGAGAGGAAATAATAAAGAAAGGAAAGAGAGAAGCATTGCATATGGTATAATCCTTATCCAATCATCAAAAGTGAATTTGCCAGAAGATATATCAGAACAGTTACCTTGACCACCCCTACCCAATCGCCCCTGCGTGAATCTAGAACCTTCAGATTTTCCGCTGGTCAAATTCTGCAACAGTACAAGCAACTAAGCATAAAGTCCGCCCGCAAGCTTGAAACACCAAATTAGACATGATTTTCACCCACATAATTTTTTCTCAGGGTATCACCCACATAATCTACTACACTTGTATCCCTAACCAACCACACAAATAAAGTAAGGTAACCAACTACACTTTAGAATTGCCATGAAAGAGACTGGTCTCAGATAGCAAGTGCATATATGTCCAGAAATTGAACGCCCAAATAATTTCAGCATAGACAACAAGTCAGACTAATAATGGTCAATTGTAAATCCTTTCTGATCAATTATTTATCAAGAAATCCTTTCTGATCAATTATTTATCAAATAATCCTTTCTGATCAATATACATGTATGTGTGTGTGGAGAAAAATCATCAGCTGATGATTCAATGTCCACCTTCACCTTCAGTCCAACAACAACAAACGAAAAAATGACCAAACCAAAGATGTGACTACATGTTACATGAAACAACAGATGTATATTTTGAGGAGAGACAGTATTTCTCTTTCTATAAATTTAAGAGTTATCTTTTCGTGTCATTAATAAATATTGAGGGTTAAAGCATGTTGGTAACAATGAAAAACAAGATCTTTAAATCCAAGTTTTAAAAACCACCAATCCCCAGTGAAAATTAACCTACTTAAGAGACAAAAATCGCAAATAGATAATTTATTTATCTGAAATGAGCTACACTGAGCTGCATCTTAAATCATAAAATTTAATAAACTAAGGCTAAATGAGAGCTTTCTCAGTGAACCATGGAAAAAATTAGTTTTAGCTAATAAACAAGGACAATGATATCTTACCTCCTTCCTCCGCTCTCGTTTCCTTTTCACCACATGGAAAGTATCTGCCAAAACAAACAATACGCACATTATCTTCAGGAGGCCAAAAAGCCAACCATTAATCAAATTAATAATCTGTTAACGTACTTCTATTTCTTCTTTATTACCATAATGCAGTTGCTTTGATATGTTCACTAAAGATTACAATTTTCCCACTCCCCCACCCACCGATAAAAGTATAGTAAAAAAGAAAGAAAAATTTTTTTCCCTCGGTTTCTCAGGAACCAAACACAAACCAAATAAATGATAAAAGAATACTTATACTTCTTCTCGATCACCATAATGCAGTTGATTTGCTATGTTCATTAAAAAATTACGGCTTTGCCTTCTTTTCTAAGCCACCAAACACAACCTTTAGCATATAACCAAAAACCAGAAAACCCCACCGATATGAAAACCCAAGAAACGCCCTCCAAGCCCCTAGAAAACACGCATACACAAAACCCTAATGCACAGAAACACACCCAACGCAGCAAAACCCTAATGCAGATAGACACAACATAGATAGCTAGACTGGTAAAAATACCCAGATAGAGGAGCTTCTGGGCGGTCTCGTTGGGATCCATGGCGCACTCCATGTGCACGGCGTAGATCTCCTCGTCGCTGTGCTGCTTGCCTGTGATCTCCCTGATGGTCTCGATCGTCTTTCTCATATGGTCAGGGATCGACTGCGAAACCCTAGTTTCTCCCCCACCCCCTCCTCCCTCAGAAGCCACAGCCGCCATGCCGCTTCTGTTTATTTTCTTTCCTAGTTTTGCTTTGGCTTTTCGTTTGTTGTGTTTGAGACAACACAAGGCGAAACAATGTAAGAGTCGACAGATTGAGTTTATATACATACAATACAATGAATATAAATTCTAGTATAATTAGTTGAATAATTAGTATAATTCTCAGTCTCTTGTTTCTCTCTTCTTCTTCTTCTTTTTTAAAATTATCTTATAAATTAACAAAGTAGTTCATATAGGTGCCACATGATACGACATATGTTATAGATTCATTGTTTAAGATTTATGGTGTTTTGCCCTTTTCTATTTTAATTTTAATTTTGTTTTGGTACCGCCATATATAGGTAACAAGAAGATAGGGTTTTTGTTATTCAATTTTTTTTTTTTTTTCTTTTTCTATTTTCTTTGTTTTATAATTTTGGTGCTTGGCTTTTTTTATTTTTGGTGATAAAAAAAAATAATAAATAAATAATTGATCCTCAAGTAATTACTTATATAACTAACTAAAATGTTTTTTTTTTAGATAAATGTTATGTGCTGTCTTAGGGTTCTTCTGGTCTAGGTGTATATTGTTTTTTAAAAATCAAGTAAGATAAATAAATGTCACTTTCTTTTTTGTTTTTTTATAAAATAATATTTACCTATGACTAGGAAAGCACATAGTATTCTCCTTTCCAATATTGTATTTACTTGGTCCATAAGTTTTCTCCAAAATTTTTGAAAATAAGTAACACTATAAATTATATTTTCATTTTATAATTATTTCTGGTTGCGACTGCCATATCGATATTTTAAAATAGTTATGAGAGAAAAAAATATATATAATATATAGCATTCCTCTTGGACAAGTATTTTCAAATAATTACTATTGGAATCTAAAAAATACTAAAAATTATACTTTATTTATGTTGCGTTTGCCCCTTATTAAAAAAGATAAAAGGCGTATTAACATTATCACATCAATTATTGGCGTATTTGGATAAAGCATGGTGTATAGTAATAGTATACTCTTGAAATTCTTGGCAAACCAACATGCCCAATAAAATAATAAATTGTGGGCGACAAGGCCAACAAAATTTTCTTTTATGGGTGGGTAATTGACCAGGAGATGAGGAAGGAAGATTCAAAGTATTGTTGACCCTCTTGAAAGTTAGTTTAACATTGGATAAATGGGTTATATCAATTTTCTTTAACTTAGTTATAAAAGTGATGTGTGTCATTTGAACACGTGAGTTGCACATGTTTTCTTAATAGCATAGGTAAAGTTGAAAAAAATTTTATTAAAAAAAATGTACATCTCACATTTTATTAAAAAAAATGGACACATATCACTTTTATAGATCGAGTTAAAGGAAATTATTTCAACCCTATTTGGAGAAAAACTTTGTTTAATGTTATTTAGGTTTATAAAAGGTATTTATGAGTCGTAATTCTTATCTTATAGTTCTTTTGACATTTATAAGTGATTTTGTGAATTTCTAGCTGTAACTTGACTAATCTTTTTAAACTGTGTTGTGATACTTTTTCATTTAGTGTTCCTTATAGCTTTCGAAATTCTTAAAAATAAATAAATAAATATATATATATATATATATATATATATATATTTCAAAAGAAAAAAACTCAAAACCAGAGAGGTCATTACCTTCTGGCCCCCTTGTTCCATTCATGTCTATTAGTATTGTTAGGGATAAAATATGTCCACCTATTTATATTAATTTACCATTTTGTCATAGACCGTTCATATGGTGACACGTGTCCCCATTGGCCTATAAAAGGAGAAAGGTCTCCCTTTCTCTAGGACTCTCTTCTCCCTCTCACGTCTCTTCCTCTCCAGGAGACTGTTCTTTCTTCATCGCATCTCTTTCCCTTTCATATATATCACTTTACACACACAAAATATTGAGTATTTAGGACATATCATAACTATATATTTTTACCCATATATATGAGATGCTAACTTGAGCGTCGAAAGGTCTTCGGGGCCCCAACCGAAGACTCTTGACTGTGCTTTTATTTTGCAGGAATTTCATTAACGTACAGAAATTATGCTTATATATAGCTCAACCATGAAAAAATATTGTTTGCAAACAGTAATATAGACCAAAAATTGCATCAACAAGTATGATTTGGTATCCTGCAAAGAGAGGAGTAGCCTATCAAGAATATATAAAACCTTACATAAGAGTAACTTCTTTTATGGTATATAATTTTATTTTTTTTTTGTTATAAGTAACTTTTTGTCCTCAAAGAGCTCAGAAATAACAAATTCAAACTAATGACATCTACTTCACGAAGTTTAGTTTCCAACTAATTGAACTATTACTTTTGGACACTTTTATGGTAAGTTAGATGAATAATATTATTTAAGTCTAATTACAGACGTCAATAGTGTTAATTTATAAGTAAATATTATGATTTAAACCCCGAGTTGTAATAAATCCTAATTCATTAAATAAAATAATGGTTAACAAAGTTATCAACTTTAAAGCCAAACACTACAAATATTAATAACAAAATTTAAGCAAATATAAAACAAACCGACAAATCAATTTTGCTAACAAAATGTAAACTTATTTAAATAACTCTTCAAGTGGTAAAACTACCATGGGATCCAACAAACTCCAAAGACATCTACTGTAAAATAGTTAATGTTACTGATTGTTTTACTTACAAAACTTTTGTAATTTGAATACTCCCGTAAATGTCATGTTCCCCACTCATTGGAGTGACTCAATAACTTCTAACCTTCTTCTGTATGGTTTACATTCACAAATGAATCTCACCCCTCACTTCAAATAAAAATTCTACATTGGGAAATAATTTAAAGGGAAAATTATAGTTTATTCTCCTAAAGTTGACAGCATTTTTAAATTCGAACACCAAAATTTTAATTTTTGCAATCTATTCCCACAAAGTTTCAATTTTTTTAATTTCGACCAATATTATCCCAAAATTCCCATATTGCCCATAATTTGTATTTTTTTTTTTTTTTTATGAAAAAAAAATAAAATTTGGGAGGGTACAAAAATGGCCGGATTGTAGCCACCCCTAATTTTTTTTTTAAATAAATAAAAATTAGGAGCAATATAAAAAGTTTTTATACAATTGGTCAAATTGCAAAATTTGAAACCTTGGGAGGTAGATTGCAAAAATTGAAACTTTGGTGTTTAAATTAAAAAACGCTATCAACTTTAGGAGGTAAACTGTAATTTTCTCTAATTTAAAACATTATACATTGGAAAATAAGGTATATAACATTACCCTTGCATCAAAATTAAAACAATTTTTTTTTTTATATATAAAAAAATTAAAATTAAAACTACTAATCAAAACCATTATCAAGTTCGATATGATATGAGGTGGCGGGAACAGGACGTGCGGAATTGGGCTTACATCGGGGGCAAAGTGGACGTTTCACAATACACAACATCTCTTTATATATTCTCCACTCGCATACCCTTCAAAACCCTAACTACCCTCCTTTCTCTATCCCCTGTCGCAAACCTTTTAGTAGCTCACGATCTCTCGAATTTTCTCTCTCGCTTTCTCGGGAAATTCCAAATCCAAAATCACACGCTATGGGTTCGAAATCAAGGAGCGATCATCCACACTCTGGCGATGGCGCTAGTCCGGGGTACGTTTCTCTTTCTCTCTTGCTCTGCCTCGGTGTAGTTAGGTTCCAGAGAAAATTGTGAGGAAAAGAGAAGTGGATGGGAAGATTTTGGATCTGTAGAGTTTTCTGCATGATTTCTGTTGTCTCCTGCGTTTCGGAGACGAATTTTTGGTTTTGATCTGTTTTGGTGTTATTCTAACATTTTGTGATCTTTTTTGTGAAACGCAGAAAGATTTTTATTGGTGGATTGCACAAAGAAACGAGCTTTGGTAAGTACTCGTTTATGAGGCTTTATTTGTTTCAATGGAAAATTTCAATTTTAAAAAGCTATTTCATAAAAAAAAATTAAAAAAAAAAATTCTGAAAGTTGAATTTCAAATATATTATATGTTTCACCAAATTTATAGATGCATTTTGAAGAAGAGAGTTATCTACCTTAAGCATAGGAGAAAGCCTCTAGTTGTGTATGGCTATAATGTGTAATTGCAATTTATACCCTTATGGTTGTGATGAATTTTAGTTAGTTTTAATTTGCTTCAATCGTCTGATCTGAATAAATTGAGTTAAATAGCTGAATCAAATACGTGCGATAAACATCTATGCGGTCCATGTAAGGTGAATTAGACTTTTTCTTTGCTTCGCTCGGGTAGTTACCATTTGACTAGTTGCTTCATTTGGATTGGTTATCACCATGGATGTAAGTTGAGTTAAATAGCTTAGGTGCCGTAGCACTCTAGTAAACTGGGCGTTTTGTTCGTCATTTTAATTATTTTGCTGGCTTATACGTTCTTTTTTGTTGTGCCTATTTTTGGCAATATTTTTGAAACTATCAGGGACGTTTAGGAACCACTTTGAGAAATATGGAGAAATAACAGATGCAGTGATAATGAGAGACCGGTACACTAATCAGCCAAGGGGGTTTGGCTTCGTCACCTATGCTGATCCTTCAGTAGTTGACAAGGTCATTGAAGACACCCATATCATCAATGGAAAACAGGTAGAAGAGTCTCTGTAATGTTTCTCTTATAGTAGAACCTGCAGATCAGTCTCTTGGTTAAAATTGGGATGTGCTTTACCCGTTCCTCCCTTCTTTTCTGTTGTGAAACAAACGCAGAAAAGAAAATTCTATAGTGAAAAATTGCACTTACTGGCCTTAGGATAATTCTTTCCCTAGCCTTATAAGATTGATTTACTTATAAAAAAAAATAGTTATTTACCTCCATTAAGCTCACGCTTGGAGTATTTGGGACAACAAATAATCTAGTGACAATTATTTGTCATTTATCTTTTGTTTGGTTCTTCCAAAACTACACGCTATTGGGCGATTAGTAATGACATCTTTGTAATCTGCAAAAGTCCAACTAATTAATTGTATAAAGTTGGGACGTGGGCCATTTATGTTTGTTATATGAAAAATAGATAGATTGGTTGTTGCTCTGACAGGCACTATGAGACAACTTAGGGTCTGATGGCCTGTAGTCTAGGGCATTTATTTAGATTAAAGAGAATTATGTATTAGTCCCCCAAAAAGTATAATATGGGAAATTTTCTCTCCTTATATAGTATAGTTGTGTTAATGGTGGTTTGTATGCCATTCAAAATGTATTTTACTCACTTGTATAGAGTATGAGGTGCATTGTTTTTTTTCATCTGAAAATATAAGTTTCATTAAATTAATTTGGAGCAGGTTGAGATTAAGAGGACTATTCCGAAAGGCCAAGGGCAGTCAAAGGATTTTAAAACAAAGAAGATATTTGTTGGTGGAATTCCATCATCAGTCACCGAAGGTAGGGCTTTTAAGTTATGTTGTTGTGTTATGTCTTGATTGGAAATTGTTGTTTACTTTGTGAGAGTTTTAAATTTTTGCATGTTCCGTTTTAGCTTGCATAGTATGTCTTTTTAAATTTGCTTTTTTAATTCTTCAGATGAGTTCCAGAATTTCTTCTCTAAGTATGGGAAAGTGGTGGAACACCAGATCATACGCGATCATGAAACCAACCGTTCTCGAGGCTTTGGATTCATAATTTTTGATAGTGATGAAGTTGTAGATGAAATGTTATCAAATGGAAATATGATTGATATGGCGGGTACCCAGGTGAGCTTGTTTAGGTGGACTCCAAGAAATCAGCATGTAAACCAATCCCTGTTTATCATGGAGCACGCACCATTGCATTCTCCATTTATATTTATGACATGCATTTTAAGGGTTATTATTTGCTTGGTTTTGAGGTATTTAATCAAAGAAATTACTTTAGTCACTGTTACTAATTCTAGATGGAGGTTGTTACAGGTATAGATCTTCTCAGGAAAGAGGGCTATCATGCTAGTTTATGCAGCAGAACCTAGGTTAACTAAGTTGCTTTGTTGTAGGTGGAGATCAAGAAAGCTGAACCAAAGAAAGCCTCAAACCCACCACCTGCTCCTGCATACGGTAGCAACTCTAGGTCTCGTTCTTTCAATGATGGCTACGGTGGTTTTGGCAGTTCTTATGGAGGTTTTGATGGAGGGTTTGGTCCTGGTCCCTATAGGACACCAGGAGGTCTTGGCAGTAGGCTTGGTGGTGGATATGGTTATGGTGGTGGTAGTGGCGAATTTGGTGGTGGTGGTTATGGGGGTTTTGGAGCTGGTAGCTTAGGTGGCTATCGAAGTGAATCTTCCCTTGGTTATTCTAGTCGCTTTGGACCCTATGGTGGCGGTTTTGGTGGCAGTTATGGAAGTGGTTTAGGTGGATATGGTCGAGGTGGCGAAGGCTATGGAAGTTATGGAAGTTCAGGCTATGGTGCTGGTTATGACTCTGGGCCTGGCCCTAGTTATGGTGGAGCAGGTGGGCTGTATGGAAGGGGAGGCTATAGTGGCACTAGTCGGTACCATCCCTATGCGAGGTAGAATTGAAAGACAGTAGCATCTTCCTTATGGGAGGTAGAAATGAAGGTTTTCCATGAAGTTGCTTAAGCTTTGCCCTAGAAGTACACGCAGGCTCCTCTAGTTTTGTTTCTCGTGCATTGATAGGCACTTTCTCACAACTACTAGAGGTCTCCTTTTACTGCTAGAGGGAAAGCTTTAAAAGACCAGAAGAGATTTACTAGACTTTGTTCTATTGTATGGCTTAGATAAACTTATAGATTGCTTCAGACTAGCCCTTGATGTCTATTATTGAAGTCATGTTTTAGTTTAATTTCATTTAGCCTGTTATGTAGACTACTAGACTATAGCCATCTTATGTGGTGTTATTTTATAATCTACTTTAGTTTGATCTAGATAGGCATTCTTGTGCTATTAATATCTGTTTAGCTGTTATTTACTTTAGCATTTGGATCTTTTAGAGTGATTTATGCAGATAGAAAGTTCTTTGATGGCTTAGTTCGGCTTAACAAGAATGTTGATGTGCTATTAGACAGACGTTAGATATGCAGGCAATTGTGGTTTGGCATAATCTATCAGTTTCCATATGAGTTTTCTTGTGCGGCTGATTGTTTTGCGTACAATACAGAGTGATGTTGGGGTGTGGGATTTTGGTATAGATCTGTTCTTGGGGAAAAAAGTGTTGGCATATCCATTTGTGTAAATATAGTACAATGCTAACTTTCTGTTGGGATTTCCATTTTATGTACTGATGATTTGCAGATATAATGCTTTTAATTTTTAGTATAGAAATGGTTTAAACCTAACTCTTATATAACTCATGTATAACTGGCTTAACTCTTATGTAACTGGTGTATAACTGGATTGATGTGAAGTGCTCATAAACCATTTGATCAACTTTTATTAAAAAAGGTTCATAAATCATATTAAATTCAATGGTTTAGGGGGACACTACATCAGCCCAATTGTATAGGAGTTGTATAAGAGTTGTTTTTAGATTTACTCTTTGGAGTAATGCTATTTACAACACGCTTATCTCACTTTGTTGATATGGTATTGCCAAGTAGTTCTAGGATTTTTTTTTTAATTTTTTAATTTTTTAATTTTTATTTTTTCTTTAGAAATGCTATATACTACTACACTTTTATCCTTCTTTGTTGATGTAGCACTATCAATCAACCCTTACTGTTAAAAAAATCCCCTAAAAAAAGATCCAATTGTTGATTGTTAGTGTTGCATTAGCGAGGGATAAATTATGGTGTTATTGGAAGTGGATAAAAGTGAGAGTAAAATTGTGGTTTTTAGCATCTCCAAAATTACAATTTACATTCATTATTGGTTAGCCCAAGATTTGACGGAAATGGATCCTCTCCGGTTATAAATGGACCGAAGAAAATCCAGTTAAAGGTTAAGATTTATTTTTAGAAGTCTTAAGGCCCTAAATAGGACACATGTCTCACTCCTCAACTAATAATAAAATACTATTTATAGTTAAAAAAAAATTTTAAAAAAAATAATAATAAAATAATAAGGGGCCACCTCATTGCCACCCTATGGGATGGCTGGCCGCCCCCGTGGTGGCCAAAGCCACCCATGGCTTTTGGGGTCAGGGCCAAATCAAAAAAAAAAAAAAAGATCTAGGGTGGTTGGCCCCTCAATTTTGCCCTAATGTGTTGCCGAAGCCACCCATGGGCAAACCCATAATTTTTTTTTTTTTTTTTTGGGCCTTTGAGGGTGGCCGATCAGCCGTAAGGGCTATGCTAGCCAACCCAAATCGGCCGGTTTGGGGTGGCCGAAGTCACTCCAGGGGTGGTAAGCTGCCCCTTGGGGCAAAAATGGGTTGGCTAGTCACCCTAGATCATTTTTTTGTTTTTGTTATTGTTTTTTTTTATTTGGCTAAGCCAATCCCCAAGGGCCATGGGGTGGCCGGCGACCACTTAGGGTGGCAATGGTGTGGCTAGCCATTCCTTATTATTTTATTATTTTGTTTTTTAATTTTTTTAAATTATAAATTATTATTTTAGTAATGGGACATGTGTTCTATTTAGGACCTTAGAATTTCTGAAAATAAATTTTAGCCTTTAATCAAATATTCTCCAGGCTTTTCCTAGTAAGCCTTTTATTATTTGTATTTAATGCAAGCAATGTGCATTGGTCGGGATTGTGGAGTTCAGGACTTTACAAATCAATTGCTGAATAATATGTATAATCTGCACTAAAAATGGAGAAGAAGAATTGAAGAAGCCAGGAGGTTTCACACGTCTTACGGAACAAATTAATAGACAATAAATGGAGTCTCTTTCAAGATTATTGAAAAGTTGAACAGGCCATCATAATCGATGGATCAAATTTGTTCAAATTTGTTAATGTAAAGTTCATTGTTCTTCACTTTTTTTGAAAATAAGATAATTACACAAAAACCGGGTGAAGACAACCGATTATGTCCGCATGTGTGAGTAGAGCAGAGGGTGGATACTAATTCTTAAAAGGGTTAAATACTAAATATCCTTATGGGATTTTGTTGCTTTATTTTTTTTTCTTAGGGTTTGATTTTTATTATAAGAGGTCCGTGTAGTTTTGATAATAGACCAAATTAGTCTTCTGTTAGTTGACTTAACGGAAGTTTATGTGGACCAATCAAATGTTAACACGTGACACTTACTTAATTTTTTTTAAAAAAAAAACAAAAAAAAATTGGGGGTGACCGAAACCACCTCCAGTGGGTATTGGGGGTGGCCGAGCCACCCCCATGGAGCCTAGGGGGTAAACCACCCCCAATGGTGGTTGGGGGTGGTTTCGGCCACCCCCAAATGGCCCAGGGGTGGCCAATTTTTTTTGTTTTTTTTTTTGTTTTAAATACATTTTTTTTTTAATTTAAAAAAAATTTTAGCTAGGTGTCACGTGTCAACATTTGATTGGTTCACGTGAATTTCTGTTAAATCAAACCTTAGAGAGAAAAAAATAAAGCAACAAAACTCCAGAGCAATATTTAGTATTTAACCCTTCTTATAAACATACTCCTTAGAGCACTTTAATCTAGTGATGATTCGTATTAAAATTTATTATCTACATATAGTCTAGTTTTATTTATAAGATACTTATATTCAAATGACCTTTTAAAGGGAAAAAAAAAAAAAAAAAGAAAAAGAAGAACATTAATGACTCCAAATAACGGCGTTGTAAATAAAATGAATTGAATTAAACAAGAAGTCCCCCCCCCCACACCCCCCACTTCCCCAATTTTCAACATTTAAAGGCCATTATCAAATTTTTACTTTGCAAGTTTCTCTTCTCGTTTAAGCTTCATAAGATTTGAAAATCCAATGCTTAGTTTGTTTTGTTATGGGTGTAAATGAATAGAATAAGCTTAGGAATATAACTCATAACTTGACTTGGGATCAATTCATTTATTAAACAAAGATATCTTGAACAAAATTTTCAGGCTTGTTTAATGAAGGAGCTGAACTCTTATTAATTTAGTTCATCTCGTATAATTTTATTTTTATTATTTTTTTAAGTAGTATCTTTAACATTTTATGTAGAAACAACCAAGGAAAGAAACGACGTCGTTGGGTATCTACGTTGAGAAGATTCCCGCAAATATGCGAGTGAGTCAGCGAACACTGAAAGCCCATCTGAGCTCTCTCTCTCTCTCTCGCGCTTTTGAGTCGAATCAAGTGGTACAGATAGTCAGAGAGTTCCTGCCAATCTATTTCACGTCAGCGATAATTTCAAGAACTCACTGAGTCATGGGCGGCGAGGTGCGGTACGAGATCGCGCAGAACGCGTACGCAAAGCTCGTACTCCACGCCCTGAAGCACAAGTCCTCGGCCGTCAACGCCGTCCTCATCGGCCGGCCTTCCTCCGCCCACAACGACGTCGTCGAGATCACCGACTCCGTCCCTCTCTTCCACTCCCACGTCGGCCTTCTCCCCCAGCTCGAGATCTCCCTCATCCTCGTATAATTCTCTCTCGTGATCTAGGTTTAATTTTCTGTTTAGGTTTAACCTGAAAATCCATTTCAATTTCTTTATTCAATTTCATGTAATTTTTGTTGTGTGTATATATTAGAGGCTCTAGGCTGTGTGTTTTGTGAGTGTGAAATATATCGTTTTCTTTAAAAAATTATGTCTTTTTTTTTTTTTTTTTTTTTTTTCGGGGTATATGGAAATGTTTCTGTTATATAATTTTCACGTCGATACGAACAATGTTTTCTTACTTGGGAATTGTTAATGATTTATATGGATAAATTTTTATTTTTGTTTCATATTGTGTAGTTAAGGGATATTCAATTTCATTGTAATGAATATAAAATGTATGCACGTATGTATGGTAGAGGTTCCAAGGCTCTGTTTGTCACGTGAAATATAGTTCTTTGATTCTTTAAGAGGAATATTTCTCTGGGAATCGTTTTTAGTTGAAAATGTGGCTCTTTTGAATGCTTGCTTGATTGGTTTTCAGATAGAGGAGCATTATGCTGCTACAGGTGTGAACATCGTGGGCTATTTTCATTCCAACGAGAGGTTTGATGATTATGAGCTCAGTGGCGTGGCCAAGAATATCGGTGATCACATCTACCGGTACTTTCCACAAGCTGCTATTCTGTTGGTATGTGAGTTTGTATTCATCGGCAGATGTGTTGTAATCGAGTTTTTGCTTGTGTCTTGTGATGGGTTTTGAATTTTTTTTCTTACTACATGTTTTAATTCGTTGCAGTTGGATAACAAAAAGCTTGAAGCCTTACCTAAGGGTAAGGACCGGAGCCCTGTAATGCAGGTTGGTACTCTTGTTCTTGGCATTGGTAAAGATGTTCAATTTGCCTTTTTAATTATGCAATGGTTTTTAATGCAAGGGCATGTGAACTTTAAGTTTATTATGCTTTAGATTGGCTTAATTATCTGCTCCAAGGGTCAATCAGGTTCTGTGAATTTTTTGTTTGCATCAAGTTATGGAAAATTATGTGGTTAAATTTTTTAATTATCTAAATTTTTGCACATGAATTCAGACGCTCTATGATTTGACTCTTGGTTGGATAGTAGAGTTTGTGATATTCTGCTGAATTTGAATTCATGGCGGGAATTTATTGCATGACAATGGAGCATTGCAGTTGGTGTAGGCTACAGAGCAGTGATGAGTTTCTATATTGTGAAGCAATGCAAATTTTTTGTGTGCATATATGAAATTTTATTGCTGCAGTTAGGGGTCGGGTATGTAGGGGATACATTACTGGAAAATTTATGGGAAATGGTAGGGTAACATGCATACATGACATGTGTAAATTAACTATAATATATATGTTTTTAATAAAGTGACTTCCTAGAAGATGTTGTCTACTTGTATTCTCCTTGAAATCGCTTCACTCTGTTCTCAAGAAGTGTTTAGAATGAACTTCATATGATGGCTGCAGTTATGCTTGCAGCAGCAGAACTCAGAACTCCACCTGCTAACATAGTATAGAAAAAGAGCTGGCCTTCAAGCATAAGTGCAGATGTGTTTGGAGGAAAAAGAAGCTGAAAGTTGCTAATTTCATGGCACAGTGCTTCAGTCACCCTCCTCTCTTCTACTTGCCTCTTCCCTCCCACGACACCAAACACCCACCATGTATGTTTGCTTGTACCCATAACTTTGGTGAATGAACATTAGAAGAGAGAAGCTAGTGGATAACCCTAGTGACTTTCAAATTAAGATAAGATCGATAGTTGCTTACTGTCAAAGCTGTATGCTGTTGCCACAATTGGCAATACACCACCTACCCCTTAGTTGTTGTCGACATAATTGTATACAGAAAATTAAAAACTCTCCCAATTTTTGGCAAGACTAATGTTCATGATTTGTGGATGATTGAACCACGTTGTGAACATGCTCACAAGAGTCTCTTTTCTTCTTCATTCTCAACAGGAATGTGTCAACAAAACTGCCCGTTGCATAATAAAAATATACCGATCCTTCTTTGAGTTCTGATATGTAGAAGGTCTGCTTCTGACCGTCTCTAAGTGCAGGCTTGATAGTCATTACCATAGCAAGATGTTCGTCTTCGTGTAATCAATTCATCCTGATATTTCCTTGATTAGTTGAATATGATCTTAACAGAATCGCTTTTCTAATTTTATGTCAGTTACCAAGAAGCTTGGACTTGGGAAAATTGCTGTGAGGATTTATATATTAGAGTTTTCAAAGGACATGGCAATAATTTTGATGCTATGTAATTTCTATTAGCTTGATCAATAAAACCCCTACTCTTCTACACTTTTTTACTTTCTTTTTTTCCTGCTGTTGGTCCTTGATGCAGATATTGGTGGTCTTTTTTCTGCTTTAAAAAGTCATCTCTGCTACTTTCTCGTCTTCTTCCTTATGAAGCATCTAGTTATCTTAGAATATAAGAAGTTTTCTTTTCCGTTGGTTGTTAAGTTTCAGCATGTTGTCCCAGAATCTCTTATTATCTGTCAAAGAAGGTTTTATATATTCTTTTTTCATGTAAATCAGCTCTACACAAGGGATGCATCAAAGAATTGGAAGCTGGCTGGATCTGATGGAGGCAGCCAGCTGACCATTAGGGAGCCATCAGCAAATGTAGTCCTACTGGATTATATTTCAACAGAAAAGTGGAAGGATATTGTAGATTTTGATGACCACCTTGATGACATCAGCAAGTAACAGCCGCACATCCATATCTTCCTTCTCCCTTTTCCCACCAATTTCTGCTGTCATGTGATTCACTGTTACTAATTGAAATTGTAATAATGCAATTTACTTTGTTATATGCAGGGACTGGCTGAATCCTGAACTCTTCAAGTAATCTTTTGCTTAGGTTCCAGCTTTTCTGCCAAACATTTTGTACTGCAGCAGAATGATGTTAGTTTCTTATGTTGGGATGACAAGGCTAAATCGATCAGCTGGTGTTGGTGACATGGCTAAGTTGATCTGAGAATTAGGTTGACCATGTACCCACGCTTGTTTTACTTTTGAGAAAGTTTCTTGGTTTATGTATCAATTGAAAATGTATTATCTACTGTTAAATTTTGAGGGGTTTCTTAATTAAAGGCTTTAAAGCACTTCAGCCGAAATTTATGATTACAGAGTAGGAATGTTTAATTTTTGTGCCCTTTTCATCGTTATAATTGTCTTCTTGTAACTGGCCAAGGCAGGCATGAGGTGTCGTCAATGGGATTCTTGCATTATCCTAATTCAAGTAATGGGATCTAGCCAATTGAAAGGATCAGAAACTCAATCAAGAGATCATCTTGATCCCAATACAAACTTGCCAAGTTTGAGGGAATCCACTTTTTTTTCTTTTTTTTTTTTCCTTCCAAAACCCTTCTTTTTTTGGGTATGGCCAGTGCCTAATGCAGTACATCTTGATATATACACGATGTAGAGCAATGCAGTTGCCTTAATTGTGTCGAAGACCTTTAACATGAATTACGGTGTGGTAATTCATATTCACACGTTGAGTTTGAGTTGTACTGAAGTATGTGTATAAAATTAAATAGATCAATTATAATCAAATTCATTTAATTAAAAATGTAAAATATTTCAACCACAACTTGTTAATTTCGTATTAAGTTTGCGGTTTTGTAAAACATTGTTAGCCCTAGTGTTGTGTAACTTGTTGGAATGCACCCAATTTATTTCAGCTTTTTTTTTTTGTGGAATGATAATTCATCAGCAATTTATTTCAGACATTACATTAATAGCCAATTTTCCTCTGTTTTTCTTTCCCTGACCAACAAGAAAAGGCTGAAGAACTACTTATGTTTTACAACTTTAAAACATCAACAGAAAACAGACATTGCCTACACAGAGAGAGAAAAAAAAAAAACATGGATTATAAAAGCTAATTGAAGCTTCCATTGCTCAAAGCCGCTTGAGAACGCTGAAATTGAATCTTGAATTGGTTTGATCCCAATAAAGTCCGACCTCATCACCCCTCTTCAGATCCCTTCTTTTCACAAATTCATTGGTCCATTGTTTGATGAGGACATAGCTCCCACTTTTCCATTGTTTGAATTCCATTTGGTGTTCGGAATTTGTATCTTTATCCCAAACAACAACTCCTAAACCATCCTTAATCTTTTCAATGGTTTCTGCATCCCACATCGTCAAAATATGGTGCTTTACCGATCCCGCCGCCAGCAAGAGCCTCGCCAAATCCCCAACATCGCTTGTTTGAATTGTCTTCTTGATAACCCAGGGATCAAACCCAAGCTTCAATTCCAGTGAAACTTCCTGGCAATTATATTTCATCCTTTTGATCCCACGAGCGCTGGATGAAGGAGGAGTGAGCTTCGCAGAGTTTTCGCATGCTTTCCTCTTTTTGGTGACGCAAGAAGCGCAACCCAACTTCAAATCCAACGAAATCTCCTCCGATTCCGATGGCTTCTTGCTCGCAAGTAGTACTCCTGCAGCTTCACCGACTTGAACATCATCTCTCTCCGCAACGGCTAAAAAATTATGGAAGATGGGTTCTTTAATCTTTCCGTTATTTTCAGAGCAAGAGGAAGAGGAACTCATCTCATCGGATGTTATGGCCTCAAAAGAAACCGACGATTCCATGTCATCAGCGTCTGGGATGCTCTCCATCAAAAAATCATACATGGCCATGGCCATCATGATATTTCTGGTTTCGGGTTTGCAGAGTAAACACGATTGAATGGAAGGCAAAACCCGCGAACTGGATTTGCAGGACATTAGAGGAAGACCGTCCATCAAAGCAAGAGAAAACTAAAAGAAACAAAAAGGGTTTGTGTTTCTTGGAGGATCTTGGAGTACTGAAGGAAAATATGCGAGGTGAGTCCGACTTTTATAAGGAAGAACGAATGTCGGTGCTTTCAAATTTTCAGGCCGTTGGAGAGTTCGAAGCTAACAGCAGTTGCCAATGTCGGTTCTAACTAAGGCGGTCAGAGGAGATTGTGTCGTTTGCGGGGATTATAAAAGCCAACGACTCGGACATAAATATAAGACGTTGAGGCTGAAATTTTCCCGCCGTTTAAGAGTCCGAAGTCGGTGAAAAACTGAAGTTGTGAGTTTGGAATCATAAAAGCCTACGACTAGTCGTTTTCAGAATTAAATTGGAAACCCAACACCTGCAAACTCAGTATAGCTTTCACGAACATACAGTGAGAAATTCCAAAGCTGCATGATATAAATATTTTTCTTGAAACTTGGTCAGTTGGTTTTGGCATAAAATATTTTTTTTTTGAAATTTTATTTTTGCTAAATATATTTTTTGAAAAAGTGACTATTTTTGCTGTTTGTTTGTAATCTGAAAATAGTTCAAAAAATATTTTGTGGCTTGGCTTGTATGGAAAATTGTCAAATATATATGGCTATTTTTCGCGGTTTGTTTGTAAGTGTAACGCTTAAAATGGTTCAAAAAAGTTTTATTTTATTTTATTTTTTTCATGTCCGCACAAGAGGAGTATTATATAGAAAATCACAAACTATTTATTATATTTTCATATAATTTGAAGAGTTGTGAGGAAGATAGAGAGACGATGGTAAGGAGTTGTAGAGGATGAGAGTGCGTGAAAATAAGCATTCAGGAGTGGGATTAATATTCAATGCAATTGCCTACCCATATTTCTTGCAATTTGGGCACGGAATCGTGAAAGGACCTTTGTGTGGCATACTTGTATTTAAATGACGGTTGATGAAATAATAATAACGAAAAAAAGGTTTTAGGGTTATACCTCGAGAAAAGAGTGTAGGTTTCTGTCTTCAGAATGCGAGAAACTCTAATCACCATCGTGGGGTCAACAATAGTGATCGATTGCCCACGTCTTTTTTTTCTTCGAAAATACAATTAACATACCTTGATTTAGAAGTTAGGTGTATTTTTAAAAATATTGTTTATTTTAAAAAGATTTTTATTTTTGGAGTATTTCATTTTTCTTGGTCAATTGAAAGTATTTTCAAATTGACCAATATTTTATGTTGCATCAAATACTAAAAACAAGCTAGAAAAACCTTTTTTCCATAAAACATTTTAAATCGAAACAATGGGGCTTGGCTTTAATTGTTTTTAAAATCTTGTTCTATTGGTATCAATTAACAAAGCTCAAGGACTGCCATAGAAAAGGAAAAAAGAATTAGTAAGATTATTAGTAGAAAGACATTTGCATTCAAGTGTGTTTTTACTGTCAATGTAGAAGGTTTGGCTTTAACTTATGGGACGAAATGCACCTACCTTAGTGAATAATTGTAATATGTAGTTGGATCGCACCCAAATTTGGAAGCTGGTTCACGTTAAAGAAGTTTTATAAGGATGGCTAGACTATCTTTAACTTGGCGAGTCACAGGACCACCACCTCAAAGAGTTTTTGGATCGGTGAGGAAGAGAGACGAGGAAAAGAAGCTGCAAATAAAAAGAGCGTGAATAACCCCAACAGATTGAATGGTGCAATATCAAGGAATCACGAATGAAGGATTGAAAGTTTCCTTTGGTTTCTCCTTTAATCCAAACAGATCGAGAACACAAAATTAGAGCATTTATTTCATTAGCAATTTATTTCAGACTTTACAATAATTGCCAATTTATTTCAGAACTAGTTATGTTTTACAACTTCAAAAAATAAACAAACATTGCCTAGAGAGAGAGAAAAAAAAAATACATGGATTGTATATTGTAATGGGTTTTTCTATTCTTTTATTCGTAATCTGTAATATGTATGGATATTGTATATGGAATATAAATGATATAGGATTATAATGGAATATTGTATATGGAATATGAAAGATATAGGATTATAATGGAAAGATGATGATGAAATGGATATAGAAATTGTATTGATAAACAGATTGTTCGAGAAACTCACTCTCCGAATGAAAGCAACTAAAATACTCGAATCATTTTTCCTACATCTAATGAACTGGGTTTCTTATATTTATACAACCCACATTCATAATCAGCTACACAATTCCAACTCTCAACACCTATTATACTAAAAGGCCCACTAAAACTATACATCCCTTACATATATAAAAGCTAAAAATGTACGTAGAGCCTTGAAGCTTCCATGGTCAAAGCTGCTTGAGAACGCTAAAATTGAATCTTGAATTGGTTTGATCCCAATAAAGTCCGACCTCATCACCCCTCCTCAGATTCCTTCTATCCACAAATTTGCTGGTCCATTGTTTGATGAGGACATAGCTCCCACTTTTCCATTGTTTGAATTCCATTTGGTGTTCGGAATTTGTATCTTTATCCCAAACAACAACTCCTAAAGTATCCTTAATCTTTTCAATGGTTTCTGCATCCCACATCGGCAAAATATGCTGCTTTACCAATCCCGCTGGCAGTAAGAGCTTCGCCAAGTCCCCAACATCGCTTGTTTGAATCGTCTTCTTGATAACCCAGGGATCAAACCCAAGCTTCAATTCCAATGAAACTTCCGGGGGCAATTATATTTCATCCTTTTGATCCCACGAGCTCTGGATGGAGGAGGAGTGAGCTTCGCAGAGTTTTCGCATGCTTTCCTCTTTGTGGTGACGCAAGAAGCGCAACCCAACTTCAAATCCAACGAAATCTCCTCCGATTTAGATGGCTTCTTGCTTGCAAGTACTACTCCTTCAGCTTTGCCGACTTGAACATCATCTCTCTCCGCAACTGCTAAAAAATTATAGAAGATGGGTTCCTTAATCTTTCCATTATTTTCAGAGCAAGAGGAAGAGGAACTCATCTCATCGGATGTTACGGCCGATGAAAGATTGATCATCTCATCGGCGTCTGGGATGCTCATGCTCTCCATCCAAAAATCATACATGTTCATGGCTGCCTTGATATTCCCGGATTCGGGTTTGCAAAGTAAACCCGATTGATCGGATGGAAAAACCCGTGAACTGGATTTGCAGGGCATTGGAGGAAGACCCGCCATCAAAGCGAGAGAAAACAAAAGGAAACACAAAGGGTTTGTGTTTCTTGGAGGATCTAGGAGTACTGAAGGAAAGGATGTGAGGTGAGTGGGACTTTTATAAGCTAGAATGAATGTCGGTGCTTTCCAAATTTTCAGGCCGTTGGCGATCGAGTTCGAATTGAAGTAGGAGTTGCCAATGTCGGTTCTAACTAATCAAGGCGGTCGGAGCAGATTGTGTCGTTTGCAGGGATTATAAAAGCCAACGACTGGGTTGAAATTTTCCCGCCGTTAAGTGTCCAAAGTCGGTGGAAAACTGAAGAAGTATGTTTGGAATCCTAAAAGCCTACTATTAGTCGTTTTAAGAATGAAATTGTCAAGTGAAATACTTCGATCTTTTAAAAATTTATGTTGTTGTTGTTGATTTTTTTTTTTTTCTTCTTTTTGGGTATATGAGAATTTGCTGTTATACTAATTTTCCATTAATAGTAATAATCGTTTTCAGTTGAAAATGTGGCTGTTTTTGAATGTGCGTTTGCATTCAGGTAGATGCGTTGTAACTTGTAATTAGGTTTTGAAAATTTGTTATGAATCTAATACAAAACTAGTGGATTATGATTGAAAATTTTCATTTGTTTAATTAAATGAGTCGAATATTAGTTGATTTAAATAGGCTTATTCTAATGTTTCGATACGATCTGAACCCGATATGCGACATTTCAAGCTTGTAATTTCTAACACGACTTACGAACCGTTCACAAACTTAACACGAAATTAATGAATTTGAGTTGATGGGTCTAACCCTAACCCACTAATTATACTTGCCCATGGAATGGTTTTTAATGCAAGGCCAAGGGCGTAAGAACTTCAAGTTTATTATGCTAGAGATCATTATAAGTATCTGCTCCGAGGGCAGACCGGGTTTTGTTTGCATCAAATTAAGAAAAATTTTGATGGCTAAATTTGTTAATTTTCTAACTTTTTGCCGATTAAACAATAAATAATTACCCTAAGCCCGCCCAACTGCTTAAATAATTAAAGACCTATAAGCCTGTTAAGTGGCAAGTATCCAAGGGACCACCCCAGTAAACATGGAGAAATAATTGGTGCCAATATTTAAGAACTCTATATTTTGTCCACAAAAATCCTTGTGGCAATATGAAACGTCATCTTCTTTTTTGTTTTGTTTTTTTCCCTCAACATAAAATATGACATGACATCTTGTCACATGGATCTTTATGGGCAAAATGTGGAGTTTTTATTAGGAGGTTTGATACGGACCCAACACAAATCTAACTCATGGCCAACTTCTCTTCTACGTGTAAAAAAAATTTGAATTTTAAACCAAACAAATTGTCTTTTTTTCCAAATTTTTAAAATCTCAAAATCCTCTCTATCAATTTTTTTTTATTTAAATGACACGTAGGAGAGAAGTTGGTCATAAGTTAGATTTATGTTGTGACCTTAACATTTTCCTTTTATTAGGAGGTTTGATACGGTCATACGGACACAACACAAACCCAACTCATGGCCAACTTCTCTCCTACGTATAAAAAAGTTTTGAATTTTAAACCGAACAAATTGTCTTTTTTTTTCAAATTTTCAGAATCCCAAAATCCTCTCTCAATTTTTTTTTTTAATTAAAAAAATGACACATAGGAAAGAATTTGACCATAAGTTGGATTTGTGTTGTGACCTTAACATTTTCCTTTTATTAGAATTTAATAAAAACTTCACATTTTGCCCTAAAAGGTCCATGTAGCAAGATGTCACATTATCTTTATTTTTGTTTTGTCTTTTTCTCTCCACAAAAAATATATGATGTGGCATTTTGTCACACGGACTTTTATGGGTAAAATGTAGAGTTTTTATTAGATTCTAACATTTTTTCCAATATTTTTTTTATATTTTTTTTATAAATTTAATAAATTAACTATTAAATTTGTGGATAATCGTATAAGCAAAAAAATTTTGAAGAAGATATTGGGGCTTTTTGCAGAGTTCGTCTGACGGTCTAAAAATCTATTTCAACAGCCCTTACGCCGGTGGTGCTATCTTTTTATTTGTTTTACATGAGCCCTATCTCCGGTCCGGCCATTCAAAATCTGCATCAACGTTTGCATATGAATTTAGATGTTCTATGATTTGACTCTTGGTTGGATAGTAGGTGGCTTGTGATATTCTGCTGAATTTGAATTCATTGCAGGAATTTATCGCATGGCGTTGGTGTAGGCTATAAAGCAGTGATGTGTTTCTATATTGTGAAACAATTGCAAATGTTTTGGATGCATACATGAAATTTAGAGGCTGTTTTTTTCAATTCAAAAAACTGTTAATTTAGCAAATAGAAATGCTTTGCTCTCCATCCTCAGGGCTCCACCTTCTTCCTCACCATAGAAACGCTCACTCACCCACTTCACAAAACCCTACACCTGACCTTCTCTACAACTTCAACACCCCATTTGAGCTCAAACAAGTCCATGCCCACCTCATCAAAACCAACACTCCCCTTTCCATTCTCCCTCTCTCTCGGGCCGCCTTTGTTTGCGCTCTCACACCTAGTTTCGCTTACGCCCAACGAATCCTTGAGCGCGAGGAAAAGCCTGAGATTGTTTTCTGGAATTCGTGCTTGAGAACCTTTGCAGAAGGCGATTCTCCTATTGATGCAATCTTGCTTTTCTATAAATTGCGCCAGTTCGATGTTTTTCCTGATAATTTCACTTGTTCTTTTGTTCTCAAGGCATGCACGAATTTATTGGATATTTTGAATGGTAGAATTGTTCATGGTTATGTGGAGAAACTTGGGTTGCAGTCGAATTTGTTTTTGCAAAACATGATTGTTCATTTGTATGCTTTGTGCGGAGCGATAGGGGATGCTCGGCTGTTGTTTGAGAAAATGTCGCAGCGAGATGTAGTGACGTGGAATATAATGATAAGCCAATTGGTGAAGAGGGGAGATATTGAGGGAGCTTATGATTTGTTTTCACGGATGCCCGATAGAAGTGTGAGGTCATGGACATCAATGATTGCAGGCTACGTCCAATGTGGGAAGCCTAAGGAGGCTATTCATTTATTTATGAGGATGGAAGAGGCAGGTATGAGGCCGAATGAGTTGACAGTGGTGGCTGTTCTTGCAGCTTGTGCTGATTTGGGTGCCTTGGATTTGGGAAGGAGGGTTCATGAGTACTCAAACCAAAGTGGGTTTAGGAGAAATGTTCATATTTCTAATACTTTGATTGATATGTATCTCAAATGTGGATGCTTGGCAGATGCTCGTAGAGCTTTTGGGGAAATGGAAGAACGAACTATTGTGTCGTGGTCAGCCATGATTGCTGGGCTTGCAATGCATGGGCAAGCTGAGGAAGCTTTGAGACTCTTCTCTGAGATGATTCAGATAGGGGTGAAGCCAAATGATGTAACCTTCATTGGACTATTGCATGCTTGTAGCCACATCGGAATGATAGACAAGGGACGTGAATTTTTTGGGAGCATGACTAGAGATTTTGGGATAATTCCCAGAATCGAGCATTACGGTTGTATGGTTGATCTATTCAGTCGCGCAGGCCTTCTTCAAGAAGCCTACGAGTTTATTATGAACATGCCTATCAAACCCAATGGGGTTGTGTGGGGAGCTTTGCTTGGTGGATGCAGAGTTTACAAAAACATTGCGCTGGCTGAGGAAGCAATCCGACACCTTTCTGAACTGGATCCGCTTAATGATGGATACTACGTGGTGTTGTCAAACATTTATGCAGAAGCAGAACGGTGGGAAGACACTGCAAAAGTGAGAAAGTTTATGAAAGATCACGGGGTGAAGAAAACACCCGGGTGGAGTTCAATCATGGTAGACGGAGTGCTGCATGAGTTTGCTGCCGGCGACGAGTCCCATCCTCAAGCTGAGGAGATATTCCAGATGTGGGGAAAACTACTTCAAAAAATAAAGCTAAGAGGATACGTGCCAAAGACTTCAGTTGTACTACTGGACATAGAAGAGAATGAGAAGGAGAAATTTCTGTTTCGCCATAGTGAGAAATTGGCACTGGCTTTCGGGTTGATGAAAACACCATCCAGAAGGCCAATTAGGATTATGAAGAATCTTCGTGTTTGTGAAGACTGCCATGCTGCTTTTAAACTCATCTCAGAGATAGTTGATCGAGAGATAGTTGTGAGAGACAGGAATCGGTTCCATTGTTTCAAAGATGGTTCTTGTACTTGCAGGGATTATTGGTAGGGAGTGGCTGAGGCTCCTCATGGTGAACATTATTATTATTATTATTTTTTGATAAGTCCTCATGGTGAACATTATATTTGCTATTTTGTATCGTTTCTAAATGAGTTGCATCTTATATCAAAGAATTATTCAGTCATATGATGAGGCAAACCAATAATTGTCCTATCTTTGAATTAATAACAATAAGAAATCTTATTTAATTACAAATATTATTTAAAAAAAAAAAAAAACATCTATAAAACCCGTTATCCCTAAATGAAGCAACATATTTCAAATATTTTAATTCTACAGCTTCACCTTTGACCTTTATCAGCATGTGCAATACCTAACCCTTGGTCATGGGGATTTCTTGAAGACATCTCATAGAACAGGGCACCCCTCGGCCTGGATCCCGGGTGCCGTTGGGCAAATAGCCAATGGACAATGGTCATCACTGTCCAAACCCCACCAGGCTGGACCGATAATATCCCGGCTTTGAAGGGTGAAGAAAAGGATAACTCCCATGAAGGCAACCCCAGCATCTAAAGCAGCAGATAAGATGTAGTTGTGTCTAGCCCACCATCCCTTGAACCTTCTGTAAACATAGAAGTTAAAGAACATTCCGACGGCTCCCCAAGCCAAGTAGTTCACCGCTCTAGCCGGTGGCATGGCGGATGTAGCTCCAAGGATGATAGGCGCGTGTATAAGCCTAAACCACTTTATGTTGGGGAATTTGCGGGAAAGTATCCAGCCGGGAAAAGGGGCTAGGAGGCCAATGAGGAAGAACCAGTTCATCCCTGGGTAGATACCCTGACTTGTGAACATTCTGAGCGGGCCTATGACTCCCCATATGACCGAAGCGTTGAAGAAAACATCATCGCCGGGACATGTCCATGGACTCCCCTCCGGCAACAATGTTACATCACAGATGTTTTCAACATTTGTGAGAAGCCACCATGCTGTGGCGAAATAGGTACTTGAAGCAACTAATGTTCCAACTAACTGAGAATACAAATTAACAAAATATCAATCCTTATATACCAACATTGTGAACATGAATTCAAATAAAAAAAATTTGCCCGCAAGTGTCGACCCGTTTGATTTGGTTAATACCACAGGTTCACAAGATCAGTTATTCGAGTCTTCACTCAACCGAAACACAGCTCTTGTAGGTAGGGTTGTGGATTTAAAAAAAAATCAAATAAATTTTACTGTTAAACTAATGAACCAACCTGTACGATAAACATGGATTTTGGAGGGATCTTCATATAATGACCTAGTTTGAAGTCATTCAGAAAATAGAGTGCTTGTGACATGCTAATATAGCCATAGGTCTTGAAAGCCACATTAGCTAGAGGCTTCCCTGGGTAAAGATACCCAATAACCAACTCTGTAATCACATTTAACCCTGGTTGCTGCAATTAACATTAACACGGTTTATTGAGAAATGTAGTCCGTTAAAAGATGCAGAAAATGCAGATGATTGCAAGAACATACCTGGTTTGTTGTGGCTTGAATAACTCCGATGGGCAAGGTGAAAAACAATGCAATGCCACAGGCTAGTAAAAGTCCCCACCAAGGGAGTTGGAGCTGCTGGCCGAAACCTTCACAAGCATATAAGCTAAGACCCACCATCAACAGCAAGATGACTTGAAACCACCATTGAGGGACTTGTTCATAGTTCGCCTTCATCAGCCTTGTATGCACATCCGAGAGATGATCTTTTGCTGCAGTTGTTGTCTTCTTCCACAGTTGCCAAATTGTTCTGCTCAGTCACAAGAAGAAAAAAACAAAGAATATCATGAAAAAAGAAATTGTTCTGCTCAGTCCAAAAAAAGAAAGAAAGAAATAGAACTAATTGATGTCAAGAAGCTTACTTTCCGTTGTAGAGGGCAACATGTGAAATAGTAGCCGTTAGAGTTGCGAAGCTCAAGCCATAAGAGAGGGCAAAAAAGATACTTAGATAAAGTTTGCTGTAACTGTTGTAAGCTTCATAATCAATACCGAAAGTTTTCTGATCAAGAACTCTGGTTAAGTTGTAGCGTTGGCCATCATGGTCGAAAGTGTGAGAGGAAAAGAGAGGGAACTTCTTAGCGTCATATGCATTAGTCCAATAGAAAATGGGGTTAACGATATAGACAAACACAAAAAATCCCACTAAAGTATTGACAATTGCAAATCCAGGAGTGGCTAAAGGGCTGCCCAAGAAGCCAGCAACGGTGGACCAATCAAACCCCATCGAGCCTAGTCCAAGGCCATGGACGCCTCCACCAATCTGTTGGGCAGTGATGGAGTCCTTCCAAATCCAACAAACGAAGGAGAGATATGATATTGAAGGGAAAAGATAGCTTGGGATGAGGTAGTAAGCGAAGCTTGTTACAAAAATCAAGAAGAAGTATTGCAGCCTTGTATGTCCTCCCTTTGGTCTCTTTTCCTTTTCATGCAATGCCCTGTATTTCACATGTAACTTTGTTCAATCTGAGGAAATAATGCAGAGCAACAAAAAGCAAGGCCAACTTATTTCATAGAATTGCTATTAAGCAGACGGAAATAATTGAGATGACGAGCAGTAAAAATCAGTACCCAATTGTATAAGAGTCGTATACGAATCTACTAAATAGAATTTTGAGGCTGGGAAAGAGGATGCAAGTACCTGAATAGAGAGACTTGGACAAGGTTTGCAGGCCACCACATATAAGGAGAGTCAACAAGGTATTTTCTGAACAGTCCAGCCCATCCATAACCAAGCATCTGCAAAACATATGGGATAAAAATTTACAAAGAACCACTGTGTAAAGACATTGATGGCTGATATTCTCTGAATTCGGGTTTCAATATCTCGCATTCATCTAACGTAGAAACTCGAGATAAGGCCTTTTTTTATTTTATTTTATTTTTATTAAAACATGTCTAATTGAAATATTCATATTGTGAACAAAAATACCTGAGTGGTTTGTGATAACAGGAAGGCTGCTGCTGGATGGAGTCCCCTGTGGTAGAAAGCCTTGACACTGGTGAGAATATGAACGGCATAGACCCCACCGGCTCCAGAACTGGCAAAGATAGTGATCAAAACATGTTCTTTCAGACTGAAGGGCCCAGGATTGAGTGAGAAAGACCATTTTGTGAGTGGGACTCGAAATACCGTCTTTGGAAGCCAAGCAGCCATTAGCTTCCCCACTGGGAGCACAAGAATTTGTGCTGAGACTGAGGAAATCGATAGCTGATTTTGGCGGTACGCGAAAAATTGGTTCACAAAAGCAAGGATGACACATGATATTGTCCCAAGAAACCATGTTCGGAATGTTAAGGCCGGTTGTGTTGGGTCGTCGGTCGGTAAAACCGTCAGCCTAACCTGCTCGATTGGGCTATCGTTTTCTTCTTCATCCCCTGCTTCAACCCAAATGACAAGAACAAAAAATTAAAAAAAAGAAAAAAGAAAAAAAGAAATCATTCAGGAAAAAAGAATCATAATTGTGGGTTCTTTTGTAGCAACTTTGATAATATTTCAGACCCGTGTCATCTATCTCTCATTGAATGTCAAATTCATTCTATGGAATTAAATATCCCCTGTTCTGCATATTATGTATGCACACGTGCAGGAAAATAATCATAAGAAAACAAAGAAATGTAATACATGTTTATGCAATAAAGTTCATCTCATGCATCAAACATTCATCAATTATAACAAAGAATTTGATGAATCTTGAAAGGGAGGCTTACCTGTGAGGTCGATGTTGGTTTCATGCTTCGGAGACGATTTTGCAGGGACTCCATCATCAGCGTAACCTGTCATGGCTCACTCCTTCTCCTTGGACAAAAAATGCCAAATCCCTCAGTTCCTTCAACCGCAAACACTATATATATATATATATATATATATATATACACACACACACACACAATTCAATTGTGTGATGCACACAGGCCTGCATTCAATGTTACAGACTGTACACACGTCTTTTCCAAAATTTACGTGAAGAATTTCTATTTTTAAGCAGAAACTTTAGTAGTTTATGGTTCAAAGCGACCCAGATAGGATCTAGCTGTTCGTTGGACGAGCAACGAAACTAATCCAAGACTAAACTGACCGGCAAAAAAGGGGGACCTTTTTTTTTCGCTATGAATCTTTCAAGAATCTGAATATACCCGCTACGGCTCTTTATTATTGCTAATCTTGCATGCATTTCAATCTGTATTCATGCTAACAAGATCCGACTATTTAGAAAGAAGGAGAAAATTGCCTTAACATAAAATAAAGTAGTATATGGAAATTAATTAAGGCAAAGATGTCACTCTGTTTTTCATACCTTATGAATAAGCGATTATTTGTGATAAAACAGAGCGTGGGAAAGGACGTAGCTCATATTTCATTTCATATATATATATCTCCTACTTTTTGGACAAGTATCCTCAAAAAGTGACACGTGTTATTAGTATGTAATGATAAATGTTTGTTTGTTATATTATGACGTCCATTTCCAATATATTTTCGCTAAGTTGACATGCTCCATCAGTGTGAGATGGTAATATAAATGAATAAATGTTAAATGCAAAATTACCTTTTAACCATCCTACATCACTTTTTCCCGTATGAGTTTTGGGAAAAAGTGATGGTCTCAAACATTACTTGCTTCATCCATGCCAACCCAATAAAGATGGACGATAGAATGAAAATAAGCATTTCTCAACACGTAAATAATATAGCTTCTTATGTGTTTTTTTAATAGCTACATTTCGCTTCTAAATATTGATTTGTAAAAAGAGTAAATGTTATATGTTATTTTATCTCCAAAACTGATTACAATTAGATTAAAATTTAATAATAATTTATCTTAAATTTAATTATAATTTTAAACGCCGCATCAACTTTGACAGATAAAATAAGGCCAAAAGAATAATATATAGCAATACTCTAAAAATGAACTCTTCATTCTCACTTGTCACATCCATTTTACACTAGTGATATGACTTGTTTTAACTGGTTTTTATGTCGGTATTTAAAAAAAAAAATGTCTAAATTAAATTAAAGTTTAATTAAATAATTAGATTCTTAAATAAAATATTAAATTCAAGTTTAAACTTTTTGGATTACAGGCGAAAATCTTTGTCTTAATTGAGAGGCCAAACAAATCAACCTTATGGTGGGGGGTGTATTCTCCCCCGACACACGCAAACAAAGGACGATAAATTTGGGAGATTCTTTTGTCCAGAATCTCCTAAACATATGGGGGCTATCAGCTAGATTTTAAGTTAAATTACAAATATAATTCATAATATAATTTTTTTTTATTAAGATTATATATATATATATATACACACACATGATGCCTATAATATTACATGCACGTGTTGTTAAATAATCCCAACGCCCACGGCTCACCTCTGAGCCTCCGACACCGGAGTCTTCAAAACCAACTAAGACGGTAGCTCCAGTAATTTTGTTGGTAGTTTTGTCAATGAGTATTTTGTTAAGAGAAACACAAATTATTTGGTGTGAAATGTTAAAATACTTTTTTGATATTTTAAGCTCAGGTGTTTGCTTCCTATTCGAATGTGCAAAACACTCCGTTTACGTCACAAAATAATTTAATTATTCTCAAAACACTAAAAACTATTACACTCTTTTCTAAACAAAAAACAAGATAAAAAGGATTGAGATCCCCTCATATTATAAAATATGAGTCATCTATTTCATTTAATGGTTTAAACAAATGCAGAAGTTTGTGTGTTATCGTGTTATCAAGGTAATTAATTTTAGTTTTTAATATGTCAAATCCATTTACTTCAGATACACAAATTTCTGAACTTATTTAAACCGTTGCATGAAATGGATTAATCAGATTTTAGAATATATGAGAATATAAGATGATCCAAATCCAGACCAAAAAAAACATTAAGAAACACACACAACCATATTCTAACCATATTATTTATATATATAGTGAATTAGGTAGGTTTGGCTGTTGAGAGCCAGGTTGATATTAGACCTCAAAAGGAATGGAGCTGCTTGACAGCTAATTAAGCTTTTATGGAGATAGTTGGGGCTTGAATTTAGGGGACTAATATGATCAATTTAGTCAAATCTTTTATGGTGATTGCACTGCCGAGATTTGACAAAGGGATCTCTTGCGTGTGAGATACGTGAAGGGCAATCGTATGGTAACCAAGGGGCTCACCAAAATATCTCTTTATTCTTTACCATGATCAACAACATGAGGAATAATACCCTCTCTTTAATCATGTTTATCTGTCTAATTAATTATACTAATTATCACTCGTAATAGATTATCATTTGTTGCTTCACTGCCTTCCTTGAATCCCTCCATCTTTTCATTGTGTTTCCTTATTTTGTTGCTTTTTTTTTTTTTTTGACATGTCCACACAAGAGTAAGGAAGGGAGATTCGAACTAGTGACCACCGCTTCATGAGGCGTGATTTCTAGTCAATTGAGCTACCCCTTGGAGACGTTGCTTCTTTTTCAAAAAGTAATGAATTGGTTGTTTTAGTATATACTTCTCTTTTTTCTTAAAAAAAAAAAAAGAAAAAATTGTTTTTATTACTATTATCAAATATGAAGTGGCTTTTAAAATCGCCAATAAATCAAAATTTAATAACGATTATCTCAAATTTAATAGTGATTTTAAAAGTCACATCATATTTAAGATAACTCTAATATTCTTTCTAGCATTACTCTACTCTCATGGCAGTGTGATGCGAAAAAACCTTAGACTTCCTAATTAAACGACAAATGTTTAAGGAAAGTATACTTTTATCAAACGACACTATTTTGTATCAACCCTGAATTGAATGTAGGGTGCCTTGTACAGGCTTACAATAAGAACTGAATGAAATTAAAAATTTAAAGGATAATATATTCAACCTTTAGGGCTCATAATTGAAACCCTAATAAAACTCTTAATTCATTCAAACAAAGAAAAAAGATTGTGAAAAGAGTTTACTTTAAAAGGGGGGAAAAAAAAAGAGTCCCCAATGTGGCAAATGAGACAATGAAGAAGTAAGTTGATGGCTAAAAATATGGGCTCAAGCAGCACCCCTAGAGTCAGTAGGATGACTTTTAGAAGATGTTAAATACAGTGTTGGTCCACCATGCCCCATCCTGCCTCAGCCGAAATTTCGGAATTTAGCTCTTAATGACCAGTTGATTTGCCAAACTTTTACCCATACTGACAGAAAAGAATGTGGTGAGAGATGGGCAAAGATATGATGGTTTTCAGCAATGCAATCTATGCCCTTACAACTGTTGGTGAAGATCATGATTGTGATCAAGATATGATGACAATCATGGCAATCATTTTTATTTCTCTGGTTGGTTGGTGGTGATAGGATTAGGGTTTAGGATTTAGGGTTTCTTTCCTCAGTTATACACACAGTTTCCTCTATTTGATTTTCAGCAAAGGGCATACAATGATGGTTGTGCTCAAGAGAAGTTTATGCAAAGGCATTGGTGGTATGGTTTGATGATTATCATGATGGTTTTGGCGATTGTTCATCATGATTCATTACTAGGATGGAGATTTTGGGTCATGACATGCCTTTTTGCTGTAGCCGCTAGACTGGTTACCCATTTTCAAGTCGACGTTATTGGGATTGGTTCTGCTCGGCATCCTTTTAAGGTGCAAGTTGAATTAGGGGTTGATTCGACTTTTGACTATCGTCGTCGGGTTAGAAGTTGGAGTATGGCAAATTTCGACTCTGATCAAGTCAGCATCTAACCCTATCTATCTCTCCTCCCCTCTCTAACCCACACTTACTGATCTATGAAACAAACCACTTGGCTGATGGAGAATAAATGACACACTATTTATAAAACTCATTGACCATGGCTTTAATATCATTCGTTACTACTTAGAGAAATGAGTAATTACATTTGCGCTATCATTCTAAAAGAACTAGTTAACTTACAATTAAAGTTTCTTATAATTATTAATAAAGTCATATCTCACTTAATAACGAACCAAATAAAGTTCACCCACTTATATGGATAATCTATTGATCAAATCCATTCAAATTGGTCTATGAACCTTGAAGGTAAAACTCTTTTACATTTTGTACTAATTGGTAAAGCCAAATAAGTAGTAATATCTTTGATGGTGGCTTAATGGAAAATAATATTTCATAGATAGGTAAAAATTACCTTTTTTATTTTTGGACCAAGAAACAACAAATTACATATATTATTGGCATTGTTATCTCTTCCATAGGACTGCTCTATTCCATTGCTTGAATTGTTATTAAAAATCTATTATTATGTGTGGAAGATGTCACCTTACCTTATTTTGTTCACGACTCAATGTTAACATTTTCAAATTTGCTTTAACTTTTACTATAAGTTATTTACAAAATAACACGATAGTTTAGGTGAGTGTCACATGGTGCTACATGTTAAAAAAATGAAGTAATAAGTTTTTTCTACAAAATTTAATTATTTAGTAATTAACGTAATAAATGTCAGGCTTATTAAAAAATAATAATAAAAAAAAAGAAGAAAGAGTACTAGTCCTAACGGCTAAGAGCAGTCATAGCCCAAACCACTCATAATTTCTCTTTTTCAATCTTTGCAGCCTGTATCAGACTTATGGATCCAGAAAAAGTCAAGCAGAAAGCCCAAGCCTGTCAATACGGCCCAAAAAAAAGCCCATATTTCCATTAAATTTTGCTACTTTTACTTTGGGAAATTTGTTCTCTCTCTCTCTCGCTCATAAACCCTAAACCCTAGCCGACCAAGAAGAAGACGACGACGTCTAAACCGTGAAACCCTCTCTTGTCTCCCTCTCTGTGTGAAATACGACCAGGTAAGCTGCTCATGCTCAGCCTAGTTCCTTTTGAAAGTGTATATTTAGTTATAACTTGTTTGGTTGAGCTTGGCATTTGATTTTGCGCCAAAATTTGCCTTCCATGATTTCAAAATTGGAGCTTTTCGTCGCATATATTGCTGATTAATGTGTGTCAGAATCCATCAACTGCTGGAGTTTACTATTTCTGCTTATGTAGTTGTGTGTGTGTGTGTGCGTGCTTGCGCTTGGTGTGGTGTTAGTCATGTGTTTATTTGAATTAGGTTAGTCATGGAGAGAGAAATCCATTTAGCTCCTAGCTTAACAATTTTTTTGTCAAGCCAAGCTGGGGCGGAGCTTGGAGCTCGAATAACCCAATATTCGTTTTGGCTCAGTTCATTCTGCACCCATTTAACTGATTCAGTTGATAGTATCATTATTTGTGTAAAATTGTTTGATGGGTTGTTGCATATTTGCCATTTTGAATGTGTACTCTGTTTCCACAGCTGCAATGGGTGCTAATAAGAAAAAGGGTGCTAAGTCACAAAAACCTCCACCTAAAAAGAAGCAAAAGAATGAGTTTTTTACTGCTAAACACACAAAAGAAGATGATGTTTCCGACCATTCTGATAGTATGAATGAAGAAGTAGAGGAACACGAGGATTTTGATGGAGATGAGCAAGATTTTGGTTCTGGTTCAGAAATTTCTTCTGATGGGGATGATCCGTTAGCTGATGATTTCCTACAAGGAAGTGATGATGAAGGTTGTGATTCTCATATGTTAAGGTTCTCGTATATTTTTTTTCTTTCAATTTTTGGTTATTTAGTTATTTGAAGTTATTTTATTCTATTGATGCAGAGAAAGGTTCGGGCTCAGGCTCAGACTTGGGGTCAGATTCAGATGAATCTGATATCGAGAAGAAGTCAAAAGCTATTGATGCAGAAAGGGCTCAAGAAGAAGAAGACGCAGAGAAGGAAATTCAGCTCAACATTAAAGAGGAATCTGATGAATTCAGATTACCTACCAAGAAGGTTTATTCTCGTTGCCATGTTATGATTTGTAAAATAATTAGTTGACAATTTCATTGATTTTTCTGTCTTGATCGGCTGAAATCTTCTACCATGCTTTTATTTTATTTTTAAAATAACTTAGGAACTTGATGAAGAGGCACGTGGGCCCCCTGATCTTTCAAATCTCCAAAGGAGGATAAAAGAGAGTGAGTAATATTTCTTTTAGTTTGTTTTTATCTTTTACTATTTTCAAAGTTCTTCTGCTTTGTTTTTCTTCAAATTTAATTTTAAAATTTCCTTCAGTTGTTCGAGTGCTTTCAAATTTTAAGGCTTTGAAGCAAGAGGGCACAACACGGAAGGATTACATTGAGCAGCTTAAGAAGGATTTAAGTTCATACTATGGCTACAATGATTTCCTAATTGGGGCTTTAGTCGAGGTGGGTGATCATTTCTCTCTCTTTCTCTCTTGTCCCATGTAATCATTGTATCTATGTTTTCTAACCCCCTCCTCCCCCAACAAAAAAAACTTGTGTTTCTGGGCTTCTATATAACGATTTGTGCGCTCTGTTACAGATGTTCCCAGTTGTTGAACTTCTGGAACTTATTGAAGCCTTTGAGAAGCCTCGACCCATATGTCTACGAACTAATACTTTAAAGGTGACATAACTGTTGTATGCTGCTAGATCTTATCTGTGACTACTTTATGTTTTTCTTCTCGATACTATAAAATATTGTTTTGACTCAACTTAGACACGGAGGCGGGATTTGGCGGATGTTCTGATTAACAGAGGAGTGAACCTAGATCCCTTAAGCAAGTGGTCAAAAGTAAGGAGTGGTTTATCTGTTTACTTTCTGTTCTCTCTCAATCTTATCTTATACTTGATAATATAATAGGTACTGATATGGCCATTGCAGGTTGGACTGGTTGTATATGATTCACAAGTGCCCATTGGTGCAACTCCTGAATATATGGCAGGTTTCTACATGGTAGGTGGCTTCATTTGTTAACATTCTACTGACACTGTATCTCATTTCACTTATTCTATGTGGTGTCCTTAGGGCTCTAATTTTTGTTTTTCCACAGCTCCAAAGTGCAAGCTCATTTTTGCCTATCATGGCCCTTGCTCCTCAAGAAAGGGAACGGATCGTTGATATGGCGTAAGTCATACTAAAAGATGAAATTTTTAGCTGTTATTTTGTGTTGTTTTTCAGACAAACTATGTGGTATCTGGATTTTATGCAAAACTGTGCACTTCTTTGCAAATGCCTGGGTGACTTGTAGCTCCACTTAAAAGTTAAAAGTTCTTTGTGTTGCAAATCTGTGCTATTGTAGTCACGCTTTTGACACAATCTCAGGTAAAGAGAGTGAAACAGATGTAATATCTTTTGCTTATTGTGGAACTACTTACTTGCTTAAGCCTCAGGCAGAGGGATCAGTAAAGTAAGTAACTGAAATGTGGGACACATAATCTCATCTACATGTACAACTTGCGTGCATCTCTCTCTCTCGCACAAACTTTGTTTGTGTCAAAAACTTAAGTGTCTGAAACTTTCATAATGTTTACTGTAACATGAAAATAAAAATAGTCAGAATGTTTATACAATTCTTCTGCTAGTATAATTATCACTACATTCTATTGATTTTATAACAATTATACCCTCATGCAGGGCTGCACCTGGTGGCAAAACAACATACATTGCTGCTCTTATGAAAAATAGTGGTATGTGGTAATATCTAATTATTTTAATTGATTAATGTGTTATGAAGGTCTTAATCTGTCATAGAGAAATATGACGCAAGATATCTATAATCTAACCCCTAAGAATCTTTATTTATTTATTATTATTATTTTTTTAATTTTTGGCAACTATAAAATACTGATCTTTGTTCTTCTTCATGCCTCAACTACTTACTTTCATCTCATGGATGTAACTTTCTTTAATTATGAGCTTTGAAGTATTTTTCGATCATCTTAGTTGCACAGTTTACTTTTAAAAAGAATACATTTTAAATAAAGGCAGTTAAATCTGCAGTATTTAAAAACAAGCACAGTACTTTATTCTAATGGTTAATATACTAATAGCTGTGAGATTTTTTTTTTTTTGAAAATTAACAGGAACATTAGATATCTACACGAGACAAAGTTTATTCCTGGAGGGTCAACTGTGTTTATATTAATTATGAGAGGGTCAACTGTGTTTATATTGCCTGAAAGGAAAAGATACATAAGGCTTTGTTGTTAAGATGTCCTTGTGCTGCCGTGACCACTCTTTTCTTGTTTGTTAAGTTCATGTAGAAGTTCCATAATTCTATTTCATTAATTTTCTGGTGTTCTGATGCCATTTCACCAGGAATAATTATCGCAAATGAGATGAAGGCACCAAGGCTTAAGTCACTCACTGCAAATCTACATCGAATGGGGGTGACGAACACTGTAGTTTGTAACTACGACGGAAAGGAGGTTTGATTTTTGTTTTGCATGGTTCTTGCATAAAATTTAGAAAGTTAATGTTTTGAGGAATGCTTGATTTTATCAAAGCCTGGACGTTTGTTTTGTTAATGTTGCATAGTTAATTTTGTGGAATAGAAAAAAAATTTCTTTTTATTGCAAAATGGTTCTCAAATTAATTGAAATGCGTAATGATTATGTATGGGGATAGCAACATTCTGATTACCTATTAGTTTAAGCATGTTAAACATGGAAATTACTTCACTGTTATTATTGCTTTATTATGTATGATGATAGGAACATTCTGATTATCTACAAGTTTAAGCATGCTAGACATGGAAATTACTTCACAGCATATTATCATTGCTTTTCCTAAAGAAGAAGGGCTTGGACTCGACTAGTGTATAAGATTTTTTAGTTTTTATTTTTTTCATTCTTCTGTTTCAGCTCCCCAAGGTTTTGGGTGTCAATACAGCTGATAGAGTCTTGCTGGATGCCCCTTGCAGTGGGACTGGGGTAAGTAATTGGGGTGATGTTCAACTATTTACTCTCCTTGTTTGACTTCTTCTTTCATTAACTATTTTACAAAACTAAGTGATCTGTACTTATTTTGCAGGTCATATCTAAAGATGAGTCTGTTAAGAACACTAAAAGCTTGGAAGAAATTAAGAAATGTGCACATTTGCAGAAGGTGAATTTGTACTTTGTACTTTATACTGTTCCCTAGTCAAGTCCCAGTGACGTTCTAGCTCGGTTTGACAATTTGAAAATGAGATACTCAAACTCGGAAAATAGTTTACGGTTTTTCTAAAAATTAAAGTGGCTTTTTCGGTCAAACCAAAAATATTTTCCATCGCACCAAACACCTGAAAATATGGAAAAATGTTTTTTGAAAATCATTTTATGTCGAAACAAACGGAGCATTAAAGTAGAAAATTTTAATGCCAAAATATCAAAATGGAAATACTATTCAGTGCTCCATATACCCTAATATTTTGAAACTGAAGTGCACCAAAAAGTTTCTAGTTGTGACATTTTTTACTTGCCCAGAGAAAGGTGGCAAAATTACCCTCTTTCTTTGCCATTCAGATGCTTTAGCATGTGAAGCTCTTCTCAAGCTGTATTCTTTTTTCTGTAGCAATTGATTCTTGCGGCCATTGATATGGTGGATGCCAATTCAAAATCTGGTGGATTCGTTGTTTACTCCACCTGTTCCATAATGGTTGCTGAGGTTTGTTTATAAGGACAATCTTGAGGATTTCCAAGTACGCTTGCTCTTTTTTTCCCCTTTGTTTTTCTTTCCCATCCTAAAGTTACATCTTGCAGAATGAAGCAGTTGTTGACTATGCACTCAAGAAGAGGAATGTTAAATTGGTGTCTTGTGGGCTTGACTTTGGACGTCCAGGGTAACAATAATCTGTCAATTTTGTGCACC
Organism: Corylus avellana; assembly: GCF_965113065.1. Lineage (NCBI taxonomy): Eukaryota > Viridiplantae > Streptophyta > Magnoliopsida > Fagales > Betulaceae > Corylus > Corylus avellana. The sequence continues at coordinate 806,241 of NC_142492.1, forward strand.
ATAGCTGCTGTCAAACCTTGTGAATATCCACATTTAATTATGTTTTCCTGTCTACCAGGTTTATTAGGTTTAGGGAACAACGCTTTCACCCATCCTTGGAAAAGACAAGGCGTTTCTATCCTCATGTTCACAATATGGATGGCTTTTTTGTGGCGAAGGTAGGTACCAGTCTTTGAAAATAATGTTGTTTCTTAAAAAGCAAACATTTTTTTCCCTAATCGCAAACCTTGTTAGTGTGTGCGTGTGTTGGGTTGGTGGGGAGGGGGGTTTTGGAGAAGCCACACGGCCCACACCTTTGATAAAACAAAATTCAAATGCTTCTGTAAGCACCATGTGCACCTAAATTTGTCACACCTGGCAAAAGGAAATGAATTTGTGATTCCAAGCACCTGCCTGAAATGATGGACTCTTACTTCTTTAGCTTCCTAACTTTAGCTTGCTTGACTCCATAGACAGGTAATATAAGTGATGGCCTTTGCTGTAGCTCTTCAAGTACTTCTGAGATTGCTTAAACTTTCTACTTTCTCAATTATTTTGTTATCTAATCCCAAAGTATAGAATGCAAAAGTTGTCAACCACTAGAACATCTCTTTACGTAACAGGCCCGTACTATCAGTGCTTCTAACCACTCAAAATCTTACCCTTAATTCTTCAGTTTGGTAAATATAGTTTGTATTTTCCCTAAGGAAGTAGTACTCTTATCAATTATATCAATGTCTGCGCCAAAAAAAGAAAAAGAAAAGGAAAACAAACTTAGCGGCAAGAATGCTGGGGAATTGACAGTCTAGGCTTGGAGTTGGATACAGAAAACATGAATGTCCTGCAGTTTAGCCTTGTTGCAACAAATGACAACTTCAACCAGAATGGGTTTTCTTGAAAGTCGCTCTGTCCAAATTTAGTATTTTGGACCTGACTTTCTGGATAGTTTATGTAATGTCCCTGCACTTCAGTTTATTGCGGGTAACTTTGATTTCTCCATCTTATTATTTTTTACAAAAATTTCTTGCAGTTGAAAAAATTTAGCAATTCAAAGCCAGCTGCAGAACATTCTGATGAACCGTTAGAAACGGTGGAGGGCGACAGTGGAAATAATGCTGTGGAATTGACATTTGACACTACAAAAGAAGAGGTTTTGGAAGACGGTGTTATTGAAAATGGCAAAAAAGAAGCACATACAACTGCCAAAGAAGGGTATAAAAGGAAATACCTAACAAGAGAGGAGAAGAAGGAGAAAAGGAAATCCCAATCAAGAGAAAATATCTCGAAAGCAAGGTAACAGCAGTCTCCATGTTTCACCAAACTCTTTCATCCATTAAAATAATTGCATTCTATACATCCTTTATAATGTAGGTTTAAAGTTCACACAAATTAGGGTGTTGTTTGTCTGCTTTGTACAACCAAATCTTCATTTCTCTCAAACACTTGCAGGGAAGAGAAGAGAAGAGCATTGAGGGAAAATAAGAAGGCTGCACGCGAGTAGTGGAAGAAGTGGAGCGACTAGTGGCAATACATGAATCATGGTCGATAAATTACTAATGGTTAAGTTCTGGTACAAACTGCCTGCATTACTGTATTAACAGGGGGAGTGTTCACCAGAGAAGCTCATGCACGCTTTTGCAATGTGATCACAAGATAATCAAGGGGTTACTTCAACCTTACTGTAATGATCTCCAGCTTAGTATTTATAATATCCAATTTTGTTTTGCTAAGAAAAAAGATATCAAAATTTGTTCTTGTAAGCATCAGTGGAAGGGAAAACTTGTAATAGCTCGCACTTCTTGGTCTTTACAAGTTTTAAAGGTTTTGTTTATTTGGAAGTAAATTTGTTATTGTTTTTGTTTTCAATACAAATTTATATGCAATTTTAGGATTCGGTTATATGAAAAAATTTGAAGCTTTGCCCCTTTTTTTTTTTCCTGGGAAATCCACATTCAATACAAACTCCAAAGTACAAAACAGCCATAGCTTTATGAAGTTTTGGAATGTAGGATCCATATTTGAGTTAACAAGGCTTTGTTTCTCAAATGTTTGTAAAGAATCAATTTTGATTATTACCCTAGTATCATCAGTGTGCTGTTTTGGTGGTAATTCTGTGTTTAATTGCATAAATTGCTTAGCACTATAACTTTAAATTAACCCCCATTTTCTGCATGATAGGATCCTTTCAATTTTACTTAGAGGACTTATTTTGATTTTGCTTTGTTGCATTTAGGTGTATATACGGTCTTACGTCGTTTAAAATTTTAAATGATGTGATAACATATTTACTAAGAAATAACATGTATACCCTCCATTAGATTCTATATATATATATATATATATATATATAAGTTTTTTCTGAAGGGAGTATGTGGGCTTTTCTCAAAAATATATGAGTTAGAAAAAGGGAGTATGTGGGCTTTTCTCAAAAATATATGAGTTGGGTTTGAAAAACGGAACCCAAAAGAGACGGCCCAAAATATCCATAAATGCTTAAAATTTTGAAATTTATAACACTTTACTCCAAATCTAGGATCCACTAAAAATAAAGGAAAAATATTACTTTATTTCATTTAGGGGCCATTATCCTCTATCATGGTCCATTCCTCACAAATATCTTCACAAAACTTTAATAATGCAATGAACCATAAAAAATAAAAAATTAAAAAAAAATAAAATAAAAAAAAGGAAAAGAAAGTAAAATAGAAATGTAGTCATGGTAGGAGAGGGTAAGTCTCACCCTTCATCGATCTTGTTTCCAACTCTTAAAAGAGTTTGTTTGCGAGTGGGTTAAGGAGTTTTTTTTTATTTTTTTTAAATGTTGGGAAAATTACAGTTTACCCCCAAAGTTGACAGTGTTTTTGAATTCGAATACTAAAGTTTCAATTTTTGCAATCCACCCCTCAAAGTTTCAAATTTTTACAATTTGATCAAATGTATCCAAAACTTTCCATATTGCCCATAATTTTTTATTTTTTTAAAAAAAAATTCGCTTTGGCCATCGGTAATTTTTGCACCCTCAAATTTGTTTTTGTTTTTTTTTTTATTTATAAAAAATAAAAATTAGGGGCAATATGAGAATTTTGGGATAATATTGGTCGAATTGAAAAAAAATTGGAACGTTGTGGGGATAGAGTGCAAAAATTAAAACTTTATTGTTCGAATTGAAAAACGTTGTCAATTTTAGGGGTAAACTGTAATTTTTATTTTTATTTTTATTTTATTATTTTATTATTTATTTATTATTATTTTTTTTTCGGGTAACCCTTTGAAGTCTTTAAACCTTAAAACCCTCGAAGCCTTTCTCTCACTCTCTCTGACTTCTTGTTGGGCAACCCTTAAACCTTAAAACCCTCAACACCCATCTCTTTAGTTTAGCCTCTCCGCTAAACCTTAGAACCCTAGCAACTAAAACCTCCCCGAGGAAAAGGAAAAAAAACACACACACACACACGCAGAGAAAGAGAGACAGAGAGATAGAAAAGTACACCAAAAGAATGGCCAGGCGAGATGAAAGAATGTCTGAAGAAGAAGAAGAAACTGAAGCAGAATCAATGTCTGAGTCTGAGTCTGAGTCTCAGTCAGGAGGAGAAAAATCGAAAGGAGGACTGGATTACATAATGAGTCTTCCAGATGTGCCTATGAAACTCCCACCGCACGTGGAGCTCCAGAGAACCCGCGTCCTCTGCAACGCTGACGCTCCCAACCATGTTTTCCTCTAACTCTTACAAATCCTTTTTGCTATTTTACATGTCAAATTCTTCCAATTTCGTAACTACCCATTATTTGTTTCTGGGTCTTCTTCCAATTTCATAAATACCTCTTATTTGTTTTTGGGTCCTGTTGTTGTTATTGTTGTTGTTGTTATTGTTGTTTTTTCTCTGTCTGGTGTGAAATTTGAAACACCCTCAAACTCTACTTTATGGGTTCTCTTCGTTTTATAAATTATTAACCTCCCTCTTAATTTTTTTTGAGGAATATTAATTAAATGGTTTAATTACTGCATCTGTTTAATTTTTCTGTGGCAGTACTTGTTTATGTATATGTATATATACATGTATGTAGCCGCAGTTAAGCCTTATGGTAATATGTATAATCATGTTTTTTCCAATGTTGTACCAATTTCTTTTGTTTGCTGTTTCATAGGAGGTATTAAGTGAAATAGAAATTTGGATAAAAAGTTCTTTCGTTTTATTTTAAAGATTATTTGCGACTGATAGAAGAAGACTTGATCCCACTGCCCTGCATAATTTAATTATATGCTTACTTAGTTGACTAAAATAGAACTTCGGATTAAGGTTCGTTTTTTTAAAAATGATTTCGTCTGAAAATATAAAATTTGTCCCTCCAAAGTAATTCAACTATAAGCTTAGCTGACTTCTTATTCTTTTTCAAACGAAGTGGCATAAACAGGAAACCCAGAATTACAGCCCTTTTTTTTTCTTTTTCTTTTTTTTTTTTTTTTTCAGTTTTTCTTTGTAACCGCACAGAAGTCTTCGGAATGAAAGAACAAGCTAATTCAAGTATAAGCTTAGTTGGTTGAGTAAGATAGAAGTTTTATTAAAGTTCCTTTTTTTTAAAAAAAAAAAAAAAGAAGGAAAACTATCTGGAACTGAAAAGACAAGACTTTATCCCTCTGCCTTTAGCATAATTGAACCAAGTGATGTAAACAGGAAACCTTGAATTATAGCCCTTTATGTTTTTCACTTTTCCTTTCTAACTGGTCAGAAGTGTGAGTGTTTGGAATTGTTGGTTGTTCTTTTTTTTTTTTTTTTTTTTTTGCTTAGTTTCTTACATCTTTTGACCTTGGTGTATGTAGACAGATACAATACAATATTCTGGTGCTTTTGCGTCTGTTGGAGTAGATAATAGTTTTCGATTGGACCATTTCCGCGACAAATTTAGAGTTGAAGTGATTCGATACTCAGATGAAGACATGGAGTTTGATATGATTGGTGTAGATCCAGCACTTGCCAATGCATTTCGGAGAATCCTCATTTCTGAGGTTGTGATATTTATGCACGATTCTGTCAAATTAATGTTAAAAATACTCCAATATGCCTGATTTCATATTTAATTCTCTATGATTTGGTAGTACTCAGTTGAATTGATTAGAAACCTATTTCTATTATCTTCATCCATCTCTGTCAATTTCTTTTTAATTTAGATTATGGAAGGGGAAGAAATCTATTTCCTTTTTCTTATGCTTCATTCGCACTTCTATGATAAATACCATGCTGTTTATATGTGAACCTATTTCTATTATCTTCATCCATCTCTGTCAATTTCTTTTTAATTTAGATTATGGAAGGGGAAGAAATCTATTTCCTTTTTCTTATGCTTCATTTGCACTTCTATGATAAATACCATGCTGTTTATATGTGAACCTATTTCTATTATCTTCATCCATCTCTGTCACTTTCTTTTTAATTTAGATTATGGAAGGGGAAGAAATCTATTTCCTTTTTCTTATGCTTCATTTGCACTTCTATGATGAAGAACATGCTGATTATATGTGAATGATGGGTAAACATGTACTATGTTGCACCTTCTCTTGAATATTGGGATTTTATATGCAGACAAGTATTTAGTTTACAATGTGGTATTAGTGGTAATGGTGAATTCGCTTGGGTTGTTTTGCATGCAGGTTCCAACGATGGCTATTGAAAAAGTTCTTATTGCAAATAATACATCCGCAATCCAAGACGAAGTTCTTGCCCACAGATTAGGGCTCATTCCGATCAGTGTTGATCCGAGGCTTTTTGAATATGCAGGTTAGGTTCAGATAGACATAGTGGTCCAATTTTTGACGGAACAGATAATACCACGTTTTGCTTGCCCTTGCATTTTTAAGGAACTGAGTGTGTATTTTCTTATTCTTTTCAACCTTAGATGGTAATCCACTGAACGAAAGGAATTCCATTGTTTTTAAACTCCATGTTCGTTGTGAACGAAAGAAACATCTCCGTCGCACAGGTATAGTTCTTGTGTTTTATGGATGATATTTTTAGCTTTTTATTCTCAAAACTTAAGTTGATTATTATTATTTTTTTTTACTAATGGTGGTTATTTTTGATGATGATGCAATGAACAATGCAGTAAAAGCAAGTGACTTGAAGTGGTTACCTAATGGGTCCGAGCTTCTGGAATCAGAAAACTCGAATTCAAGTTCCTCCTCGAAACCAAAAACCTACACTGAATTTACTTGCCCCCAAGACTCTCTACCAGAATTTTCCGACAATCCAATTGGCTTTAAGGGAAAACTTGGTGATATTATTATTGCTAAACTTGGCCCTGGTGAGGTAAAGCCTATTTTTTTTTTTTTTTTTTTTCAATACTAGTTATCTTTGGACAACTGCAATTGTATCTCGTTTGAAGCTTGGCTTTTATGATTTTCTAGCTCTTTTTTTTTTTTTTTTTTTTTTTTTTTTCCTTCTTCTTCTAGTTAGGTGTTTCTCATGTATACTTTTAATGTACTTGGGTGCGCTTTACACTTTTAATTATATCTCGATTACTTATTAAAAAAAAAGTGTTCCATCTTTTGTAGGAAATTGAACTTGAAGTACATGCCGTTAAAGGCATTGGTAAAACACATGCAAAGTGGTCGCCGGTGGCAACTGCTTGGTATAGGATGCTTCCTGAGGTGAGATGATATTTTATTTAGGGTTGCATCTTGACACTATGAAGGTTTCTGAGGAGCAGGTGTATTAATAGTTTACTTTATTCAGGTTGTGCTATTGGAAGAGGTTGAAGATGAGGTGGCTGAAAATCTTAAAAGTAAATGCCCAGTTGGAGTTTTTGACATTGAAGATGTTGCCAATGGTGAGGTGTTCTTTTTCTTTCTTTGACATTTGTTCTCTAGGTGCTTTACTTATCAAAAATAAATAAAAATTGTTCTCTAGGTGCTTTAGATTGTACAGACTGATAACCTATAAAAAAAAAAAAAAAAAAGATTATACAGACTGACGGCAACGGATTTTATGTTATAAATGCAAAATAGAATGCAGGTTTTATCCCAATAGTATTCATATAAAAAATAAATAAATAAATAAAAAAAAAGGGTTTTGTCCCAATAGTGGATGTAGTCTTGTCATTAAGCTTTACATGCAATCACATTTTCCCGTTTCTTTGGGAGAACTCACTTTCCTAATTGATGATTTGTCTGTTGGGCAGGTAAAAAAAGATTAACCGTCTCCCAACCACGAGCTTGCACTTTGTGTAGAGAATGCATCAGAGAAGGAGAAGAATGGGAGAAACGTGTGTCACTACGTCGTGTTAAGGATCATTTCATATGTAAGTATTGTGGTGTTCATGCATTAATTAGAGCTAGGCAGGACATTTTGCCTATGAATTTTGGGTCAGTTGGAATCTCCACCCCCATATCCATGGGGCTGATGGTTTCATATTCTGTTTAGTGGGTGGGTTAATTGCCAGGCACTAATTAAAAAAGGCAACAATGCAACATTTCTCAGGATAGTAGGATAGTAACACCTAATTGGTACATGGTCGCTTATTTGTTTAATGAATGCAAAAGAAAAGTAATATTCTACCTCAAAGGAAGTCGTTGCTTACATCCCACCAGGTTGCTGCCTGAAATCATCGAGTTACAGCAGACATCTTATATTCAAGATGGAAGCAATTGAAATATGGCCCAGAGCTTTGTCTCTATATAGGGTTACTCCAATAACATGCTTTCTGGCAGGTCTTGAGGCTTGAGAATGAAATCCCCTTGATTCCTTCTTTGAACGTAATTTGACAAGGTTCTAGGTGTGTTGTTTTACTGCATGTTTTTAGTCATCTGAAAAATGCTTAACTAATGGTGTAAAAGACTCATGCATAACTCAGTCGAACGAAAGTTGCCTGTTACAAAACATTCTTAAATAGGGCCTTGTCTTCTGCGATGCAGTGAATACTGTGGGATCCATGTGGGTCCGCGTATGCCTCCCATAATGAATAGGTACATCAATGGTATTTGAACCAAATTGCATCGTCTCCCCTCATAAAGATGATTCATGTTGATGTGGTCCCCTTTTAAATTACCTCAATTATCATCTACTCCATACCATGAAGTTGGATACTAGTACACACCAAAAAGAAAAACAAGACAGCCAAACCATCTTGCTAATAGGACAGTGGAAAGATCCCATTGGGCTTAGAGAATGATTTTAAACACTCGAACTTCAGAATAATTGTTCTTGTTCATTTGTCAAGAAAAAGAGGAAAATGTGTATTGTTGTTTAGAGAGGAGCCTGATTACTTGTATAAGCTTGCAAATCTGCGCATTACAAGGCAACTCTTATTCACTTTTTAAACTAAAATGAATATAGGGCTGTAACTGTTTACTTTTAAGTGATGAAGGTGATTTAAAAGTTCGAAGGGGTTGGCTCAGTGGTTGGACAACCTGGGACTTTGAGTATGCTCCTCAAAGTCTTAGGTTCGAAACCCGCTGAATGCAAACTGCTTCTTGAGGCCATGGGACTGGAGGTTTGCCCCTTGAATTAACTGAGGTGCACTTGCGGAAAACTCCTTACCGAAGGTTTGTGCACCCTCGGGATTAGTCGGAGCAAAGCTCCAGATACCCGGTGCCAAATCACACAAAAAAAAAAAAAAAAGTTCCGGTACAGCTAAACTTGGATCAATGCCAAACAAGGGCCTCCTAGATCTTCAGTTTCAATAAAATACAATTTATAAATTTTTTTTTTTCTCCCACACACACAAGTTATCTCTGCATTTGAAACAATGACAACAATAATCATGTTAGGCACTGAAACTGATGATGATTCCACCTTTTTGACTTCCAACAACATTTAATCATACATAGTTCTTGAATTTTCAGTATGTACAGAACATGGTTCGGGTTCAATATTTGTTAATTGTATAAAGATTCTGAGATCAGTTCTAAATTTTATTTGTTTCCTCTTGCTCTACAGTTACAGTTGAATCGGCTGGAGCATTACCTCCTGATGTACTATTTACTGAAGCTGTGAAGATTTTGGAAACCAAGTGTGAAAGTGTGATTTCTGATCTCTCTTAATATGCTTTGTTCTTCAGATAATTAAAAGAGAATGAAGTAGAGAGGACTGCAGAGGATCTAGTTTACTATTTATGCATGGTTGATTACTGATGTTTGACATATTTATATCAAAATATAAAAAGCTATTTTTTCATGATTTCTTGAATCTTCATGAATTTCATTCTAACTTCCTCTTCTAACTTCAAAATATAAAAAGCTATTTATCACTTGAATGTTTGGATAAAATTTACATTCATTGTAGTGAACAATCGATCTATGGTGTGTTGGTGTTCACTTGAATGTTTTGCTTTGGGCTTCATAGTCATAGACAGAATGATTCCCATCTGCTCATAACCCCAGCTAATTCTTAGTCACTCAATTCTCAGGAACTCACATAAATCCTTCAAATCATGGCAGCAAAAATAAAGATTGCACAATTAATGCACTTTCCTTAATGAATATATGCTCGAAATCATGTTAGCTTTTGCTCAGCCTGAGGCATAGCAGGCTTGAATGATACTTTGTATGAATGTCCTATTTAGTGCTTCTCAGGTTATTCAGCACAGCCAGGGAAAAAGCTAATGATGGGATTTAAATAGATCTCTGTGCATGGACTCCAGCTCTTCTGTATTGTCATGATGGTTAAAGTATCATAATCCTATTGATTCATCTAGGGTTTTTATCTTGGAAAGGTGACATACTAGATTGAAATATTAACCGAGCATGTAATTCGCACACATTTTTAACAAGATTGGCAGAGTGTGTGATTCTAAGATTGAAACTTCGTGTGAAAATTTCATGCTCTAAGGACAAATGTCACCCGTTTATTTTGCAATGTGTGTTAACTCATTGTGAGAAGTAATCATGCATTAATTCTAGATTATTAAATTGACATTTGTTCTTCGCACATGTAATTTTCACATGCATTTCTTATTAAGATTAATAGAGCATGTGATTTTAAGATTGAAAGTGCATGTGGAGATTATATGTTTAAGGACATATGTCAGTTTAAACGTGTTTGCATTGCGGTTGTGGCTCATCTGGGCTTATTACAATAACATAACTTTTGGGGGGTTGTTTCCAAATTTATAAAAGTTATTAAATCACATGACCTAAAAACCTGTGATCCATTGGCAGAGTCGTTGAATGTTGTCGTGGAGATCTTCATTTGGATCTTGTAGCATCTTCTCCTTAAAATGTAGGATTAAGTAATTACAAAATTGGTCCACCAGCTTTTGATGAGTATAGTTATTGAAGTTTCAAAAATGATAAAATTGGTCATTGGGCTTTCTGATTTTATAAAAAAACTCCTTCTGTCTATCCCGTTAGCGAGCCATTTGCCACGTGTAAAAAGAACAAACTGCTCCAATCACATTGCGCCACATGTGCCATCTCTATGCCAGATCATCAAACACCACCATATACATCAAATTGTGAAAGCTTTAGACGATTGGGACCACTGTAGCAGGAGACTGTAATGGTCAGTCTTAAAATAAACAAGAAGTCTTAGGGTTTGATGGAAAAGATTCTGTAATGTGCATGTATATATTTCTTAAACTGATGAAAGAATTATTTTTATTTTTTTTAAAATTTTTTGGTCACTGCACAGTTCCATTTGTAATTGATGTCTATGTGACCATGTGGCCAAGCCTGGAGATTAGGAATAAAGGCATCCTGTTTCTCTGGCACCTCACTAGCCCTATTATGCAAATAAATCATATATAGGCTCTACTTTGTTTTTATCTTCTATCATATTTCTTAAAAGCCTCTACATTGTTTCCAAAAAAATATATTATATTATAAAAGCCACAATCTTCAACTAGGTTTTCGCTACTCTTTTCATTCGATCCGAATTCTCTGCAATTGACTGTCCAAATTGCAGTTTATTGAAAAAGAGTCCTGATGAGGTCTACTTGTCCAACAAGCAAGTAATCAGGTGAGCTCCATGAGACATTCTCTCATTCACGGATTGTGCAAGTTACAATTCAATCAACGAATTAATGTCAGTCCCAATTCTTTTTTTTTTTAATCATGCCTTAAGAAGAAGAAAAAGGAAAGTAGCAATTTGAGTCATTACCATATAAAGCTAACAATTTTCACTTTTAGAAGGACCAAATTTGGCAGGGAGATTAAAATGCTAAGCAGGACAGCAGTGTAGGCAGAGTACTAAATTTGATGCCAAATATGTATAATATGTAGAACGAGTAATGCTAAACGTAGAACTTTTGTCATTCTTTTATCTTCTAAAGATGGAGTGCATTTAAAAAGAATTGTGGTTGGAAATGTAAAACAAATGTGTGTTTTAAAATTGCAGGTAAGGTGGTATGTTTTTAGAAACAAACAATTTTAAAGACTAAACTGCGATTTTAAAATTCAAATCACTATTTTACTAAAAGTCCAAACACTTAATTGTGTTTTTAAAAAATTGTGTTTTCAAATCGCACGTTTTGAAACTACAAACCCAAATGGACCCTAAATACCGATTTTGTCCACAGGCATTTCATGAGCACGTAACATCTTAACAAACTTGGTATAAAAGTATACCAATAAGGAAAATGCATGGAATATTACAACTCTTACTATAATTCCCTTACAAACTTGCGTAGCGGTCTACATAAATATCACATTGTGTCATATAGGTGAAAAAATTAGCAATAAAATTTAATAGATAATGCAATTGTTTAGTGGATGATATGAAACACGTAAATTGTCACTTTCAGCTTGTAAAAAACTAGTACTCGATGATCAAACCAAAGGGTCAAATCAAGTTCCAGAAAACTTGCTTATGCTTATGGAATTATCAGCAAATTGGTTGCCCTAATATTTGCATGCTATCTATGATTAGTGTGTCAAGATGTTGTCGCCATGCGTCTTCAGTATACTTGATTGATTTGGAAATAACCCAAAAAAAAGGGTACTTCTTAAGTTGGAATTTCCAGCAAATATAGACTAAGAAATATCTCAAAAAATCTATGCCTTATAATTTTCTAGGTAAACAAGCAATTTGGTTACCAACCATAGAGTAGAGATATGATTTCAACGTTTATGAAGAAAATTACTCATCTTCCATTTGAGGTTGTGGGAAATGGAGAATTATTGCAATAACTATGCTGTCCATGCTTGCCAAAGAGGTAAAGAATCAAATCAATTTGGAAAGATTGAGCTGTTGGGTTTCTTTTGAAACATTCCTAGACAGACAGAACTATGTTGAAGGGCATGAGTGGCTACAATTTCACTTCACCCCATCTAGATATTGTTGGAATTTAATTTGGATTTTGTGGTGGTTAAGTGGAATATAAAGATTTTTAAGAATTTGTTGTCTAAATTGTTAATAATTTGTGCGACAAATATGAGAGAGCCTATACGAAGTCTATTTGCCAAAACAGATTTTGATTAGAGCGGGTGAACTCTCATAAAATTATCTTATATTTACTACACGAGCCCTCTTGTTGGTCCCATTGCTTGAGGTGGCAAGGGTCACAGGTGTGGTCGGGGGTTTCCCTACTCTGGAGGTCCTTCTCCTAGAATTCTTTTATATTTATTGTATGAATTGCTAACGACGTGAACAACAAATTATTGAAGATCCGAAATTTCGTCTTACTTGCTTGTACAAATACTTCTGAAATGAGATACTTGCACACGTTTTTCAATGATTCCTTCTCTGCCTGGTTTCATCCTGTTAAGGAATAAAAGCTCTGCCAAAAATGGTTGTGGAAAATCCTGCCTAGTGTTGTTCGTGACAGGCCAATTGAGGAAATCCCAACAAGGCTATAACCTTTCCTTTCTCTCATTCCATTAGCCTTTTCTTGTTTTCATGTTCATCTTCCTCTTTTTTGCCAATATACCTAAAACAAGTCATTATCATATAAAACTAACACTGGAATACTCATTTTCTACTCAAGAAAATTGGACCATTTGGAGGTCTTTGGATAGTACACTTATTTAAGTGATGTTAGGGGTACTACAATTTTTTACATATTTCTTATAAATTGGCGTGGTAATCTACCGTAACATTTATTATTAAACAATTAAATTTATCGGTCAAATTTTGTTACTTCTTTTTTTTTTTCACGTGAAACTTACGTAAACTACCATGTTAGTTTGTAAAGAATTTATAGTGGTATAAATATTTGGGATTTGGTTTCTTTATGGGATAAATACTTGGGTTTTGGCTCTTATTATTAAAGAAAAGTAAAAATGGCAAGTAAGCATAATTTCTATCCATCATTACTCCCAAACCCTAACCCAATAATTAGCTAACCCCACCTGCTTGACCTTTCAATAACCCATCATCCTGGCCGTTCATCTTGATCAACCACTCGTCAACTCAACACCATCATGGACCATTTGCCCATAACTTGATTATACATGACCAAAAAAGAGAGGCAAAAGTAGGCTATTTATGGACAACTCAATGTTTGGCATTAGGCAAGGACCCCAACAGGAAACAAAAGAAAAAGAAAAAACAGAAGAAGAGGGAAATCAGAAATGTTAACAAAGGGGGAGATAATGGTCATTCCAAAAAAAAGTTGAAGCCCTAAATGGGAAATTCAAAAAGCAGAAAACATAAGGGGACAACTTGGAGCCTTTGGAGGCCCATATGTTGACTCAGACCCTTCTGTTTGGGAACAAAATACATTGAAATAATTGAACCAAAAAAAAAAAAAAGAAAATCTCTTTAACTTTGACTCTCTCTCTCTCTCTCTCTCTCTCTCTACAATACATGGATTGGTAGCCCACAGAGACACCCAACTCTTTCTAACACACTCAAAGCAATTTTCTTTCTTTTCTCTCTCTCTCTTTCTTCTTTTTCTCTGTCTCTCTCTTTCTCTCTGTCTCTCTCTCTCTCTCCACACATTTGAGGAGAAGGAGCTCTCACACATTGGTTTCTTTTATCTCTCTCTACAGTGGAGAGTGAGTGCTCTTTTCCCACTCTGCTAAAGCGAAGGACCCCCCAAAGTTCTGATCTTTGAGACTCTCTCTGAGGTACTCTTTTGGGCTTCTTTTCTCTTTACTTTTCAACTGGGTACTCTAATTTTGCTTGAGTGGGTTTTTGCTTCTCTTTGCACTCTATTTTGTTTTTTAGCAACCTGTGTCTTTGTGGGGTTCTTGGATCCAAAGAGGTGGGTCTTTGTTCTTGGAGATCTGTATCATTCCTCTTTACTTTGTTCTTATCTTTTGCTCTTTCGGCCTTTGTTGTGTATCCAGAGCTATGAAGAATCTACATTTTTGTGGTAATCCATTGAGTCTCTCTCACTTTTCTATGGTTCTTTGATCCATGACATTTTTCCTCTTGAAAGTTTTATTTTTCTCGAAAAAAGGGTTGGCATTTTGAGGTAGATGATGGTGTTTTTCGATTTTGTAAATTTTCAGCCTATTTCTTGGTTGGTCTCTTGATAGTGTTTGAGCTGTGATCTGGGTATGCGTGCAATCTCTCTCTCTCTCTCTCTTTTTTTTTTTTTTTTTTTTTTCCGGTTATATAACAAGTTTTTCATTTATTGTTAGTTAAATAATTAAAGTCTAAGCTACTAGAGCATAGACTTTTTACTTCGTTACTGCTGTTGTAAAGGATGTTGCATGAATTTGGGTTTTTGATCCAATACATGGATCATGTAGATATACGGGTGAATAATGTTTGTGATTCTCTGTTATGTTCCTGTTTTTTGCTTGAATAGTGTTCTTTAATTTGTGTGACCTAGGTTATGGTCTGAATTTGACAACTTTTATTCAAGCATATTATGTATGTTGCACATGGAGATTTCTCTTATATGTTTTTTTTTTTTTTTTCTTTGCTCAAACAGTGTCCTTCAATTAGTCTGACCTAGATTATAGCATGGATTTGACAACTTAGATTCAAGCATTTTATGTATGTTGCACGGTGGTGATCTCTTTTGTTGGTGTCTTGTAGATTTTGCCCTGCTATTGATGGACTTGGAGATGGAAATAGTTGGAACTGTCAATGGTGGGAGTCATGTGGTGAAATTGGGGGATGAGTGATGGGTTTTGTTCAATTTGATCTATTTGACAAGTCTGCATTCTGTCGATGGCGTCAAAATCTGGTGCCAGAACTTCTCCGGAAAAACAGAGAAAATTGATTGGTAGTCAAACAACAGAAGGAAATTTCCGTAGGCCTTCACCATTACAGATTACGAAGACTAGCAAATCGGAGCCAGTGACACCAAGAACATTATCCAAGAGTGTGCAAGAAGTAGCATCAAAGCAGGTTCCTGTGGAAACCAAAGAGGAAAAAAGATCGCTGAGTTCTCATCAAAAGGAGTCCAGTAGTTCTTTAGCTGGAAAGTTAGAGTCAAGTTTATCGTTGGGTGAGCCAAAACATGTGCCAGCTTATCTAAGACCTGCAGTGAACGAGACTAAGAGTTCACTAGAAGGTGGGGCTGATCAAGAAAAGAAACCATCAGAGTATGTAGTTAGCCCAGCTTCGGCTAAAGTCAGTGATGGAACCAACAGTGTTGCCAAGACAAGTGGGAGTGCCAAAATTAGTGATCGAGCCGATTTTGTTGAGAGTGGGAAGAGTAGTATCTGCAGAGGTAGCACAAGCAGTGACGTGAGCGACGAAAGCACTTGTAGCACCTTAAGTAGCAGTATCAACAAACCTCACAAGGCAAATGACATTCGATGGGAAGCCATACAGGCTGTCCGAGCAAAAGTTGGTGTATTGGGTATGGGCCATTTTAGACATCTTAAGAAGTTGGGTTGTGGTGATATTGGAAGCGTGTATCTTTCGGAGTTGACTGGAACAAAGTGTTATTTTGCATTGAAGATTATGGATAAAGAGTCTTTAGCAAACCGTAAAAAACTGCTTCGGGCTCAGACAGAAAGAGAAATACTACAATCTTTAGACCATCCCTTCCTCCCGACCTTATATAACCATTTTGAGTCAGAAAAGTTTTCATGTTTGGTGATGGAGTTCTGCCCTGGTGGTGACTTGCACACACTTCGGCAGAGGCAACCAGGGAAGCATTTTTCTGAACAAGCAGTAAAGTAAGAAACTTGTCCCTACTCAGAATCGATATGGTTCAAATGAGGCACATAAATTTTTCTTTAACTGTTTTTGTTAGTCCTGGGGTTCATGCTTTCATATTAAGATTTAGTTCTTTTTTTTAAAAAAAAAATCTTTGTCATCTTGCTTTATTCCAAACGTATTGTTAAAAGTTGGACCTTCAGTTTTTATGAGAGTACCTACTAGTCTCATACTGTGGAATAAAATTTGGATTTTATCTCGCTGATCTATAATATGATGAAAAACTACTCATGCAAACAAAATCTTTTCAGGTGGAGATATACATGGGCTCCAGTAAATTCCCTAGGAAATGTTGTTATGTGTATGAATAAATTTATATAGAGTGATTAAATATCAATTTGGAGGAAATCTTCTTTTCTTTATTAGGTGTTGTGCATATTGGGCATTGAGGAGCAATTGTGCATGTGCGTGATAACAAGCTCTAGAGTTAATGTGTTTCTCAAATAAAATAGGAATCAATGTTAAAACCCTATACATCTAGAAGATCTGTTAATTAATTTTTTTTTAACCTTCATTGGCTATCTACATGATAGTTTATTCAGAGGTGGTCTTTCTTTCTCTTCTTCCAAGCTGGACTATCCTATTTGCTAAAAGAAATGGCCATCTCCCGGATATTGGATAGTCTGCTTAATTCTTCATTTAATTTTTCAATCAAGCAAAACAGTTTCATTTGTCATTAGAGGGAATGACAGGGAGGACATTGTGCTGCTTGGGCTAATTGTGAGGATAATAATGACGTGGTTGTCCCAATGGCCCAATCAGTAGGAGAGATGTTTGTAGTTGCTTTGTCAAATGTGTTGATAGGGCATTTGCTGGAATGCACTTTGGTAATGCTAAAGATGTCTAGTGCAATAAACAGATATAATACATATGAACCAGCACAATGGTGAAAAATTTGATGAAATCATTGGCTTTTTGGGTTAGTGGTTCTTGGTACATAGAGGCCTAGCATTTATGTGCTACTGTATAAAATAACACGAAAAGCTATAACACAGGTTACTACAACGGTATCATACTAAATAGCCAAAACAAGTCCTTTGTATCATTTTTCTTTTAACTGAAGAATTAAGAGAACAAATTATGATTACAGTTTGAAGGAGTTGATTAATGAAGTTTTAGCACCCTAATTTTGTTTGGCCTGTTTCAAAGATAACTGAACCCACCTCTCTTTTATGTATTTCCACCTTTTAAAAAAATAATAAGAAGAAGAAACAATGCCCATTAAAAAAAATTCAGTATTGAACCCTAGTGAGGAAGCAGTAGAAGCTTTTCTACAGCTTTGGCCTTAATCTCGGGCTGACCTACCGTATGCATTGAGAATCACCTTCCCCTTGAGACTTCAATAAAGTCATTCTGGAAAGTGGCTTGTGAACTGCTGTAAACTTCTGACTTGTCATGCAAAATCGATCCAGCTATTGAGAAGGGTGTAAGTTTACTAGCTTGTCAATGAGATTTGTAAGCTTCCATTTGTTTTTCTTCTTCTAGAATTCCCTCCTAAGGCTTGAGCATTTGTTAAAGAATGAGATACTGGGGTCACTTGGACCTGTGCTTTGTCCTATGTTCTCTTGGGCTTTTTGCCTCCACTGAAACCAAATACAATATCTAAAGGATTTTGACTCTTTTTATCTGCTGGAATGTCAAGAATATGCTTTGGTTTTTTGTGATGCTCGATATAGAATAATTACATAGCAAGAGGAAATTCTCTGTGATTGCACTCGTCAGTCCTGTGTCACATAATTGTTGCAAACCAATAATCTTGCTGCCTTGCATACAATTGGCTGTGATTTTCATTGTTATTATCTCTTAACCTTCAATATGCAGGTTCTACGTGGCAGAGATTCTCCTTGCTCTGGAGTATCTCCACATGCTTGGAATTGTTTATCGTGACCTCAAACCGGAAAATGTCCTTGTGAGGGAAGATGGACATATAATGCTTTCTGACTTCGACCTTTCCCTCCGCTGTGCTGTGAGTCCAACACTAGTCAAGTCTTCTGCACTTGAGTCAGAACCCTTGCGCAGGAACCCGGTTTATTGTGTCCAACCAGCTTGCATTGAGCCCTCCTGTATCCAACCATCTTGTGTGGCGCCTACGACATGTTTTGGGCCTCGTCTTTTTTCAAGCAAATCCAAGAAAGACCGGAAACCCAAGAATGAAATGGGAAACCAAGTCAGTCCATTGCCGGAGCTTATTGCAGAGCCAACCAATGCTCGCTCAATGTCATTTGTTGGAACCCATGAGTATTTGGCACCCGAAATTATCAAAGGTGAAGGGCATGGCAGTGCTGTTGATTGGTGGACTTTCGGGATCTTTCTATACGAGCTCTTGTTTGGTAAGACTCCTTTCAAGGGATCGGGGAACCGGGCCACTTTGTTCAATGTTGTGGGTCAACCATTGCGGTTCCCAGAGTCACCAGTGGTCAGCTTTTCAGCAAGGGATTTGATAAGAGGCTTATTAGTGAAAGAGCCACAACATAGGTTGGCATATAAGCGAGGAGCAACAGAGATCAAACAGCATCCCTTCTTCGAAGGCGTAAATTGGGCTTTGATTCGGTGTGCTAGCCCACCAGAGATCCCAAAGCCGGTAGAGATTGAGCGAATTCCAGCCCCTATGCCGTCCACCAGTGACAAAGCTGCTTCTGCAGCTGATAAAAATTATTTAGAGTTCGATTTCTTTTAGTTATTTTTCAGAACCAATCTGCTATTTGTTTTTGTTTTTTCTTTCTTTTTTTGCTTGAGAAAGATGTAGAGTTTCTGAAATGTTGATTATGTGAAAGTTAGGGTTTTTACATCCATAATGACAATATGTTTATGTTGTTATGAAACATTTTCAAATTTGTGTTGCAGAAGTCAAATGTTCTTAGTTCATGATGCTCTCTGCTCCTGTGAGGAATGACTTAAGCCATTGAACCATCCATAGTCATACCTGTATCATTCTAACTTTTAAAGCACATATATTCTGATTTATTGAGAGATGAATGAATAATCAAATGGTATGGCACAATTTGTTGGTTATGGGAGAACAAAAGTATTGTACTATATGAGTGTAAGTCAATTTCTTTGTTTTTTTTTCTTGTTGAGGAAACTTCTCTAGTATCTCTGGTTTGCTTTGAAATCAAATAGCTCCCTCGGTTTACAAAGTATCACAAATGGTGCATGTGGACAAATTAAAAAAGCAGCCATTTATTTTTTAGGGAATATAATCTTTTCAATTTCAAATGAAATAGATTGTATCTGATTAGTGTTTTTTAGATGGGTAAAATTGTCATTTTAATTTTTTAGACAATTTTACCCCTCTAAAATACACTAACTAACTATATATTATGAAATGAAATGAAATGAAAATAATAATTTTCCATTTTTTAGAGCATTGTGGTTTGATGGCATGGAAACATGACTGAATGCGTTAACCAATTTGCCAAAAAAATGGAAAATGGAAACCAAGTGAAATGTGCTGCTATATGAATGGGCTGGGCTTGGGCTTGGCACTGGAGCAAAAACATCGATGCGGTGAGCGTGGATCGAACACGCGACCTTCAGATCTTCAGTCTGACGCTCTCCCAACTGAGCTATCCCCGCTTGTTTGAAAAGGTCAGTCAATATTAAATTATCTCTTTGACATATTGGAATATTCACTAGCGCATGGCATATTCGGTAGTTATCAAATATGTTTTTTTTTTTTTTTATAAAAAAAAAAAATTGTTTTTTAATAATTCCTTTTAAGCTGTGGTGGGAAATAGCATCCCAGTTGACATCATACGAATTGCTTTAAAGGAATAGTTAACACGTCACTATCAACAGAAAAAGTTAATGAAATCTTGTATCATTATTTTGTGGTCCTATATCTTTCCATTATTGCATTAATTTCTCTCCGTAAATCTTTTTTTTTTTTTTTTTTATGGTCAAAATTTTTATATATTGTTGAATTTTGCAAGTCAACAAAATTTACATACTATTATCCATTCAAATTATTGCTTTTAGTTTAAATAAGTTCTACATGTTAATCCAAATATTTAAAGCTAAACTTTAAGAAGGAAGGGGAATCCAAAATTTATCTAACTTAATCTAGACACCTTTATAGGGTAGGAGATTGCGAGTTGCCCAAGTAAGTGAGGGGCGGCTCAAGATAACCCATCTCTTACTTTTTATGGGGTTGGTCAAATTGCTAGTAATTCAGACACCGTAAATATAAATGATTCAAATCCAGGATCAGGATTCCCAACAATTATAAAAAAAACTCTACATTCTCAAATTACGAAACTCTACATTCTATAAAAGTTCTTAGTTTGAAAAAAAAAATTAGTTCATTTGTTTGGCTCCCTAACACTTCTTTATTTGGAAATAAACGTGTTTTTTTTTTAAAAAATACTCGCACAAGGAGAGAGAGAAAGGAGAAAAAAAATTTGAACTAGTGACATTTGTTTTATGAAACGTGACTTTCAACTGATTGAACTGCCCCTTGAAAACATAAGAAAGAAACATGTTAACCGTCAAATATTAAAAAAAAAGTTAAAATTTATTATAATAGTGGGATTTGAAGATGTTTTAGAAAATGTGAATCATTGATCGACATTTTTGTGGTAAAATTTTCAGATATTTCCTCCATAATTATAAAGTTCATAAAATTTATTATAATAGTGGGATTTGAAGATGTTTTAGAAAATATGATCATCTATCGATATTTTTGTGCTAAAATTTTCAGATATTTCCTCCATAATGTATATAATTAAATAATTTATAAGAAAATCATCCCCCAACTTGTTCTACAATCTTATTTTACTTGTTCTCTAGTAACTGTTAAAATTGGAAGAGTCAACATAGTCATATACTGGCCGACATCGTGATAATTGATTAAAATAATAATAATAATAATAATTAAGCACCCGTTTCAAGTAAGTTTCATAAGGGACTTGATCTCTCATAATTGTTTGCCCAAAAGCGTGAGAGAGCGGTAAATTAGTTTATGCTGGAAATATTTTTAGGTTGACCACTATTTTACCACGCTACGCGCTAAAAAATATGATTTTTTTTTTCTTCTATAAAAATATTTTACGCCGAAAGAAACAAATAAATCATATATATCAAAAACTCCAAATAAAAGAAAAGAAAAAAAATAGTAGATATTGTCTCTTGCAGTTCTTCTACTATATATAATTCAATCTCATAGGATTTTAGTTAAAAAAAAAAAATAAAAAAAATAAAAATAAAAAATA
This sequence comes from Corylus avellana, assembly GCF_965113065.1. Lineage (NCBI taxonomy): Eukaryota > Viridiplantae > Streptophyta > Magnoliopsida > Fagales > Betulaceae > Corylus > Corylus avellana. Next base: position 827,485 of record NC_142492.1, read on the forward strand.
AAACTTAGTGAATTGCTTTCAAATCAGTATTGCCTGGTTTATACATTCCACCTATTAGAATTTGTACATTCCACCCACTCTGGTCTTCACCCACCCTGGCAGTATTATGGTAGGCTTTGATGTGGCCATTTGACCAGACTTTGTGGTATCAATTCAACTCTCTTAAAGGGTTTTGTAAAAGAGGAAGATTTTTTATAATTGGAATAATTTGTAAAAGTCGTTTGAAGTTTGCTATTTGCTTAAGAAGATATAATTCACCAACAATTGGGCAAATTATACTCCAATAAGCAACAAATTAGTTGTGAGGAAATCATGTCCCTAAATTTGGTATGAACTAATCATACGAGTCATTCTCTCCTATATTTGATCCAGTTTCCTTATTTTACAAATCAGGGAATGGAGATTATTCATTTTATAAGTCAGTTTAAATTTTATAGATCTAATGATGTATATATTATTATATTATTTAAAAAATTTAAATGAAATATATATATATATATATATATATACCGGATCATCTCCATTTCACTTCATTTTTTTTGAGCAAATACATGAACAAATGGGGGGAGGGGGGTAACTTGCAACTAAGCAAGAAAATGGCTATAAACACGCAACAGACAGAATGGAGCCCAAGGGATGCTCTGAAAGCTACAAAGAGAATCATTGGAGGTTGGGAAGAACATGGAAAATACATCTCAAACATGTGAAAGATTCACATGAGAACACCACCCAACAAAAAGAAAAATCACACGAGAAAGAACAAAATGCAGCACATATTCCTTTTTAAATTAGGGCAAGTTCATCATGTCTCTCTTGTTTGGCTGCGTGAATGGTGGTTGAAAGTTGAAATCCATATCCAAGTGGCCCTAATACAAGTTACTCCTTATTCTTTAGTTTGAAAAATGTATTCACACATTTTTTTGGTCATGAAATCATAGTAAAGCGACATTTTTGGCATCAAATTTTTTTGCACTGAATTGGGTAAACGTGCATTGTGGTGATTATTATAGCTTTTACTACAAATTCTTAAGTATTAATTTGACGGTTTGCTACATCAACTGCTAAAATATAAATTGTTAAGTGACAATCCGTGTGGATACTTACCACATTCAGAAACTAACGTAATAATTTGTGTGATACTTATCACGTCATTTCCTGCCATTAAAATGACATGACACTCATTTTCATTGCCATATGAATTTGTAAACAAATTATAATAAAAGTTGTAATACCTTGACTATTTCCTTAGTAAAAATAGAATGTTTTTGAATAAAACTGTGATATAATCATTAGTTATATGCTTCCAATATTCTTCTATATTTAAAATAGTCATGCACGTTCTTTAGAAGTTTTGTTAGAGCCTATTTGAGATTACGTTTGAGAAATAAAGTTTTTAAGTCAAAAATAGCTTTTGGGCAAAAACTTGATTTTTAAGCTTTTACCAAAAATGTTTTTTTTTTGTTGCAATTTTTAGGCTTTTTGGACCGTAAAAGCGCTTTTAATCTTTTTACCAAACGAAATTTTTTTCTTCAAACAGAATTTTTGAGTGTTAAAAACACTTTTAGACCCATCAAAATCCTAAACAAGTCCTTAAGAGTATTACAAACAGTATTATAACCTCAAGAACTTATTATATCAGTCATCAAATAATTAATTTTACTTATTAAATTTTATTGCTTAATTTGTTCATGCGAATTACAGCATTAATTTATATAAGATTCTAATAAACGTTGTAATATTCCAATTATTTTCCTATTAAAAGCAAAAATTCAAAGCCCACGTGATATTCATGCCCAAATATCTAGTTCAACTTCCTAAACAATTTACTAAATTTGGCTGAAATATTCGTTATCCCCTTATATCCATTATATATTTAGAAGTTTAAAACTCGGATTAAGTAAAATGTCCAAGAAATTAATTTGTTGAATGTCTTAATCTAATAATTTTAAACCGTCTTATACATGAATTCAACAAAGTAATCATCCCCCATCAAATTAATTCAATTTATTTATTTAAATTTAAAAAAATAAAGAGAAAAAAAAAAAACAAAATCTAGAGAAAAATCCAGTGTGAAATTTAACTCACCAACTAATCCAGCTAACTAAGAGTAATTAGTAGCACAATCCAGCTACTCTTTCCTGTGTTTTTTGTTCCAAATTTTGTTCATTCATACTCTTTTCTATCTTTTTTGTTTTGTAAGTATACTCTTTCTATCTTTTAACCACACATGTAAGAAGGAAAGTTTACAACAAAAGCTTCAAAGGTTGGTTTGTAATCGATTTTGTTTCGGTTTCGGTTTCATATTGTAGTAAAAATTGATTGACGTGAAAAAAATAAGAATACTTTTTTTAAAAAAGGGTAAAAAAATTTTATTTTATAGTTATTTTTTTTTTTAAAATAATAATAATAAAATGATTAACATGAGGTAAAAAGTAAGAGAATGTATAAGAAATGAGAAAGTAAGTTGCCAAAAGTAGGTTGCCTTTGCCTTTTCTTCTAGAGGAGAAGGATGTGTATTTAAACAAATATAAACCCATATTTTTTCAGGGCGCACTCTCATCTCTCTCTCTCTCATAGTTGGAGCTCTAAAGGGAGGAGAGAGAGAGAGCTTGAAAAGATCCGAAAACTCAGACCCAGTTGGGTTTTTCATAAATTTAGCCCAAAGTTTCTGTATTTTATACGAATTCTGATCGATTCTTAATTTACGCTTTAGAAAGCAAGAAGGGGAAATGGGTATTGCCAATGAGGAGGCGATCAAGCAGTTTCAGTCTTTAATGGAAGAGGGTGAGCTTCAAAAACCCAACTTTGAGTTTCTATGATCCTCTTCTTTGATCTTTGAATTGCTAATTTTTTTTTTCGTTGTTTGTTGTTTGTTTAAATACTGCAGTAGATGAGTCACTGAAGAACACATTCAAGGTTAGTCTCTTCTTTCTTAGTTCTTTGATCTGTCTCTGTTCGGATGCTGAGAAAAAAAGGTAGTCGAGGAAAATTTTTATTATTTGTGAGATGTGTAGCTTTTAAGTATTTGCTACCTGAGAACAGAAAACCCTCTACTCAACTTGGCCCAAAGAAATCAAATTTGCCGTTTCTTGTATTTTGTGGGGATGGCCTTTTATGTTATTTATGTTCTACTTTCTGAGTAAGAAACTGTTAAATAATGAATTCTTTTGTATTCGATCTGGGTCTTCGATCTTGCTTTTTCATATGTTTTCCTTTTAATAAATGGATTTGTCACTGTGAAGTTTGGCCAATTCACTTTGGGGCAGATAAGCTTTTTGACTGTAGTTGTTGATGCATTGTGCTTTGGTGTGATGTTGGGTTCCCTCTGAATTGTCTGAATTGGCTGAACCCTTTTTGATCTTTATAATTCGATTTGCATTTTGTGTAGAGCTGAGAGGAGTTTGGCTAAGATAATAGTTTCATTTTTTTAATGCAATCTTCAGGTCGAGTTTCAATCAAAGTCGAATGCTGGTTTTTTCTCACAACTTTGCAGCTCGATTTTTTTTCTTCTCTCCTTCTCTTTCTCCCATTCACAAATGGAATATTAGCTTACATCTATAATTCGGAGGACAAAGTTTAAGATGGCGAATCACATTTAAGTGCATTAGAGGAAGAATGCAAGTTTGTAGTATAGTTCAAGTTGTTTTTTCCTCTTGTTTTAACAATAATTTTGAAATCTTGTGCTTTTGGTTATTTGTATTTTGTGCTGCTTCAGTGAATTGAAGTGGGCAATTTGGATGTTTTGAAATTCTTTTATTCATGATGTGTAAACTTAAAGCGCATACTTTGATCTCCAGAATATGCACCAGGGTTATCCAACCGAAACATTGGTCCGATTTCTCAAAGCCAGGGACTGGAATGTTGCCAAAGCACATAAAATGGTTAGATCTGTTTATTTCACTTCTTCTCTATTAAGTTGTTGCACGGAAAACTTCATATTCTCCTTTAAGTGCCATTTACTCTTGCTACTTCTGTTTTTACTGACCATGCAAATCTGTTCCAGTTGGTTGATTGTTTACAGTGGAGAATACAAAATGAGATTGACCAAATACTGGCGGTGAGTTATATCGCTATGGTATTATTAGCTAAAAACAAAATTCTGTGGCTAAAGGCACTCACTGAAATTTCTCTATTGGATGCTTGTACTTCTCATTTGTTCGACGAATTCTTGCATTTAATCAATATATTGTTTCTTTTTCTGCATCTGTGATAAGCATCATATGGACTGTAAAATTAGAGATTTATAGAGATGAGAAACTGATATAAAAGAGATGGAAAACTACTTGTCACACATGTCCTGAACATATACATCGACCACCCTCCAAAAAAAAAAAAAAAAGGAGAAAAGAAGGGAAAAAAAGAAAAGAAAAGAAAAGAAAAAAAAAAAACCTTTGATGATGCATGCATTGGATGACACTATAATAACTAAGAAGTGAGGTTTAAGAAGCTCTATGAAATGGTTAAAACCTCCACTTCTCCATGCACCAGCAAGTTATAAAAAAAGGAAGTAAACCTATGGTGAAGCAGCAAACTGTTGACCATCTGGACTAACGTAAACAAAGCACATCTATTGCACGTTGTGTAAAAGAAATTTGATTTTATTTTGTGAATGTAAAATTTTCTGTTCTCTTGAGTACAATTGTTTTGCTTTAAGTTGCAGTTCAAGCACATGAATCATATACATAAAACTTCTAGGGTACACTTGAGTAACCTGTTTTTAGCACTTATGGTGCATGTGATAAAAATCGGCGATGAATGGTAATATATATATACTGTAGAAGTATATATTAAGAAATAATTTGTGTATTTATACTTTCAATATAATTCTGGTGCCCCAGTTCTGGGCCAAGAGCATATATTCATCATCAATTGTGAACCATACTATAGGCAATGTCTAGGGAAAGCTTGTATGGCCTTAATTAGCAGCATCTACATAGTCAGCATTCAAGACATTTCTGGTGCCTCAGTTCAGGGCCAAGAGCATATAAAAGTGATCAATCGCGAGTCATATTATGGGCATGTCTAGGGCAAGTTTGTATAGCCTTAATTAGCACTTCTGGGGTTATTTCAAGGTTGATTTTTAACCCTGGCTGAAAAAGTTAAAAAAAATAAAAATAAAATAAAATAAAATTTGTCATACTGAGTTACAATAATGCTTATGCATCTAACATAAGTACTGCAAGTAAATGTAGTATTTGTTGGTTTAGTAAAATTTGGTCTAGATTAAAAGTAAACTTTTATGGTTGCATTTATGGTGCTATGTCCTTTTTTGTGCATCCCATTCATGGATTGTAGTCTTCAATTATTTTGAATAGCAATATTTTGAAGCTATATTGGTAAAGCAACCCTGTAAGGATTCATTACGTTACAAAATTCTTTTGTTTCTTTATACAGAAACCTATCATCCCAATTGATTTGTACAGAGCAGTGCGAGATTCTCAACTTGTAGGGTTGTCTGGTTACTCAAAAGAGGTATACCTGTTTTTTACATTTTTACGTAAAATTATCACAGCCTTTAATCTATGTCCTTGTTGTGCTGTCCTAGCCAACTTGCTCGAGCTGGTCTAGCATCACAAAAGTCATTTTGCCACTACAATTTAATAAACTCTTGGCCCTTAGTCTTTTATGATTATTATTTCACTCCCTGCATTCCTACTTATGATGTTTTCTTTCTTATGATGTTTTCTTTCATTTTTCTGCCAACTGTTGCCAGGGCCTTCCAGTCATTGCTCTTGGTGTTGGGCTCAGTACATTTGACAAAGCATCTGTAAGGATCTTCGCTATATTAAATCTCCTTAACTTTCACATGTACAAATTTGTGTTGGACTGCAATTTGGTGTATAATGGAATGTGTGTGAGATTTGTTTGTGTGCTTTACAATATGCCAATTGAAGTATTTCAAATGATTCCGTTCCTAATAAATGATTGTACTTGGTTATCCTATTCATCATACTGGATTTTTCTGTTTCATGCTCCTAGGAAATATGGAATATAATGATTTTTCTGAATAAATGTTAGTAATTACTTGCAACTACATGACTGTACTTATGGTCATCAAATATGCTCCACTGTCAACTTGTTAAGTCATTTAATACTGTTATATGCATCATTTAATATTAGGATTTTCTGTCACTTACATAGTTCTTTTTTTTTCTTCAATTTTAGGTGCATTACTATGTGCAGTCTCACATCCAGATGAACGAGTACAGAGATCGTGTTGTACTGGCACGTACTTGAGATTATTTAATCATCTTTATAACTTGTAACCTTCCCTATTTCCTGATTTTTATTTTTGTTGTAGCCTTCTGCAACAAAGAAGCAAGGACGACATATTGGTGCCTGTCTAAAAGTGTTAGACATGACTGGTTTAAAGCTTTCGGCACTGAACCAAATAAAGGTATCTATTTGTATTTTGTAAGTCTCTAACTTGTCTTTTCTTTTAACCAGAGATCTTTTCCATAAAAGAACGTCCTTAATCTATTAACTCTAGTGGTGGGCGTATATATTTTTTTTATTGGGTTAAAAATACGCTTTTGGTCCCCAAGTTTTAACAACTTTATTTTTTTTTTCCATATAGGTTTCACTTTGTATCATAGGTGGTACTTCTCTTATGAGTAAATAGTAAATACAAAGATAGTACTTTCGTCCATGAAACTAACATAATTCCATGTCAAACCAATCAAAACCTGCCCCATGTCATATGCCTCAACACAAAATTTTTTTTTAAAAAAAAACTTTAAATTTAAGAAAAATAGAAAATATTAAAAAACAATTAAAAAAACTAAAACTTAAAGAATGAGCCACCCCTTTGTGATAGTGGGGTTGGCCAAAGCCACCACCACAAGGCTGGTCTGAAGGTGGCCGAACCACTCCCAAGGCCCTTGTAGGTGCCACTCCCTTTTGGACTGGGGTGGTTTCGGTTGCCCACATACCGGCTGTAGGGAGTGGCTGGCCACTTTCATTGGCTCAAAAAGGTGACTTGAGCAAACCCTTCTTCAATTTTTTAGTTTTTTTTTAGTTTTAGTTTTTTAATTGTTTTCTAATATTTTCTATTTTTCTTCATTTTTAAATTTTAATTTTTTGTTAAGGCATAGGACACATGGCATATTTTAATTGGTTTGACATGGTTCCATTAGTTTCATTGACTGAAGTACCATCTTTGTATTTACCCACAAGAGGTACCATCTATGATACAAAATGAAACTTAAGTGAGAAAAAATAAAGTCGTTAAAAGCCAGGGACTGAAAGGGCATTTAATATTTTATTATATAGCAAATAATAGCCAACTTCATCTTTTTGTTCTTAAAAAGGAAAGCTTTATTATGAACATCTGGGTTGTGCAACTAATACTCATTTAGATTTGATATTCCTTCTTTTTGATGGATAGTTTCAACGATTAGGTATCAATACATTCAATATATGCAAGTTCTTATATGATGCCATAGGAAATAGATAAAAGAATGGTAATTACCTGTGGAGTGGATTCACCTTTTTTTTTTTTTTTTTTTTTTTCTCGAAATTTGATTTGTTCAAAACTGAATAAGGCCATCTGAAGTATAAGAGTGTTTTCAATTTTAATACCAAATTAATACGTTGCCTAAACTCATTCTGGAGACTATATTTGACACTTTTTGGCACTCTCTGTTTAATCTTAATGCAGCTTTTGTCCGTTATATCTACAATTGATGACTTAAACTATCCAGAGAAGACAGATACATATTATGTTGTAAATGCCCCCTATGTATTTTCAGCATGTTGGAAGGTTTGTGTCTATCTTCGTGTTTCGAAAAGTTTGTTTGCTTCTTGTGCAACAAAATCCTTAATGCTTGAACCATTGGTAGGTTGTAAAGCCTCTTGTGCAAGAAAGGACAAGGCGGAAAATCCAGGTTCTTCAGGGTTGTGGGAGAGATGAGTTACTGAAGGTAAGCATGCTTTCCATTCTGATTATATCATGATGTTGAAACTTGATCACCGCCAATCACTCTGGGAAGTGAATTTGGAAATTTTCCTGTTCCTTGAATGCAACTTATTAGTTGTTTGTTTTCTACTCCCATAATGTTTATGAGCTACAGTTGCCTTCAACATGTAATATCTCTCCCATGGTGCCTCAGCAGTGTACACTGAAATCTATTACTCTTTTTCATCTGTATGTTCCATTTATTTGACAATAACTCTGTTGACTTGTATCCAGATAATGGATTATGGATCCCTCCCACATTTTTGTAGAAGAGAGGGCTCTGGATCGTCCAGGCATTGTGGAAATGAGAACACTGACAATTGTTTCTCCTTAGACCATGCATTCCATCAACAGCTCTATGGTTATATCAAGCAGCAAGCTTCTCTTATGGAGTCCGTTTCACCGATCAGACAGGGTTCGGTCCATGTAAATATTCCCGAGCCAGATCCGGAAGACGCCATGATCACTAAAACCATAGAAACTGAGTTACACAAGTTAGAAAATCAGAATGGCCTTTCCAACTCACTGAATGGCCTTAAAGTAGGCTATGATTGAGACCTTGGAGAATTTGACTCTTGCCAAGTCCTCAATGGCACTCAAACCCGATGCCAAGTTGGCTGAACACTCTGACGACTACAATGAGAGTGAGAGTTTGTTCTCCAACCATCAGACCTTAAAAATGTTTTCTTGCATCAACTCGATGCAGGTTTATTAAGGACAAAGCTAACTTGGTGTAATTTGACGTTACCACGTTGGTGGATGATATAAAAGAAGCATGCGACAAGTGTAAGCTTTTATGAGTTTAGATAATTGTTTGAGTTAACCGAGCAAGTCTCATGCAGGAAAGTTTAAAGGAGCAAATTTGATGGATCTTACATGTTTCAATAAATTAGTCGAGTTAGAATTAATTTAAATAATTTTATACTCGTGTCTTGATACGACCTGAACCGAAATGACATTTGAGACTAATAATTTTTTATACGACTCATGAATTCGATACAAAATTCGTAAGTTAAAGTTGACTGAAATGCAAATACAAATTGCCACCCTATTACAATAAGTTAAAAGTTGACTGACATGCAAGTACAAATTACCATCTTATTACAATGGTATGTGTTTAGTGATCATTTGTCACATATGTAGCCATAACCGAAGCCAAAGCTTTTATGGTTACGAGTTTTCAAAACAAGTCCAAAAGCTAAAATCTCCAACAATCAAAAGACATTCTCGCAAGTTAGTATTACAATATTACTACGGTCACGCCCTGATAAAATAACTACGATTCATCTTTTCCTCCAACCTTTTTACTAGAAAAAAAAAAAAAAAAAATCCTCGCGGCTCATGGAAAAAAAATCCAAGACATCCTCTTGAATATCATGGTTAGGAAGACGCACAATATGCTCTAAAAAATCTGATTAATATTGCAAACTGAATAGCTCTTGAAAGGAAATGTAGTGGCAAAATTTTGAGAAATCAGATATTTAAGTTACACATATTTTAGACATACAGCAGACAAAAAAACAAGATAAAAAGAGAGTTTTAAGTGCCCCCAAGGGAAATCCAGCACCATACACATCTGTTTAATGATTTTCTCCAACTCTTTACCCTTCTATATCAAAGGATATTCCTGAAGAGGCATTACAACATGATGTGACATCCATATCTTATACAGATGGAAAAGAAGAAAACATGGGTTGAATTTGAAGTTTAATTTTTATCTCAACTGTTTGTAGCAACTATAGGCTATGGTAACTGACGCTGCAGCACAAACAACAGCAAGAGCTGCATAAGTATCTTCACGTTCCCAGCTCTCAAACCATGTTGGCATGGTACAAACTTTGCGTGTACCTTTGCCACTGTTGACCCTGGAATTTAGTTTCTTGCTGCTCTTCTTTTCGGCCATCACCTTTGCTGCACCACCCGAATTGGAATCTAGATTATCGAGCTTTTCCGGTAACACAGGGTTCCGACAGCAGTGTGAGTTCCCATTTTCCTGGCAACACCCCATTACCTCAACTTGAGATCTACAGGCAGCAGTGTATGTCTCACTCATATGTGTTCGTGTCAGTTCTTCAGTGTTTTCCCCAACATTTATCTCGCCATTCAACTGGAACCTTAGTTCTTGGGATTTCTTCTGTTCTTCTTCTGATAAACCCATCTGACCCCTGAACACAGGATCAAATGTTTCATTAAATCCTAGTCAACATTTACAATTAAATCAAACTTGGGAGGGAAAAATAAGGACCGACACATATATGACACAAATGTGTAGCAATACAAAAACAAGGAGGGTGGGTGAACTCATGTATATCTGCTCTTGAAGAAATATAAGTAAAGCACCAATTCTCAAACCATTTTTCTTTAAATCAACAAAAAATTTGTGCGTCCAGCATTCTGATTACATGAACCAAGAAAGCTTCCTATAAGGTCCTAAAATACAGCTAAAACCAATATCGAAAGTGGATTCAGCTCTGCTGTAGTCTGCTTCTAGAGTGAATGGATAAAATGCAAGAAATGCAAACTGCCTCGAAAGGAACCCTACAGTCCAAATTATAATAAGGGAAGATACAAAAACATTACCTCCACAGCCAATCTACAATTTCTCCTTTCACAACATGCTGCTCAAGCAATACAGGTACATCCTCTGGAGTAACATAACCATACCTGTAGATTTTTTTAAAATTCCCAGATAACTCCATATCAACAATAAACTAAAATAATGTCTTTCGGGAAAGAAAACAAATATACCTGATAAATAAATTTAAAAAAAAAAAGAAAATTTGAAAACATTCACTGGTAAAAACAGATCAATCAACATGCTGATCCTTACCAGTGCCCAGTGACTTCTCCATTGAAATTTGATCTAAATATGATAACATTTCCTGCATACTTATGGCCCCCAATGTGTGAGCATGGGCTAACAGACACTTTTTTTTGAAGACCATAGAATTCTATCTCATCTTTGAATCTACTGATAAGGGCAGGTCCACAAACTCCACAACGGCGATCCCGGGATCCATGAGAACATACAAAAACATATGAAACTTTTAGTGTTTCAGGAGTTCCAGGAAGCCATTCACCATCCTTCACAAGCACTTCCTCAACAAATGTGTCAACATCAAAATGTGTCAATCTCCTGCATTTTTCACTAAACTCAATCAGTACTAAATTTGCAGGGAGGAAAAACATATAAATAAATACCAAAATGAGAATGTAATTGACCTGTATCTGATCATGTCTGGAAAGATTAGTACATCCCCATTTGATGTCTCAGTTCCATCATGTCCCTCACATATTGTCAAACGGGTCTAAAGACAAGGAAAGAAGATTAACATGAGCTGATATTATACCACAAAACAGGGGGGTGGGGCGGGGTGGGGTTAGGAAATTGGCAAGCAACATGTATGACACTATTTACGCAGCAAAGAACCATGCATATCAGGAATCTGGGCAACACCAAGGTTCAAGCAACAGAATTATGCACCATCTAAATAGAAACCTTACAATATCACATAATTTCATTAATTTGCCTAACTCAAATGCTGGTGTATACTCATTATTACTACTCTCTATATGAAACAAATATAAATAGTCATATAATAAAATTCAATAATTTGCTGCCACGTTTACCATAATTTCTTGAATCTAGGTACTAAACTGTCAACTAGCAGATGATATATCCAAATAAATAAAATAACGCCACACCTACACTAGATTAGCCTCACAGTCATGATTATTATGACAGACAGCTGGAAAATGTCTTACATAATTATTTGAAACAGCACTATTAGGCTAGCTGAAACTGTAATCAAGATACCACAGCTGCTATGTATATACCTTATATGAAGTAAACTGCCAGAACTCAGCTATGATAATTTGTTAACAATTACTATTAATATCATTGCTAATGTTTATATCTACAAAGATATTATTCAATATTTCTTGAAATAATAGTAGAAGAAAATAGGTACTCTGAAAACCAAGCACTCAGAATTTTGGTGGATTGATGATATAGAAGGCACTCCTTAACTCCGCTGATGAGACAAAAAGATCAGAAACTGAAAATATAAGAAAATGGACACAATTCAGACTGAATAAGCCTGGTGTTGTAATTTGTAATCTAGATTAATATTTTTAAACTCAAATATCCCTTTTATTTTGTATAACTTAAGGGGCATAACTGTTTTGATTTATTTCCAGATCTAAATAACCATTTCCTTCTCATTATAGCCCCCCCACAAACTAAACCATAGATCCTACGATTAAAACCCAATACTAGAACCTTACAATTTTTAAACAGTTCCACTAATATAATATTAAAAGAGTCAACTATATGCATCATTCAGCTCTTTAATGCATTATTACTTATAAAAAAAAAAATGCATCATTCAGAACCAAAATATGTTTTTTGCAGCACAGCATCAGTCATCCCCAAATTTTCCCAAAACGCAACCTCCGTTGTAACCCTCTTACCAATCTTCTAAATCCCAAACAACCCACATCCTCACATCACTCCAGAAACACAGACAATCTAACAGACGCCAAAAACCCCACTTCAAACCCCTAAAAACAAATAAATCCACAGCAACTTCAAACGAATGAACATCAAATCAGAAATCCCTATAAATGACTCCCAGAACAAAACCAATTCATAAAACACTCGAAACCCAACTGAACTACCAAATTCACAACCAACCCACCATAATTTTTTTTTTTTTTTTTTTTTTATAAAAAAAATCTGACTTCCAAATAACTCCCAACACACAAGTAATGCACAAAGCACAGAAAACCCATTTCAAATTACCAAATTCAAAATCTACCCATAGTCAAAAGTGAAATAAAAAACCTCCATTTGACCCCTAGAACACAACCAATCCTCAAAACACACAAACCCGTTTCAATTCACTAAATTGATAATGAACCCATATCAGAAATGAAACCAAAAGGCTCCAAATCACCCCTCAAACAAAACCATTCTACAGAGCAGACCAACCTTCATCAAACCGAAACTAAAACCAACAAAATCAGACTGTCACAGACAGACATACAAACCTCTTTTTTCATATCAGCCTTCCTGGCCATCACAGCGGCGGAGAGCAGCCTCGGCACCCGATCGAACTCGGAGGCCTCGATTCTGGGGGGCCAGACCTTGGGGTTCTTGTAGCAGAGGAAGACGTGACGCTGGTAGAACTCGACGGTGCCGGCGAGTTGGCTCGTCCGGAAGTCGGAGCGAGAGAAGCCGAACTCGGCGTCGCTGGTTGTGGTGTCGGCAGATAGTAAACCCTCGTTCTGGAAGCTCCCGGAGGCGCTGCCGATGAGCGAAGTGGGGTCGGTGAGGAAGCTGTCCTGTGGGTCCGAGACTGTAATTGGGGACGACGACGACGACGGGTTTGTGAATGTCAGAGCTTCGTCTCTGTCTCTGTTGCTCGCCATATCACTCTGAGAGAGAGAGAGAGAGAGAGAGGGAGAGAGAAAGCTAGAGAGTGACTGTTTCTCTGTCTGCGTGTGTTTGAGGATTGTCAGAGAGAGAGAGAGAGAGAAATGGAGGAGGGGGGGGGGGGATGTGTTCCAGTGGAGTGGGAACTAGGAAGATGTGTGCTGGTGGAGTTTGGTCCTTGTTTTGGAGAGGATGACACGTGTCAGGCAGGGGGTAATTTCTTGACACTTTGATTTTTTTTTCTTTTTCTTTCTGTTGGCAACACTCTTTGACTACATAGTCATACCAAGTATCAGATGCTTTGTGTGTGTTACGTGTGTATAAGACTCGTCTTTTTTTCCCTTGCACAGAGAGAAACAGGGGATGATCAATGGTTAGGTTTTCTTGATCAATGGTTCGGTTTTCTTTGTCATTAAAAAATATGCAAAAGTTTTCTTCCAAATTAAGCTATAAAAATTTACCATATGCACTTAGGGCATGTAATTCTTATATGCTTATGAAAATCATATGATCAGTTAATGGACAGGAGTTTGAAAATTTTATTTCGAAGTAGCTGAAAAAAACATTATCCCATTCGTATCTATTTGATTTATCAAACCCTAGTAGTTGGAATAAGGCTCCTCACACGATCTAAATATGCAATAATCTAAATCTTGGGACTACAATCAAACAAATAATATTTTTTACGTTCATTTTACCGACTAATGTCAGACTGACTTAACATGTTTTAAGTAATTAGTATAAAAAATAACTTAAAATATGTTACGTCAATAAATATAAAATGAGTGTAATAAATAGGTATAAAAAAATAACATTACTCTTAAACTAAATAGACCATAGCATCCTATACTACTATGAGCTTCATTCAAAAGGCAAAAATCTTAGTGCGGGGTTGGTTTAGAAGTAGCCTTTTGAACAAACTGGTTATCGGTTCTTGCTTGAACGTTATTTTCAAAGGAAGCATGTGAAAGGCGACTTCTAAACAAGATTAGTTTGATCCATCCTGATAGTTACTGAAAAATGCTGATGGTACCAAACGCCAAAGCTAAGATTTCTACTGAAAAGATTCAGACGAATAACCTAATAGCTTGTCCCATTTACAGAATCACACTTCCCTGAAGATGCTGCCAAACTCTTCTTTTGATGGTTCACTTTTTCTCTTCAAAACAGACTAGAGCACGGAAATTTAATTCCATCAGTCTCAAATATACACACAATCAAACAAGTTCCCCCTCTCAATCATTCATACTCGCACAAAGGTCTGGTAAACACAAAAATTACACAGGTTTCTCACCAGGCAGGTAAGAAGGAGATCCACCCTCAATCTGGTTCTTTCTTCTGTGAAAGATGCCGCTAATATTAGGCAGAAGCACTTTCTTTGAAACAAGAGTCTTCCCCTTCTCCAACTTTCGGGTCTCGATAATATTTGCTGGTATGTTCTGCTTCTGAACCCTATAGTGGAGGGGGGATGATTCTGTCGACATCTCAGTTTCAGCCAAAATCCGAGATGCAGCTTCAGCTGCCTTCTTTTGTTCTCGTTCACGCCACCTCCGAAGCTCTCCCTCCACTGCTCTCTTGGCTGCTTCAGCCATCTCTGCCCTCTTCAAAGCTGCCTCAGTCTCAGCCTTCATATCATCTATCTCCTTCTGGGCTGCCTCTAACCTCTTGAGGGCCTCATTTTCACTAGCCTTAACGGCTTCTACCTGAGCCATAGCAGCACCCACTTTCATTTCTGCTAATGTGTCAGACTCCTCAACTTTACGGCTCAAAGACTCGAACTCTTCCCTCGATATTGTGATATTGGCACCAGACTCAGACGTTGATGCCCGTGCAGCATTAGTTTTCTCAGACAAGACCTTAATCTGATCAAGGGCCCTTGCCTCTGCTGCTTTTGCTTCTTCAGCTTCTTCCAGAGCAACTCTAAGCTTCTTTTCTGCTTCTTCTAATGCAACTTTGGTAGCTTCAGCTTCGTTCTTTAACTCCTCTGCTTTAGTCTTCATCTCTTCTGCTTCTTGCCTTGCATTTTCAGTTTCTAAAGAAAGCTGGTTAAGTGCGGATATCAAATCCGAAGAAGCACCTCTTGCCTTAGATTCCTCCAACAGGCATGCCTCAAGCTCAGACTTAACTTTATGGAGCTTGACATGCAAATTCCCAGCAACGGACTCTGTTTCTGCTTCCTTCGCCTTCAGTTCAGAGTGCTCTATCTTCACATTATCCATATCTGCCTTGAGAGCTTCCACCAAGTTTCGCAGGGAGATCTCCTCTTCTGCAACCTTATGTAGCGAATCCTTAGCATCATCCAACTCTGAAGTGACAGTTGTCACAGAATCTAAATCTGAAGCCTTTGCATTTTCCATTTGCTTTTGCAGAGTCCCAATTTCATTCTCTGTGTCAGCCAGCTGCGCTTCAAGATTTCTGGTGAGTTCAGGATCCCACTCTTTCTTCAAAGCAAGCAATTTCTTTTCCGACTCTTCCAGGGTAGCTTTATAAGACTGTCTCTGAACATCCTTTTCAGAAAAAATCTTTGCTTGCTCTTGCTGAGCTTGTGAAGTTGCGAGCTTCACTTGCTCAATTGATTCCTGCACAGTTGAAATTTCCTTGGAGAGCTCACTAGATTTCTCCATGTTTGCTTTGGCTGCATCTTCAGCCTCAGCTGCTTGATTGAAGGCAGCAATTTTTGCTTCCAAGGACGCATCACAGTCCTGACGGATTCTCCTTAATTCTTGCTTCGCAGCATCAAGTTCAGTAATGACTGTCATGTACTGCTCTCTTGAACTTTCTAAGTCTTGTTTCCAAGCACCATTAGTTCCAATAAGGTTGTCAGAGTTTGCTTCTTCAAGCTGCTTTGCCTGATTCTTTGCGGCATCTGTTGCCTTAATCGCTGATTCCTTGGATTCACTAAGTGAAGTCAACTTCTTAGTCAACTCCTCGACTGATCTTTTAGCCTTTTCAAGCTCTACAAGGGCTTGGGTTCTAGTAGTTTCAGCATTCCGTAGTTGATCCTTCAACTTGTTCAGCTCTTTCTGAGCCAGGTGAAACTGTGTCTCCTTGGCCAGTACTCTCTGCATGAAATACCAAAAAATCATAAACAAGTTCTAGAAACTCAAAAAGTAACTGCATAACTTGCTTTACACGATTGAGTAAACCTTAGCAGTGTCCCAGTGTACAAAAATCTCTAGTAAATACTATCTTACGATAACTAAGAGTGCCTGGATAATACAAAATTTTAATGGTGAAAATAAAATTTGCTCAAGTTCCTAAGCAAGGAAATTCTATCACAACTCTTTCCCCTAGACCCTTTAAAAACACAAGTTCCCTCTTAATTCAGTAGCGACAAGGCCCTCACTTGCATCCGTCATACAGAACCTTAAATAAACAAGTTTGCAACTTATGATAATATTGGAAATATAATCAGTTTTCTCATAATTTATTTCACTAAATAGCAATTTCTAAAACAAGAACCAAAAGCTGAAGCAAATGCATAACAGACACAGGCGCGCATCAAATATTTCAAATAGCACTTTCAGACTGGCTATAGATGCTTCTCAATTTGTTTACTATTGATTCTTGATTCTTTTCTTTCTCTGTGTGTGTGTGTGTGTGTGTGCCTTCAATCTTGAGTACAAATCCTTGCTATCCAAATTACGAACATCATCCAAAAGAAGAGAAGGGAGGGAGGGGAAACATCCACAGGAAATATAGCAAAAAGGTCCAAACATTTGTTAGCCACTTAGTATATGTGTATCGTATCATTCACCTCAAACAGGCTTAACTGTGTAAGTACTACGTCTGGAATAATGACACAATCAAGAAGAAGAATAGACAATAGACCACTTTTAGCCATACTCTTGAACACAGGCCCCACTATATTCAATGCTATCAAGTTTCCCAATATTTGTGAGATATAGGAAGTGATTATTTAACTAATTCAAACCAAACTGGTATTGGTCTTACATGTATACTTTATAAATCTTGGAATATAGAAGAAACACAAATACCTCAGCAGAATGTGGTTTTGCCTTCTTAATGCCAGGTTTTTCCCCTGAGAATGCGCCTTCACCGAATAGGGTAACGGCATCTTTAACAGATTGAAATGGTGCACTGGTGTCTATCTCTCCCACCTCCACTTTAGGACTAGGAGAGTTGGTAGCATTTTGAGAGGCTTTTGCAACCATGCTGCTTTATCTATTGCTTGTTTCTGTGAAACTCACCTGCTGAAAGCAGTTTTAAAAAAAGTTAATTTTGAGATCATTTAAAGGAGGAAGAAAGAAGAAAAAAGATGGCCAGTGACCACAAGAAGTTGAGAACAGATCAAACAATGTCCCAGCCTATAGAAATCGAACTTCAACCCCAAATTCATTCTCATCTATATTTACAAAGAAATCGGACACCATGTTAAGGCTAAAAACAAGATAATAAGACAGGAAAAATATATGTCCATACATGGAAAAATCATAAAGCTCTTAATAAAACAGGATCTACCAATTTACAAAGCAACTTGATTTCAAAGAAACCACTCTCCAACCTGGAAAAATTCCTGAGCCATGTCAATCTCAGCCAGGATATTATCGAGACTAGTCGAAGAAATACAACATATCCAAACTTCATCCCATTTCCCATCACTATAAATATACATTTACAAATGAAGATGCAATTCTCAAGATGCCCAAGCCCTGGCCACAAACATATGGGCCCGAAAAAGTTATGATAGATACAGTCATTCACACATTCTCAAATTTGGAGATACTTAGTTCGGATGAGCCAAACCTTCATATGGTATGGAAAGGTATCCATAACTTCCCCACTAGGACCTATCCTGTAACCTGGCATAGCTACGTGGGGAGCAATCCAGCGTCGATACATGAGCTCCCAGTAAGTTACTAGATACCAGATAAATTGATAACATGCCCCCAGCCCACTAAGCAAAACCATTGGTAGCTTTATAAGACTATCTCTGCAACGTACCCCACAGACATGCCCTTGCTTATTGCAACCTAAATCAACCATCAAACAATAGCAAACGATCTGCCTCCCCTCAAAAAACACCTTAGTTTTTCTCAACACTATGTATCAACCGTGAAATAGATATAAAACATCAAATAATTAATTTTATACTTGAGAAGCAGATTGTATTTAGTCAAGTGCAAAGACTAAGTGATAAAAGATACTTGGTTGCCGACAAAGAAATTTGTAAACAATCCGTTAACCTAAGCTTGTTAATAAGCCTTCCAAAAATATATGCTACATATCACAAGGAAAAAGAAAATGTAAATATGTAGTGGCGCAACAACGAAAACCGAAAATTGTCCATCAGTTGGCAGTTATCTCATCACCCTTTTCCACATCAAGCAGAAAACCGAAAATCTCATGGGAAACTATCAAACTCTACAAAATTTGAAAACCGCATAGCGATTAGACTCCTACCATACCCCCAAACTCTAAACTTTATACAACAAAAAAGATAACGCATAGACATTTAGAAGGCATTTCAATTGCTCACTACTTCTGCCACAAGTTTCCAAAACTATTCCACGAGCAAAAGAACTAAATTATGTGTCAACTATTCCACACAAACGCACAGAACCACCAAATTCGACACCTTGAACTTCTGTATAAAAAAGAAATTACTTATTTCCAGACCAAAGAAAATACGAAAATTGAAAATTGGCTGAAAAAAGCAACACCGAAGATAAAGAAACAAAAAGAACAAGAACTGAAATGATTTTAAGCAAACAAAAGTTCGAGCTTGAAAAGCGCAAAAGCACAAAGAACAGACTTACCCAGAAAGCCTAATCAAACCCTAGAGATCATCCAAGGGGTCAAAGTCAAAAACAGCCACAGTACCCTTTACAGTTACAGTAGCACCGAACACGATGTTGTAATCAGAGACAATCTTCTTCGACCAACTTCTCCGATCTTCATGCTTCTGACAGAGGTCAAGAACCCATTGACTTTAAACGCGCCAAACAGGAAAGCCCACCGAGAAAATTTCTCAGCTTGGCAAGAAAAGCTCCGAGACAAAATAGGCCGAAAATCTTCAACGTACAAGATAGTGGTATTATACGAATTTAAAGATACGGAGAATCAAGCTCTAGGGTTTTGTATTTGAATGGCGTCTGAGAAAGAATCAAAACGGTAAGAGAGAGAGAGTGTGTGTGTGTGTGTAAGAGAGAGAGAGAGAGAAATTGGGTTTGAAAATTGGAAAGCTGTTCGAGACAAATTCTATATCAGCGAGTCAGTTTCCGAAACAGAGAGAGAGAGTTCGGGAAAAATCTGGTGCGATATTAATCATGTGTACTCTCTCGAGGTTGTGGGCATTGTGTTGTACATTTTGGACAAATTTACCCTTAATTTTCAAAATTGAAGAGGCATATTTGTCCAATTTGTACGTTGCAAAAAAAAAAAGGTCAATTATTTGTAAAAATATGCGCTAATTTACTTGATATTTATTACGTCAACTATTAAAACAAAATGTAAATTGCATGGCCGGCTCATTGCTTAGAGAAGTGCTAGGGAGCCAAACAAATAAATCCAAAAAAATTTTCAAATTGACGTGATAAATGTTTTTTTACGTTCATTTATTTGGCTCTCTAACACATTCCCTTTGCTTAAGCCCCAAATGACAAGCGTTGCCTCATGCCCCAAATAGTAGCAATATAATTGAGTTTCCTTTTATAACAATTTTTAAAGCTTCAATTATGGTAAAGATATTAGTAAATGCTCTTTAATTAAGGCCCTAATTATGGTAAAAAAAAAAATTACAAATAAAAAAATTCTAAAATATTGAGATTTTATAAGATAAAAATAAAGAAAGAAAAATAGAAAGTCACATAAATTAAACTTGTAATTTCACTTGAACTTTTTTTTTTTTTTTTTTTAAGACAAATTTTACTTGAACTTAAAACTTATATATTGGCTATGCTAAGTTTGTTCATTCAAATAATGTTTTTTTTTTTTTTTTTTTTTTGAGTTCATTCAAAAAATGTTTAAATTAAAGTAAATTTTGTTTTATGCAAATTAAATTCTATATAAAATATATATATATAGCTCAATACTTCGTTTGGAAAAAAATAAGAGAAAAAATCTGTCGTTTGGTAGATTGCTGATGTGAGTTAGCCAAAGATGAAGAAGTTTTAGGGGGTATACAGCACAGGATTGTAGCCCAAGTTTGATTGAAAAGTGGTGGGGGGGTCTTTTTGGGCGGAGTAAACACGTCAGCAGGTGGGCACCATCTGGGCGGTGACGAAGACCAAAAAAGAACGAAAAAGTTTGGTTTTAGTTAAGTTAATGGGCATGGAATAGTCTGCCTTTTTGGGCTTTTGCTGTTTCACGTCCCTCTCTCACACGGGTTGCATTCAAAGACATCATTTTCAGTAAACTACCAAGAGATAGATAACGTACGTTTTAGGTTGGACTTTGGATAATCTTCATCTTATATATATTGCCCTCCAAATTGGACTAATATATATATATATATATATTACTGAATACTTTCTGCATTATTTCTGATCTCCATTCTTTCTTTTTAGAGTTCGAAGGTTTTGAGTGCCCCTTTAAGTGTTAATTTTAGAGCATATTTTTAGCTAAGTCGTGTTTGAAAACATTCTTAGTTTGTTTCTCTTTCTTCTTTTCATTGGGATCAAGAGTTGAAAATACATTGAGAAGCTCCTTCTATTAGCAGCACCATAGGATGGTATAGTACCTAAGCAGTTAGGGACGAAGTAAGTGGTTGAAAGTAGGCGTACGTAGATCCGAAAATTGCCAGATGGGTCAACATTTTTCAAATTGTTGTTGAATCTATATGCACAAGCTGACAAGCAAGAGACAACTTGGCACTTGGCAGGCTAAAACATGAGCCTTGATTAAAAAAACCCATCAATGTAACAGTTTTGGGAAAAATGCCCTAGAAGTCTATGACATGTCTAATTACCTTTTGTAAATCACTTACTAAGATTTAAATTTTGTCAATTTACTCCCTAAAGTTTAGTTAATCTTTTAACGCTCATGCCATGTAATACCCAATTGAATTCCAACAAGTGTCACAAGAGAGCACAATCAACATGTTTACTCAGCATTTGAACGTATTGTCTTGTTGCGTAACGCCAAATCATCGTAACAAGTTATTATCGTAGTTGGAAAAAAATAATAATAATAATAATAATAATAATAAAAGACATTTTTTCCCAACAGTTAGTAGATTAGTATTACAATTATTGTGTCAGGTTTTTTCTGAAACTGGTGAATTGCTAGGTAGGTACCTTGAACCTTTATAGCTACCAGCTGACTCATTATAAAGAAGATAAATTTCCTGGCTGGGTGAACAAACAGCAGAGCTGGCATACTAAAGTTACCTGCCGGTATCGATTGGATATAAAGTTACAATATAAATGGGGCCATGACATGATAAAGTTACCCCTTTGCGTAGGCATTTGGTTTAGGAAATTTTCTTATAATTTCTTCTGCAAATCCTCGAGATTCTCTGGCATTTATCATGTTTGATTGTTTATGACTCAAAGGACATCCAGATTTTTGTTGAAAAATTCGAGAATCTACCCTTTCCTTTACTGGGAAATGTGTCTATTTTTGTTAAATGACAATTTATGCCTTAGATGTAGTCTAATACATAAAATGACAAGGAATTGGTGCTACTTTTAGTTTTGAAAAAATTTTACTTTAAACCTCTGAATTATTGCGCGTTCTAAAAAAACCTTTTAAAAAATTCAAAAACTCTCAATTTTGTACCTTTGAACTTTTTATTTCAATCAATTTACCCCCTTTGTCGGATTTTAAACATTAAAAATGATAAAATGACGTTTATATCCCTGACTTTTTTATAAAATTCAAAATTTACCCTTAATTTTATTTTATTTCTTTTTTTTAAAAAAAAAAAAGAAAATCAAAAGTTAATTTGGTATTTTTAGGCATTTCCGTTAGAAGTTAATGGCTAAAACTAACGGATGGGGTAAATTAATTGAAATTGAAAGTTCAGGAGTATAAATTGAGAGTTTTTGAATTTTTAAGGTCTTCTCAAAACGTGCAGTAGTTTAGGAATTTAAAGTAAAGTTTCCAAAGAATCTTTGGGCTTTTTTTTGGTTTATCAAAGCTCGAAGGGCCTTTCTAGGGCCCATATAATGAGAAATCACATACCAGGCTACTAACTAAGAGCTCCATGGGCCGACTTATAACTACATAGGCCTACGAAATTGGCGGGCTATTAGTCTTGGTTGGACCCAAGTATAATACTTATGCAAATGGAACATAAAGTAAACGAGATGCGAATGTCTTTATTAAGAATGTCGTTTGGTGGGCCACAAAATCATTAACAATAATTAAAAAAACAAAATAATTTTAAAATATAAACTAAAAAACACACTTCCTCACCTTTATATCACATATAAAAAAAATAAACAAAAAGAATTTGCAAAAAACCATTATTAATTAAACAAGCCCCAAATATATACAACGGCTGATTATCTGCTAATTAGTAGAGCTCTTTTTGAAGTGGAGGCATTTGAAGTGGTCTGCTTGTTGGCTCATCCCGGCCGGACATTTATCTGCAACATCATCGGAGCCGTCGACGACACAGTCTTCCACTCCGTGGTCTCTTTGGCAGTCCGATGTCAAAGCCCCACGAACATGTTGATGCTCTGAGTGTGAGTGTTGTGATATGGTAGTAATCTTGTGTTCGTCATGGCCCTACTGCTGCAGCCCTCCTTCTTGGCTTCCCTTGGCTTCTTCATTGGCTGCCATGTTTGGTGTATGAACTATGAAGGTCGAGGAATTGAAGAGTACTAGTGTACTGTGACTCTGTGAGTTTGTGATGCTTTGGGTAGTAGAGCTCTAAACTCTCAAGTCTCAAGTGACAGGCGGGGATTTATCATGCTGATGTGTCGGCTCCCAAGCCCGACAGTTGGAAAATTGTTCATTTGGATATGTATGCTTAAAAAAAATATAAAATAAAATAAAAGGAAAAGAAGATTATAAATAAATAAAAATAAATAAAAGGTAGGAAGACAATAAGAAACAAATAAAAAAAAGGAAGACAATAACAACCACAATCGGGGGGGCAGTTGTTATTATTATTTAAGAAGAGTTCAGGGTATTTTAAAGGTCATGTTCTAATTTATGACGGTCATATCCGCACTTGCACCCTATATTTTGATGTTCGTACTACTTTATACAGTCATTTTCTTGGTTTTTGCTCAAGATATATAAGACCAATTTTTTGACCTTATTTGTTAAACAATGTCAAGTTTTTATGGTACTGTTTATAATAAAAAAAATTAAAAAAAAAATTAATTATTGGTATAGAAAAATTAAAAAGTAATACTAAAAATTAAAAAAAAAAATTATTTTGTAGTAATTTTTTTATTTGAATAATAATAAATAGTAAATTATCTGATATAAAAAATTAATGATGTGATATAAAAAATATAAATATTTTAATTTTAATTTTTATAAATAAATAATATATATATATATATATATGTCTGAAAAATAATAAAAGATAGCATCAAATCAATATCACCATCAATTAGACGTGATAATGGAGATCCACACGGTACCTCTACAAAGTCAACTTTAACAAGTCAATAACGCCAAGTCGTCAACTTCATCATAACGAATCTTCTACGTGTGTTTGCAGACTGATCCTCCCCACCTCCGCTACTTCGCCTATGTGGAATACTCTCCTGACAATGAAAGATGATTGGGCCATCACGGCATCGCCAACACCTTGAGGAAAGTCGTAGGGGACTGATGTATCCCCTTCAAGTGGGGGGGTGGCCCATACGATTGTGAGGTATTCATTTTGTTTTTTTTTGTTTTATGAAAAGAAAAGTTTAATCTAAACCCTTTATTGAGAGGTCGATATGCTTAGATTGTACTACCCTAATTGCTCAAATAAATGGTTCGGCCACTACTATAATTGTTAGGGAGGAGATCACCCCTCACTAAAGGTTTTATCAAAAGAAAAGTCTAATCTAAACTATTTATTAAGGGGTCGATTTGCTTAGATTGTACTACCCTAGTTGCTCAAATAAATGATTTGGGCCGCCACTACAATTCCTAGGGAGGGAATCACCCCCAACTAAAAGTTTTTAAAACTCATAAATTTTTGGGGCAATTACATTTTTCTTCTATCACCTACAACGCATTGTCATTTTAAGATAGCATGTGAAGCGCATGTGACGGGTTGACAATCTGAATTAATGCCTTTGATTGACAGAATAAGAGTTTTAAGCACAAAATAATAATTTAATAAAAACGATGAGAGTGAATTAAGGAAGAAGATTGTTTGTGTTAGAAACGACTGGACAAAAAACATGAGAAAACCAAAACAAATACAAGCTTAACAATTGAAAAATTCAAGTTAGACAAACAAATAGCACCTCAATGCCATGAAAAGATACCAAAAATGTAGAAGTCACTCACGAATGCAACTAACGAAAGCTGCAACATACTATAACGGGTAAAAGTAAAACCATGGAGAATAATTAAGAAAACCCTAAAAACTTATATTTAGACCGGCTTTTAAGAAAACGGAGCATACTAAAATTAAAACAAACAACGAAAATAGAATTCCTTTCACAAACAAAGAATCTAAAACCCTACGATTTGAAGGCGGAAAGCAACAACACAAAAAATATAACAAGACATACAACAACGCATAAGGTGGGGGCTGGTGAAATTCCCTAGGAATTAATAACTTTAAGTTTTTGACTGGTTGGCATATTTAAGAGGGCCATATATTTTTAAAACGACCGGACAAAACCTCAGGCACACCAAAGGCCATCCCAAGCCTCGATGAGGTTTTGGAAAACCTCAAAAAATAATAATAATAATAATAATAATAATAAAATTATATATATATATATAGAAGGAGCAAAAGTAAGTATATCCTCTCTATAAAGGGATGGATTTCCCTCCTCCCGTTTTTAGTTCTTTCTTTTATTTTCTTTGCTATGGTTTAATTTTGGAATTCAGCAGCAGCGTTCAGATTCAGTAATAGTAGCAATTGTCCTTACCATCTCGTCTTTTGGCTTCTCTTCGCGCTTGGGCCGGTTTCGTCGATATTTTGCTCAGAAACTTATATCACGCTTGGTTATGTTTTTTTATAAGAGCTTTATACTTTGAATCTCTTATTATAGAATAAAGATAAAATAATTCTTTAAAAAAGTAAGTAGCTAGGTGGTAGTGGAACATAAAAGGTCTTTATGAATCATGATGATTGATGATTAATGCATTGACATATTAGAATGTTAACCGCTTCATTAATATTACAATATTATTGCTTTTGAAGAATCTCTCACATGCACCACGATGAGACAAAAAGCTTAAGTTTTTATGATAAAGACATATTATTATTATAGAAATGTCTTTATATATATTATAAATAAATAAGTATTGGGTGAGATCCAGATCTTTTAGTAGACACACAATTGCAAGGACCTGGTCAGTGGTCACAAACACGCAAGCAGGCCACAGAGCTATGGGTAAGGAAGGTGGTGGAGATGAAGACGCAGCTGCAGCTCCATTGTTTGAGACAAAGCAAGGGAGATTTAGAGGAGCGTATAAGGTGTTTGCTTCCACAGTGTTTGTGGGTATTTGTTTGACATGGGTTTACAGATTGACACACATCCCAACAGCAGCAGCAGCAGCAGCAGAAGATGATGATCATCATCATCAGCCTGCAGGGAGATACTGGGCTTGGATCGGCGTGTTCATGGCGGAGCTCTGCTTCAGTTTGTACTGGATTGTCACCCAGTCTGTTCGTCTCAACCCTGTTTCCCATCACCCCTTCAAACAAAGGCTCTCCGACAGGTAATATTAGCTAGTTAAGGTGAAGTCATGGGGACTACTGGCTCATCAGAGTGCAACTTCCTGCTCTTTTCTTCTCCTTTAATCTCTGTTTTTCTTTTTAATTTGTTAATGAAAAAGAAATTAACTATATAGTTATATTTAATTGAAATAAAAGATAAATTTTAGAGTCAAAAGTTCAGTACCCTTCAAGATTATGTATTTTGCAATATATATATATAGAGAGAGAGAGAAATGATAATTAATTATTATTCTAACAACTAGTACTTTTTTTAATTCTCAAAAGTTTGTTTTTCTTTTCTTGGTTAAATAGAAAAAAGCTTATATATTGAGTATTTTACTAATTTAGCCTCTAATCTCAAGATACCAAGAAACATGAACCTGAAGATCTGTTCATAAAAAACGACATAGTTTATGTATATATATATATTATATGCACATGCATGCGTAATGATTGAGATCGATGGTTGTTGCTTGTTGGGTTCTTTCATAAGTGGGCCCCTTGTCGGCCGTGATATTAATTAGAAAATGTAAGGAAACCATATATCGACTCTTTTACTCAGAGTAATTTAATTCAATTAATATTTTAACAAAATTTTCATAAGTTTGAATACTTTGTTAATTTGCATGTGATGTGATCAGATACGAAGACAAGTTACCGGGTGCAGACATTTTCGTTTGCACGGCGGATCCGAAGATAGAGCCACCAACGTTGGTGATCAGCACCGTCTTATCAGCCATGGCCTACAACTATCCACCGGAGAAGCTGAGCATTTATCTTTCCGATGATGGTGGGTCGGAGTTGACATTCTATGCTCTCCTAGAGGCAGCTAGTTTCTCTAAGCACTGGATACCCTTCTGCAGAAAATTCATGGTCGAACCAAGGTCCCCTGCAGCATACTTTGCCCACCATTCAAACGTGACACAAGACATCACAAATTCTCAAGAATGGTTGGGTATAAAGGTAATTAAGTTAATCATGCATGACATATCTAATTAGCTAAGCTTATATTATATTATAGTTCGATTAAAAGGATACAAAATTTGAATGATAAAAAATGCTAGAAATTACATTTTTATTTTTTTTTAAAAAAATTACTTTATTAACGTGATAGCGCCAATTAATTAAGTATTGAATCTGCCATTGTTAAAAAAATAATTTAAAAAATTTAAAAGGTTAGTCGATATTGACACATCAACAAAATTATAGGATTAAAAAGTAGATTACAAGTTACAAATTTTTTTATTTTTTTATTTTATTTTTTATATCTAATTTGTGGATTATATAATATTTTTAACACGTGCTTTTATGTGTATATCAAATATAAAGTAGCAACTACGATAGATGCTAATATATTAATAATACGATGCATGGCGTGGTTATATATATATATATAGTGACAAGCTAGATCCATTGAATAGGATTTTAATTTTTGTATTTTTTGTATTTTTAAAGAAACTATACGAAGAGATGAGAAATCGGATCGACTCGGTTGTTGAAATAGGCAAGATTCCAAAAGAAGTGAGGGACCATCATAGAGGTTTTCTTGAATGGAATTCTAAAGTGACGAAGCAGGATCATCAATCAATTGTACAGGTAATTAATCCACCATTTTAAAAAAAATGATTAATTTAGTTTATCACATTTCTTAATTAATCCCATTAAATTAATTTTTGTCTTTTTTATTATTATTTCTTAGATTATCATTGATGGAAGGGATAAAGCTGTGGTGGATATTGATGGAAGGCGACTGCCAACACTGGTATACATGGCACGAGAAAAGAGACCGAAATGGCCTCACCACTTCAAAGCTGGAGCTGTGAATGCACTGGTATAAATAAGCTTTCACCTTCAGTGTAAAATATTAAATCTTCATATATATATATATATATATATAATTGATTTTTTGCTAGTATTTTCAAGACAAAATATATTTATTTAAAATGTGCAGATAAGGGTGTCGTCAGAGATAAGCAATGCCCCCTTGATTCTCAACCTGGACTGTGACATGTATGCAAATGATTCAGATACAGTACGAGAAGCAGTGTGTTTTTTCATGGATGAAAGGAAAGGCCATGAAATCGGTTTCCTGTCGTTTCCACAAAATTATGACAATATAACCAAGAACGATATTTATGGATGTTCTTGTTCAGTAGTTAATAAGGTAGATAGATATAGACGTAAGTTGGTAATTTAAGAACATGCTTTTTGTTTTCAATAATTGAAAAAATTTCGTACCATAATTCTTGGTTATATATATATATATAAATGTGTGTGTATGTAGTTTGAGCTTGCCGGTGTGGGAGGATATGATGCGGCTTTGTATTGTGGCACTGGATGTTTCCATAGAAGAGAAAGTCTCTGTGGAAAGGTGTACTCTAAGGATTGTAGAGCAGAATGGGAAACAGAAGCCAAAAAGAATGCAGATAAAACTTCTAATGAATTGGAAGAAGCATCAAAAGTTCTTGCTAATTGTAGCTATGAGAAAGACGCTCAGTGGGGGAAAAAGGTCTCTGTCTGTCTCCCCATCTCTCTATGTGTACTACTATTAACTTGAGCTTTTGGGATGAACGGTGTTCTTCTGAATTATGCAGATGGGATTGATATATGGGTGCTCGGTGGAAGACATTGTAAGTGGCTTGGCTATCCAGTGCAGGGGATGGAAATCACTTTACTATAATCCAGATAGAAAGGCCTTCTTGGGTATTGCTCCAACCACCTTAGATGTAGTTCTTGTCCAATTCAAGAGGTGGAGCGAAGGCATGTTTCAAATATTTTTCTCCAAGTATTGCCCCTTCATATATGGTCATGGGAAGATCAAATTGGGTGCCCAGACGGGATACTGTGTCTATCTTTTGTGGGCTCCAATTTCCTTGCCAACTCTCTATTATGTGATTGTTCCTCCACTCTGCTTGCTCCATGGCATCTCCTTGTTCCCTGAGGTTTAAATCTTTGCCCTTTTCTTTTTTTCTTTTCTTAATTTTAATTATATATGTATTTGTGCGTACTAGATATCATAAGAGCTAGAATTCCTGCATATCATGCACATAGTTTAGAGACAAATTTCTATATATGCATGCATCTCCAATCCCCTCAAATTAGTTTATTAAACACAAATTTTCACATTGATCATATATAGTTTGTCTAAAACTCAAACTTGTGAGCAACTACCTAACAACTGGTCAAGCATAGAGAAAGTGATGTAATACGGCATCCTAGGGCAATACAACTTGGCCGCAACACCGTCCAAACGCGGGTTGCAACTGAGGGCTACTTAGACCCTCGGTCGCAGTCCCGTTTGGACTGTGTTGCGGTGGACTACGATTGAGAGACCTTTCAAGAGGCTCGATTGCAATCTCGTGTCTGAACGATGTTGTAGCCGAGTTACGCTGGGAGACTTCCCAAAAGGCTTGGTTGCATTCCCGTCCCAACAAGTTTTGCAGCCGAACGCCTCTGAATGCTTAGTCTTTCATAATTGCATGTGTTCTTGAACTCCTTTTCTTGATCAAAAGACGTAGATGCTTTTGTTCGTGTTCTTACATCAGAAAAAAGTATTGCTTTCTTATGATATGTTTCCTGTTTGACAATATAGTAAATTCATATATTAGTCTCTTATATTAATTTGCAGGTTACGAGCCTCTGGTTCTTGCCTTTTGCATATGTTTTTCTAGCCAGGAGTGTTTGCAGCATAGGTGAGGCCTTGAGCTGTGGTGATACACTCAAAGCTTGGTGGAACTCACAGAGAATTTGGATGGTCCGAAGGACTACTTCATACTTCTTTGCTCTCATTGACACCATTTCGAGGCAATTGGGGCTGTCTGAAACAACATTTGTCATCACAGCTAAGGTGGTCACAGAGGATGTCTCAAGAAGGTATGAGCAAGAGGTCATAGAGTTTGGAAGCTCATCTATCATGTCCACCATTGTAGCAACTCTGGCAATGCTAAATCTCTTCACTTTATTGGGGGGAATCACAAAGATTGTCATGGAAATCGATCGGTTCAAGGCGTTAGAGCAATTGATCCTACAACTTATTCTTGCCCTGCTTTTAGTCATGGTTAACATACCAGTGTACCAAGCGCTCTTTATCCGCCATGATAAGGGCCGGATACCATCCTCAGTTATGTTCAAGTCTATCGTTTTAGCTTCACTGGCTTGTTTGATGCCTTTCATTTTTACGTGTCCGTCTATATTTTAGTAGTTGACATGATAAATGTTATATGAACTATCATGTGGTAATTCATCTTTGGTGGCTAACGTGGTATAAGTATTATATATTGTTGATTACCGCGTTAGTTTGTAATATACGTGTAATAAAAACTATAATACTTTTAACAACATAGACTTGATGTACCTCTTTGTTTTCGAATGAGATCATATATGATTGATCAAGATCAATAATGAATTAATACTCCTTTGTTTTTCCTTAACAAAGCAAAGATATTTTAGGTTAATAGTTAATACAATTGATTGCACGCGCGCTAGTAGTCAAACCAAGGAAACTCGTGAAGAGACATAAAATAGGCAAAGGTGATTGGTTAGATGTACCAACAGGCAACAATGAGCACTCTAATAAGTGATACCTAATCCAGCATGAGACTTTTGGAGGAAATAAAAAGTAAGAAAGTAATGAAAATATTAGAAATTTACTTGCTACAATCAATTGGGGAACATCTTGTCAATATGAAACGTTGTATATGGGCGTGTGGTAGATGAGATTGTTGTGACATGGGTAGTGATTGATAAATATGACTATCAGAGATAGTTAGAACTTAGAGGAGTAATCATATTGTTTGTCGTAATGGTGACATGGCAAGGTACAGGTTCTCATCTACGGAGAAACACAATTAAAATCGAAGAATAAAATGAGCATCGTTGGGCCCGAGGGCCGAATGAA
The DNA here is from genome assembly GCF_965113065.1 of Corylus avellana. NCBI lineage: Eukaryota > Viridiplantae > Streptophyta > Magnoliopsida > Fagales > Betulaceae > Corylus > Corylus avellana. Next base: position 858,596 of record NC_142492.1, read on the forward strand.
CCTATATCACCATTTTCTATAGAGAATAAATTAGGTTATAATCCCTTCTTTGCCTTGTGATAATACATCACGTTGATGTCACTTGCAGCCATCAACTTACGTGGGGGTGGGGGTATGTTTGGTTTTTCCCAAACCAGTTCTAATTGGAGCGAGTTGGTTTTGTCTTTCGGCCGAAACATTTTTGACTTGCCCACCTGCCTTTCCACTGCTTCCGCCGAACACGCGAGGATCCAAAAGGGCAACTTTTTTCTTTTTCCGGCCACCTTTTTATAACAATGTCATCCCCTACGTGTACTTAATTAGTTTTGGTTTAAATGGTTTTTCTTAATTATTATTTTGTATTTTATATTTTTTTGTTAGTATATTTATTTTTGATGTATTTAAATCAAAATCACGTAAATCTTAAACATATACATTTCCTCCGGTGTCTTTGACTATAATATTATGTTAAATAATTGTTTATTTAAAAAACTTAAAGTCGATATAAAATGATTAATTTAGGCTCGTTTTGTTATAGTGTAAAATATTTATATTTTTTTAGTTTTTGACTGTTTGAAAACTTTTACAGCATGACCACTTCATGCACCCACTCTTAAAAGACAAACTCTAGACCTATACAAGTTACCTCTCACACGAATCGGGTAAGTAAAGACTCTGTTGTAGCACCCTATGGCAATTCTACTATAAAATATTGATAGATCAAAAAATGTTTTAGTTGATTAAGAAAATAATTTTCACGAGATATTTACGTTTCACATATTCGTAAACTATTTTTCGATGTTCTCTCTTTTCCATTGATGTAGCATTACTCTATGTAATTTCCCATTACATGTTAACTGGGAAATTACTTTCTAGCCATTCATGTCATCCAATTACGGATAGATTAAGAAATTTATTTTTCTGGAACGTAACATTAACTACTCTTAAAGAGTAATGTTAGGTACTATATTTTTATCTTCCTAAAGCTGATATGACTTTCAAAATTACCATTGAATCAAAATTCAAATATAATTCATATAAAATTTAATAATAATTTAAAAAAGTACATTAACTTTTTAAAAAAATTTAAAAAAATAAAAAGATACACCTATCATTACTCACTCTTAAATATTCTCTATTAAACAATCATTAAGGGGCGGAAGTCACCGTTAGATGAGACAGACATCACCGTAATTGGGCGACTTTATAATATAATATATTTCTGAATTCATTCTGAAGACATCATCCTTGACCGTAGATATTACATTCGGACAAAGTCTATAGCAGGCAAAACGACAAGGTTCCTTAAATTACTATAAGTACCACCGCAATACATCAGCAGCTGATCGTAAAAGCACAGAACAGAGACATTGGGAGAGAGATGGGAAGTAATGGGTATTATCCACTGTTTGAGACGAGGAGAGCCAAAGGCAGAGCCATTTATAGGCTCTTTGCAGCGTCTGTGTTGTTGGGCATATGCTTGATATGGGTGTACAGAGTGAGCCATATACCAAGAAATGGTAGATGGGGTTGGTTTGGGTTGCTCGGAGCTGAGCTCTGGTTCGGTTTTTACTGGATTCTCACTCAAGCCCACCGCTGGAACCGTGCCTATAGACACACCTTCAAGGATAGGCTCTCTCAGAGGTTCATGTCCCTTTCCTCTCTGACTATAAGAATCATACAATTGAAATGATGTGAAAGTGAAAATCAGCATTTTGAATCAGCAAGTGTTTGTAAAATCGAGTGATTCAAATATCAATTTTTACGGTCAAATCATCCCAGTTTTATGAAATTGTACAACAATCTATAGATAAATATTTATAATACTATTATACAATTGTTCGGCATACTGTTGTAGTATTTCAATTATATGAGAGTCGTATAACAACAGTTTACTAAATAAAGCTTTTTTAAGTTCATGTATGCATGTAAACTTACATTTATATGTTGTTCCTTATGCATTTCATGAAATTATTAATTTTTAATATTTTTTAAAAAATTTGTGGATGTTATGGGGAAACAGATATGGAAAGGATATGCCGGGGGTGGACATATTCGTGTGCACGGCGGATCCTGTGCTGGAGCCGCCACTGATGGTGATAAACACAGTTTTATCGGTAATGGCGTATGATTATCCATCGGAGAAACTAAGTGTTTATCTTTCAGATGATGGTGGCTCAGATGTCACCTATTATGCTCTCCTAGAAGCCTCTCAGTTTGCCAAGCATTGGCTGCCATACTGCAAGAAATTCAGAGTGGAGCCAAGGTCACCAGCTGCATATTTTATCTCAAGGGATGCCCCACTCGATGCTAATCAAGCTAAAGAGTTGGTCGTCATCAAGGTAAATAATTCTTTAGCTAGCTTGAGCCTAGAAGATATATAATATAATATGCGGCCCATATGCATGCACTTATCCAAAAGAAAAAAAGGTCCATGTTTTAAAATGAAGGGGTGGCTGGAAAAGTGATACCTGTAACATAATAATAGAGTAATAATACTACAATTATTCCAATAGAGAAGTCATCCATGACGCATTTGAAATAATTAGCTTTAATTTTATCTGGCTTAAGCTTTTTGGAAAGGTACCGATCATAATAACATGGTATCATAATAGAGGCATTGAGTTCGACCTCGAATTTTACGGTTTACCCTCAATTTTTAATTAAATATTTCATGTGTTGGGTGTCGTTTGTTGAAGAGAATTCAAGCCTATAGATAAGAGGAGTGTTAAAATACTTGAAAAACAGTACACTTGGGGTTAACAAAAAAAAATAAAAATAAATCAAGATCCAATATCTCAGTTCCCCTTGAATATATGAAATCTAAAAATATTATTCAACTATTTTGATTGATTATTTAAAGGTTTAATCTAAATTCTTTCTTGATCTCAATATTCTAGCCTATGTACATCATTCTAATTGTTAATTTCAAGTCATGGGACCTCGATTCATATGTTTGGAGTACTAATTGTTAATTTCACTTAGGAGTTACTAATTAAATTATCCCACATCTGTTAAATTGTCCTCTTGAAAGGCCAAATATCAGTCCCTCCACGATTTTCTGTCACGATTGAATTTTTGACACATTGGTCATTGTAATGGCTGCCTAATCTCTAGTCCTGATCTTGCAGAAATTATATGCAGAAATGGAGAACAGAATCGAAAATGCAGCGAAAATAGGCCGAATCCCTGAAGAAGTACGCTTAAAGCACAAACAATTCTCTCAGTGGGATTCATATTCTTCTCGACGTGACCATGACACAATTCTTCAGGTACCTTACTGCATCATCACATTCTGTTTTCTACCTTTGCTACAACTATGAACAAGCAATTTCAAGCAAATCTTTTTTGTTTTGAGTGTTTTATTTTTTATTTCTTTTTGCAGATATTAATTGATGGGAGAGACCCCAATGCCACAGATGAAGATGGCATTGTGTTGCCAACTCTGGTATATTTGGCTCGGGAGAAGAGACCCCAGCATCACCACAACTTCAAAGCTGGAGCTATGAATGCATTGGTAATGTACATTCTTGAAGACAAAATGACACCCTTTTTTTTTTTTCCTCTCTCTCTCTCTCTCTCAAAGAATATGCAGTAAACAGCTAATTAATTAGCTCAACATATAATATGCTTCAATGTGCAGATAAGAGTGTCATCAAAGATTAGCAACGGGCCGATTATTCTTAATGTGGACTGTGATATGTACTCAAACAATTCACATTCTGTGAGAGATGCACTTTGCTTTTTCATGGATGAAGAGAATGGCCATGAGATTGCTTTCGTGCAGTTTCCACAGAATTATGAGAACATTACAAAGAATGAAATATACAGTAGTTCAATGAGAGTAATTGCTGAGGTGAGAAATTTTTTTTAAAAATCTATTTAGGCAGTATATATGTGTTTATTGATTGGTAAAATTTGATATTATGTTGATTAAGTTTGCTAATGGTTGGTGATAAAGGTGGAATTCCATGGTTTGGATGGTTATGGAGGCCCTCTATATGTTGGTAGTGGATGCTTTCACAGAAGAGACACTCTATGTGGGAGGAAGTTCAGTAAGGGATATAAGGGTGATTGGAGCACTAGTGCAAATGAAAGAAAGAGGGAAGAAAGTGTACATGAATTAGAAGAAAAATTAAAGGGTCTTGCAAGCTGTACCTATGACAAAAACACTCAATGGGGCCAAGAGGTCTCTCTCTCTCTCTCTCTCTCTCTCTCACACACACATTCTGATGTAAGACATGTCGCACAAGATAACGAATCATTTGGGTTTGCGAGTTCAAAATGTGCAATTTGAAAACACGATTTTAAAATACGTTCACTTCAAATGCAACTTTTTGTGTAAGCTCGAACTCTCTCTTATCAAATGCATTTCAAGCGTCCACCGTGCACTGCATATCTTTTTTGAATCTTGTTTTGTTCAAGCAGTCTCATGTAATCTTGTGTGAGGCATCATCCGTGACATTCTTAAGTGGGGCTTCATTAATTTACTCATGATGTTTGAGTGCAGATGGGTTTGTTATATGGGTGTCCGGTTGAAGATGTCATAACAGGTTTATCAATCCAATGCCGGGGATGGAAATCAGTCTACTTCAATCCATCAAGGAAAGCTTTCTTAGGTGTTGTTCCGGCAACACTCCCTGAGGTACTTGTGCAGCATAAGAGATGGTCCGAAGGTGATCTGCAGATTCTGTTATCCAAGTATAGTCCTGCATGGTTTGCACATGGAAAGATTAGCTTAGGCCTTCAAATGGGATACTGTGTCTATTGCCTTTGGGCCCCTAATTCTTTGGCAGTACTATACTACTCTGTCATCCCTTCACTTTATCTCCTCAAAGGCATTCCTCTGTTTCCACAGGTACGATTCCTTGCATCATGTCGACTTGTGGATGCATTATATATATGTGTATTGTTAGGAAGATTGACATTTCGAGGAGTTTTTTAGTGAGACCACAATATAGTATGTTGGGACACTATTAAACTTTAAAGCTTATCTCTATGGATTTTTTTTTTTTACACTCACACAATAATCTCTCTTAAGTTTGAGTTTGCCACAATGCTGTACTCTCCCTCAAACAGAAGCCTTTTTCTTTTATCAATCTTATGTGTCGTCTCCAAGATTGCTTGTGGGCTATGTGGATTTTCCCACGCTGTCCCTACTCTAGGAATCCTTGTTTGTGCCGGCGCCATTCTGCCACACCATAAACCACTATCGGCTTTGATACCACTTGTTACGAAAATTGACATATTGGGGAGTTTTTCAGTGATAATATAATATAACATTTTGAGACACTACTAAACCCAAAAGCTTCAACCTATAGGTTATTTGGGCCCAATTATACTATAGGAACCACTCACGGTTGTGAAATCTTTTTAATGTAAGACTCAATCATTTTACACTCGCACACATATGCTCAATATATATGTTTATTTGTGTGTGTGTGTGTGATCAAGTTTTGTTTTTTCTATTCAGATCTCGAGCCCATGGTTCTTACCCTTTGCATATGTGATAATTGTTATGCACATTTATGGCTTGGCCGAGTTCTTATGGTCTGGTGGCACGATTCTGGGATGGTGGAATGACCAGAGGATGTGGCTCTACAAGAGAACAAGTTCCTATCTTTTTGCTGTGATCGACACCATCTTGAAGTTACTGGGATTTACTGATTCAGGATTCATAATCTCAGCCAAGGTAGCTGACCAAGATGTTTCTCAAAGATATGAGAAAGATATAATGGAGTTTGGAATCTCCTCTCCAATGGTCACCATCTTATCAACAGTTGCATTGCTCAACTTATTTTGCCTTATTGGGGTTGTGAAAGAAGCATTCTTGGGTGAGGGTATCATGAGAGTTTATAAGACACTGACTCTGCAATCTGTTCTGTGTGGGCTTCTGGTTCTCATCAACTTGCCTTTGTACCAGGCCCTTTTCCTCAGGAAGGACAAGGGCAAGATACAAAGCTCCCTAGCAGTCAAATCAATTGCATTTGCCCTATTTGCTTGTATCAGTTTTACATTATTCTACTGATAATCTTGTCAGTGTCTTGTATGCATGTATTTGGTCGAAAAGTCAATTTGGAAAATAAATATATGTCAAATATAGAGAATTATTGTTTTAGGAGTTATATGGAATTTTTTCATGTATGTGATTTATTTGAAATAAATACCTATATATGTACTCTAGTGATCAGTGTTCTCAAGTGAGTGGAATAAAAATTATTTTGATGTGTTTATCCTCTTCTCCACTTATCTTCCTTAGAATATTGAGTGTGTTTTAGGCTTTGGCCCTCTTGATTTCTGACAATGTGATATTAGAGCCATTTGTTGTGAGGAAAAAAAATGGCAAATGGAATGATTTCATTTCAAATGCGATAATTGATGTATCTAAACATAAGAAGGCAATTTTGGGATCACGAGATTTAAAGAAAATTACACTTAGTCCGTCGATCTATCATTTAATGTAAACCAAATTGCGTTCGGATTCATGAAAAAATCAAGAGGAGACGTTAGCGTTCAAACAAGGTCTAAAGCTTGTTCAAACAAGGTCTAAAGCTTGTTCGGACGAGCCGGTTGGATGAGTTTCTTTTGTCCAAAGCATACTTAATTAGTTTTTTTTGTTTAACGTCTACAACAAAAAATTGTGAATCTCAATTTATTTCCAATCATATCTCTTTCCACCAATTAAAATGTAAATGAATTGGTATGTCAAAAATTCACTAAACATGAAAAATGGTTGATTACAAATCAGTCCATTTATATGGTTGCACCCATTTGCAATAAGTTTTTTTTAGTACAAAAATGGTTTAAAACTCCTAGATGTTTGGCAAATAATTCTCCGCTCTAAACTTTTATTCAAAATTTTGACGGAAATCGTTAATGTGCCACATCAACACCAATAATAAAATGACATGTGTCTAGTTAGGTGATACATATCATTACTGGATAAAAACAAATAAATAAATAAAACAAAAAAAAAAGACAAAAATATTAAATTTTTTTGGGGGGAGGGGGTCAAACCGCCAGAGGGGGTGGCCGATTACCACAATAAAATTTTGCCCCGTTTGTAGTAAAAAATTGTAGTTTTTTTTGATATCTCACTTAACCCCAATCGTTATTAATAATATTTTTGTCTTTTTGTTTTGGATTATTGGTGACATGCATGATATATTAGTCAAACTAAACAATAGAAGTCCATTGTTCATCCGGAGTAATGCTATGTACTGTTATTTTTATTATCTCAAAATTAACTTAATTTTTAAAATTATTATTTAATTTAAAATAATAATAAATTAAGGTAAGAAGCACATCCTGACCCATTCTACACCCTAACTCCGTGACCCACAAGATCAGACAACACGTGTCTGATCGTGTGGCTACAAAAACGTCCCTTTGCACGCGAGGGACAGAGAATCCCTTGCTACGACAACCTAAACCTCGACCATCTCAAACAGTTTGATCTCTTGCAAGTACAAAACAAATCTCATAGAGCTTATCAGATCAGACTGTTCCAATTTTTTTCTTTTTTGGGCTCAATCAAATAGTTCAAATTCAAAGGTAAATTTGTCACCTCTATAATTTTGTTTGCAGCTCAATTTGATCAAATTTTGTATTTTTTGTCGGATTCTGTTATGCTCTGTTTGGTTGCTGAGAAAGCAAGGTAAAAGAAAAGAAAATGAAAGAATAATTCAAGTAAATTTTTTAATATAAATTCTATCTTCCAGTTGAATCCTTGTTATCCTTGCTTATCTCATGATCTGTGATGGCTTTGAATTTGACTTGTGGATGACGATCAGGTGCACCTGTAGTGTCATTTACAATATATTAGGTGTTCGTGATTCCAAAAGAATGGTTTTTTCTTGGGTGGGTTGAATTATAATGATTTTCTTGGGATCTCTCTTATTTTCCTTTGTTTTCTTAGCGACCAAACAGTACATGAAATGAGATATTGTTATTTTTCCTTAGATTTTTTTATGAGAAATCGATCTATTTGTTCAATTTTGTTATTGGAATTATATAATTCCGCCTTGCTAATTGTGGATCATTATGGTTACGTTCTTATATAATGTATCCAATAGAATATAGAATCTAGAAATTTTCTGGGAAAATTTGTTCTTCTGTTTTCATTTTCTGGGAAAATTTTTTCTTTCTGTTCTATGTTCATCTTGGTTGAAATTGGTTTCTGGAAAATTTTCAAGCGAAGTTATAGGATTTTGTGCAATCTTGGAGAAAATTGTATGATGATATGCTTTCGTTCTTAAGGGTCCGATTGGGATTGCAGTTTCAATAAGTCTGATTTTAAAAATTGCGTTTTTGAAATTGCTACTTTTTAAAATCGTAAAGGCGTTATCAAATATTTGTTATGCAAAATCGTGATTTTAGTTTAAATTTGCGCTTTTTCGAATATGCATCCCCTAGTCTGCTTATAGAAATCGTAGATTTTTTTTTCATATTTTACATTAAGTGCTTTTTAAATTGCAATGCCAAACACCTTATGTTTTGTGATATCTTTTAAAAATGCAGATTATTCTTGCGAAGTCGCAATCCCCAAACGCACCCTAAGTTTGTTTCAAGTTAATTTTTATTACTCTTCATTTGATTATATAATATGTTTTCGTTCTCCTTCAAGCTAGCTAGGTGTTTTCTATTGTGTACATCCTGTGTAATGATATTTCCATTACTTATAAAAATAAAAAAGTTTTCCTTTGAGAAAAATTTTGTGCTTTGGTTCATTATGGGATTTCATGAACTCTGCCCCCTGGGCCATAGTTTTATCCTTTGTTATGACTAAGAAGTATCACTTTGTAATCTACAGATGATAGCTGGGTTACCAAAATTTGCTGCAATTGTGTTGCTGGTACTTTTGTCAACCCTGCAAGTAGTGTTTGGGATTAGGTTTGTGATTGACAGGGAAGAGTGCTTCTCTCATGATGTCAAATATGAAGGGGATACGGTCCATGTATCTTTTGTTGTAATTAAGGTTGATGGAGCTTGGCATTATGCTCAAGATGGCGTAGATCTTGTGGTAAGCTGATAAATCTAATTGTTTTATGCCTTATTGTTTCTTATTCTTGCTGAGAAAGCTACCATTGATACTACAACCTGGTCGAAATCTTCAGGTGAAAGGACCTACTGGCGATCAGGTTCATGATTTTCGTGACAAGACAAGTGAGAAGTTTGAGTTTGTGGCTCATCACAAGGGACTCCACCGTTTTTGCTTCGCTAACAAGTCTCCCTATCATGAAACAATTGACTTTGATATACATGTTAGCCATTTTACATACTACGATCCGCATGCAAAAGATGGTGAACCATTCTTCAATATTCTCAGTCCTTGATGTTTTTTTCAAGCCCTTAGAATTATGGATTTGGACTCACTGGCTTTGTTTGTGCATGCCTGCAGAGCATTTCAACCCCTTATTAGAACAGATATCAAAGCTGGAGGAAGCTCTATACAATATTCAGTTTGAACAGCATTGGCTAGAGGCACAGACTGAACGTCAGGCAATAGGTATGAGTCGGAACTCTGAATTCCTTTGAATAGAAGTAAAGCACGGTCCTAAAATGGTTTGATGCTTGTATCTTTTTTTCCTCATTCATTCCCTTTGGACTTCATAAATCACATTTTCCTTCAAACTTTTGGATGCTAAGAATCTTGGCTTCAAACCAATTAGGGAATATGTGCCAGATCTGTTCGTCCAACTGATTAAACCCTTTTGAAACTTTAACCTCTTGGAGCGAAACGAACCCCCTTTTTGGCCTTCTTCTGCTTTCCATCCAACAGATAGTTGATTGCCATTTTAGACCAAATCAAACTCCTACTACTGGAGATATCATTGAAGATGAAGACAAGGAAGATAAGCATTAAAGTGTCAATAGAAGAACACTCATGATAGAATAGTGTCAAGTGTAAATAGAAGAACACTCCTGATAGGACTCTTGTATTCATATAGAGTTTAACTTGTATTGTTATTATAGAGTTTAAGTTAGAATTGATATGTAACTCAAGTTTGATTATATATACAAACATTGCGCTTGAGGGTGAGAAGAGAATAACTTCTCCAAAGTAAGCCAAAGTGAACAGTTGGTGTAAATACCAACCACATGAGGTAACAACCCGTAGGACAAAGTGGAAATAAGGGCACTTATGAGGAGCTTATCTTGGTGATACAAGTCTGAAAATCTGGATTTGCAACCAGCATGCCAGATGTAGAATAGGCAGTGAGTTTTGGTGGCTGAGAATGCGTGCCATCAACAAAACCCGATAAGATCATGGCCTTCGAGAAAAGGAACAACAACAACCTTCCAAAAGGTATAGTTATCCCGGGTGAGTTTGAGGGTAATATGGTGAGTGACGTCAGGGGCGAGAGGGTAATATGGTGAGTGACGTCAGGGGCGGAACTAGGATTTTTTCTTTGGGGAGTCCGAACTTTTATATATATATATATATATATAGTCCCTTATGTGTGTGTGCGCGCGCATTTTTGTAAAATTAAATTAGCCGAAAAAAACAAAGAGGATTCAATGTGTTGCCAGCTAGGTGTAGTTGGCATGTGCAAGTTTTGAATCCAAGCAAGCAAGTTTCAACATGGTATTAAATAGAAGATGCATGGTATAAAAATCTGTAATGCAAATTACAGATGAGAAGGTGATAGCTACATTGAAAACCTGGGCTAATAGGACCTGCAATGCAGAAATCCTGCAAGCAAGCTCAACACAAAAACGTGGCTGGGGTGAAAAGTTTTCATTGGGGTGAAAAAATTTCATTTTGCTGGGGCCCTTAAGGACATAATATATATATATATATATATATATATATATATATATATATATATATATATAAAAATTAAAAATTAAAAAAAAATTAAAAAAAAAATAAAATTTGCAAGGCTTTTAGAAATCCTTGGGGTTGCCATGGACCCCCCAAGGTGTGCTGTAGGTCCGCCCCTTAGTGACGTGCAAAGGATTGTGGGGAGCAGCAGATGTTATAGGTAGTGTAGTGGAAGAGGTGGTGAAGGAAGTAGCCAAGGAAGCAGGAAAAATTTTTTTTGACGTTAGTCGTGTGTAATAGCTCTTATACCATATAGGATTTTGTGTAATACTGCCTACCTCAACCGGTATGGCAATGTTTCTATATATAATCAAACTTGAGTTACTTATCAACTCTAACTTAAACTCTATAATAACAATACAAGTTAAACCCTAGATGAATACTAGAGTCCTATCAGAAGTGTTCTTCTATTTACACTTGACACTAGAGTTCTATCATGAGTGTTCTTCTATTGACGCTTAATGTTTATCTTCCTTGTCTTCATCTTCAACGATATCTCTAGTAGTAGGAGTTTGATTTGGTCTAATAGGATTTCTCTGATTAGTTCAGTTACTTGATTATCATATCTGCCATGCCCTTCACAATATTAAGGAATCTCTTAGTTCCCTACTAACCGGAGGTCTTCAAGCTTGATTCTGTCATGAGATTGCATCATACTGTAGGTGCTGCATAAGGAAACCTTCTTAGTTTTGAGTAAAAAAGTTGCTGACTTGAATAGATACGATGTTAATCCATTTGGTTAAGAGTTTGTACACACCACACGCCCATGCACTCATGTGCAAACATTGTTGGCATGAACATGAAATCACCCTCTCTCTCTCTCTCTCTCTCTCTCTCTTTGCACAAGCATTTGCTAGATAGACTTATAATGAATTAGTTTGTCATTCATTTCATAACCTAACCTTGCCGTTTCAATGGGAAATGCAGTAAATGATGGAATGAGCAAGAGGGCTGTTCACAAGGCCTTTTTCGAATCAGCAGCACTCATTGGTGCTAGCATTCTCCAAGTTTACCTTCTGCGCCGGCTGTTTGAGCGGAAGCTTGGGACGTCCAGAGTTTAGATGTGGAATTGCCATAGGATATTTATCAATTTGTAGAATCATGAAGCCAGACTCTTCCTTCAGGCTTTTGTTTGCCTTTTTGAATTTTTGTGATTACTCCAGGACAAAACAACATGCATAGAGACCGTTTTGTTTACTCTTTGGCAGCCTTGCCTTGAAGTGATAGTGTCCTGGAGGCACAAATACATGTATTTCAGCTCAACTGTGGACGTACATTAGATTAGCTGCCATTTTGACCAATCTATGCACCAAAGGCAACCCTTAGCCACAGGCTGCATCCATATATCATTGGTTATTTTATACCAGTTCATTGTTGCAATAAGCAAAGTCCTTGACTGGCAACAATGACGCATGGAAATAACAAGGCCGTAGAAATGTGTTTCATTTTTTAGTATATAGAACAATGTGTATTTGAAGAAGGGTAGCTTCACACGGGGATCTCACCCTACACAGTAGTATAGTATAACCAGAAAACAAACGACTATGTTGGCTAAGGGTAAAGGTTAGACCAACCCTTACAGGCCCCCCTCTCCCTCCAAAGGGTAAAGGTCAGACCAACCCTAGAATAAGAGGAAACTTACTTTATAAGTGTTTTACATGACTCATGTGCAATCATAATGTGTATAAGTTTTTGGGCATCATCCTCTTATAAACTGGTTTTCAATGGTGGATTCTACGTAAAGTTTGTAACTACCATATAAAAGTTCATTTGAGCTAGACTTTCAACAGAACTCTTGTCCAAATCCTCATTTCTTCGAGAACAAGAGAAGCCAATGGGTTGAGTTTTGAGTTGCTCTAAGGACAAATGTTAAATTAAGAGGCTGTTAGAAAAAAAAATTCTTTTAACTCAATTTAGAGAAAAACTTTATTTGCCCCTTAATCGGTTTATGGCAGGAATAAAATCACAAAAGCAAGAATCTGAGTGCTTAATGCGCATAAGAACACTATCGTAAGGTTGTTTTTTTATTTGACTAGCACACTTTGTGCTACTAAGGTCATCTCTTTCCTCTCCCACTTTAAAGGTTTGCAAAATAGTGGTAACCCTGTATTGGGTGATGACGTATTCCAATTTTTCAACTTTATTTCCCTTGACTTTTGTCTGTTCACAGTACTATTTGTTCTCCCCACCAAAAATAAAGAAAGAAAAAAAAAAGTTATTTAAGAAGAAATCATAGCGAAAATAATGTAAAATGTTTTGAAGATCACGAAAAGTCCGTAGAAGAGCTCGAGAATATCAGTTCCATTTTTTTTTTTTTTTTTTGCCAAGTAATGTATATATCAAAAAGGGTAAAATGCCCCTAAGTACTCAAAGCTTGAGAATATTAGTTCTTTGAATCATTAGTGAAGGTTATCGCATGTAAACATCATGCGTACTAAGATTGCGTGTTCTTTTACGCTTTATAATGAAAATAATTACTTATTAAAAAAAAAAAAATCATATCATAATCAAGGCCAATTTGATAATACAAATAACAAGAGAACAGACGTCACAAGCAAAGCACTAGAAGAGCACTAGCGTAATACAAGGCACATATGGGAAGAAATAGCCTGGCTTCTAATAAATAAACCACAACATCAGTGCATATAGATACAATAAGTATTTGTCTTCTTTACCTATTCCCTCACCACAAATCGTTTTACAGCACACACTACATTGATTCCAGCAGAGGCCACCATGGCTCTACAGCTCCCATCTTCTTTGGGGCAAATATGGTGGAGCTAGTTACAGAAAAACATGCTCTCTTATGTTGAAGCACTCACACAGGAAGGACCTTATCAGGATTGTGTAGGTGGGTCTTGAATGCAGCAAAACCATTTTTTCTGAAAACCAGTGAATCATGACACATCACATATTAGCTTTTACAAAAAGTGGGTGGCAAAAATGAATCATCCATTTTTCAGTTCTAGAAATAAAGAAAGCAAATAGCATCTTACAGGCTGAGGCTTGCCAGGATCCACTCCAGGCTTAATTTGAGGATCACCCTTTCCTGGTGACTCTGGTTTGCCACCCGTCTTCTTCTCATCCCTAGCCTTATTAAAAATCACAGTAAATCCCTCAGCTGAAGCAGGATCGTTGACATCCCAATCACCAAATTTTGGCAGTGGTCGACCCTTGTCCTGCTGGAGAAACAGAAAGGTAAAAAAGTTCCTATTAACGATTCTGATAACTGTGAAAGGCAGAGGACAGCCGCATAACAAAAAAAAAGTAACCATGTGTACAAACGTTATGCAAATTGTCATTGAGAAATATGTACCCAAAAAGGGAACTACTAAAATCCTCATTCTCCTTCCAATGATGAACTTCAGAAATGGAACATAGAATTAACCCTATCACAATTAGAAACAGAAGCCACATAATTCAACCCAAGTAATTTTCTTCTCCTCTGATGGAACTGAACTTAATTAGCAAAACTAAAGAAAATATTTGGAGACTAAGGGGGAAAACTGATGATATGGAGCATTCTCCATCCAACATGGAGGACTAAAACACAGTAAGATGCAAACAAGCACATATATGAAAGCAATAGAATGATATTGCTAATGGTGCAATGAAAATTAACTCGAAAAAGGAATTAAACTCTTATGCAATCATACACAAAATTTGAATATATAAGCGGCTGATTGCCACAATTCAAGCAACCAGTTACCAAATGAAAAGCATTCTATAACAAAGTCAGATGCTCATATTAGTCGTATGTCACCAATGATAATTAAATATTGATCCCAACAAGTTTGAAATAGGCTTCTAATTGATAATTTCCCATGAAAGCAGCTAACTACACAACACACTCGTCCATAAGTAAAAGCAAAGCATATGACAGACACCTTAATCAAGCAGTATTTTACCCCAAGATTCTAGACACCCGAGTACATAAAAGGACAGACCTTCATTCTGCTATGTCCCTACCTTCATCCACGTTAATTGGTCAGTCATAACACTCCAATACTTCCTCATAATCATGCCATAAAGCTTTGCCTCATCTGAGGCATTCTTTCAGGTCCTCTCAATATTGCATTAGTCATCTCACCCGACTGAGCAATCATACAATGAACAAAATAGCTACAGCTTTATACACTTCGTAAGGTGTCCAACTAGGTAGCACATTCAACTCATCCTACCTCATGATTAGGTGAACTCTAATAAACTGGAATTTCACTTGATTCAATGCATTAATCGATCGGCACAATCCCACTATACACTTTGGGTTGATTTTGAGTAAAAGCATACTTGAAATAACCCGCTCCGACACAAAGTGAAAAATTTAAACAAGATATTACGTAATTTTCATTGACTTTAGTGCCATGCGACTACATCTATAGTTCTCCATACCCATGGCAATTTGCTGTTTTTCATGTCTTTAAGTCATTTTTGTTCATTCCAGAATCCAAATATCATTAGTAATTGCTCGGGTGTACTAACTAAAAAAGAAAAAAGAAGTGAAAGAAGTAGTAGCAACTTATGGATTATAAAATCAATCGTGATCAACTTATTCCCAGTTTACTGAATTCATGATAAAGACCAAAGATAACAAATCGCAGAATTAAGCACAAACTTTGCGGTCCAATAACCATCTAAGGATTTGCTGGGTCAGCAAAGATACATTTTCTTTTTTATCAACTTGGCAGTGATGGGAGGGGTGGGGGTGAATGTTAGACAATTACATATATAATCAAAGAAATCCCATATACAAAATGAAAAAAAGAAGAAAAAAAAAATACAGCAATCATAGAAGAAAACCTCGAAAGTACTAGTAAGTCACTCCTAATCAGGTAAACATACATTAGAACAAAGCTCCCACACGATGTTGCAGACATGTCTTAGATCAATACAAAGCTCCTCAGAATAGCAAAACAGATTCTCCAATCAAGTCGTTAACATAATCACTTTTTTCAGAGAAACATAAACTCGTTTACTTTTACAATATATATTTAAACTTTTGACATTTCACATAAACACAGACACAAACGGACTGACCCAAAAGATCTTTCCTTTTCCTAAAACCATTTTTTTTTTTCTCTGTGTAAAAACATTCTACACACCTTATATGCTCTCTTTGATTTTTGTTTCTTTTCATTTGTGTAATAAATCTCTAAAAGAAGATTCCATTTCCTCCAACAACAGGAAATTGAATACACAGTTATTCCAAATTCAAATACACAAATCATTGATTTATAATTCATGGACGGCCACTAAAGAAGCTAATATAATTGGTAAAAATTCAGAGAACATACAGAATTATTGCTCAACTTTAACATAATTAATCAAATACGCCTTCGACCTTAAATTAAGAATATGAAAAATACCCAAATGATCAAATCCGTTACCAATCTCAACCAACCGAAACTGAAGCTCAAATCGATCAACAATCGAATCGAATCGAATCGAGCACAAAAAGCATCACAGGAAATAAAACAAAGAACTTCTAATACCAAACAAAAAAAAAATTACTATTTTTAGAGAGAGTTTACGTACCGACATGAATTCTAGAGAGAGAGGGAGAGAAACTTTTCTGGGAAAAGAAAAAGACTACAGAGCTATAAAGCAAGAAAAACCAGAGAGAGAGAGTCTTTTAGAGAGAGAGAGACACAGAGGGTGGTGATGAGGAGCTTTGTGAGTTGGGCCAGAAATGGGCCTTTATACCATGTGAAACGGAGAAATATTTAGGGCCAACGGTTTTGATTCAACGGCGTTATATTTGACAGGGACATGAAAGGTGTGACGCCGCCGTTAGTCAGTGTCAGCCGTGACGTGGAGTAAGAGAGAGAGAGAGAATTAATAACGGAACGGTGGTGGTGAGCTGGCAAACGGTGCTGTTGGGGTTGCACCGAGGCAGTGGGCACATTGAGTACTTGCTGGCAATCCTTTAACAGTTTGGATTTTCGATGTCTTAATCTTAATTAATGAAAGTATTTTAGTTAGAGACTCACATCCTCTACCAAAAGGGGGACCTACGGATCACCTCTAGGTGTACACAATAAATATTTTATGTGCTGCCACGTGTTGACATGTAATTTTGAGATTGTTATTTATTTATTTATTTATATTATTATTATTATTATTATTTTCTGAAGATTGATGTAACTTCAATCATATGTTGACATATATCAACTAGTTGTAAATGAGTTATAAGTCTAACATTACCAAATTTTAAAAAGCTTAATTGGCGTTCGCTGAGTCGACTGTTTGCAATGAGAGTCAATAACAGGCAACGTTTGATCGACCAATATCAAAAACACAATTCCTAAATACTCAAATCCAACTCAATATTAGGTTTCTTATTTTTTGAAAGGTCTAATTGGAACTAAATCCATTAAGATTGGGACATCTATTTCAAAACAGGACACAAGAAACACATGTTTCAATCTCAATGGGTTGTTCTGCCTTGTAACACTTAAACGCTCTCATTCGGTTTATCTCCTTGACCCATCCCATTCGATTTTGTCAACATAACCAAATTTTCACTTTCTATTGTATTTTTATTTTATTTTGTTTTCTTCAAATTAAAGTTTTCTTATGCTTATTGGCTTAATTCGGCGGGTTGTTTTCTTATTTGAGCATGTTGTGGAATATTATAGGTTGTGGGATGTAAGGGATAGGTATTGGGTTAGTTCTTGTGGTGCCATAGTAGTGGGGGCAGTGTAAGGGATTTCAGGCCATGGAGGCTGAAGGTGGGCTCGGCTCATCTTCTCTTCTTTTTCAATCCCTTATCCCATTCAGTCTAAAGTATGCCACCTTTTTTTAAGTACATTCCTACAACAGAAACAAGCAAAATATGCCACAGTGAATCATGGGTTTTCAACCTAAGCCATCACATCTTTCCAGACTTAAAAAATGCATTTAGATATGATGTTGGTTTTGCTGAAAAACATTGTCCTCGGAGAGATATGTGATTTTGATTATTGAAGCTTAACCCGCTCACCTTCTTCATTTTTATCCAAAGAAAAAAAAAAAAAAAAAATCAAACTTATTTCTTCACATTAATAAACAACTTTCTTCGCTTTTTACTTACAAAAAATTTAAAACTTATTTTACTTTTATGTCACATCAACCCACAGCCACCTTTATATCATATCAATCAATTCTTTTCTCATTTCTTCTCTAAAAAATTTAAAATTTATATATGCTAATACTGCTCAATAAAGTACTGCTTTCTAGGGTTTTGGGTTTTTTTTTTTTTTCTTTCCTCTAAAAGTATTCTAATGTGATATAAAGGTAAAAACTATTTTTGTATTTTGATAAGCTTGATGTGTTTTGAGTTGTTTGTTAATATATTTTGTCTTGAGAACAGAAAACAAAAGACAATAAATTCAAACAAACATGACCATGGTTTTTGCATGTGGAAGCAAGGCCTTGAGTGATAAAATTGTTAGATTCTGTATGCCACGCAGCAGCAAATGCATTATATTTTCATTATTTTATTTTGTAAAAGGGAACCCCTGGACAAGTTCTATGACAGACAGCCAAGTTCCTGCCTCCATTACAGGGTGCAGATTCAACACATTGAGGGCCTAATGCTCACTACACAAGCCAGCTTTATTAATAATAACATTAAATTTTAGACACACCACTATTCTGGTTCCCTCGTAGGGCCAACTTCTTTTACCATCAAGTTGCTTCATCCACCTCTTTTGGGCTGCTATCTATACTGCAAGCAATCTTGGTCTTCCCAAAATACCTGGGGAGAAAGAAAAAAATCATGACCCTGAAAAAATTTACATTGACAAAATATGTATTTTCAGCCTGAGAACAACTTATAGATTGGTTATTACGTGCCACTAATTTTTTGTCCTGACCTTCCAACCAATGGACAGCATTGCAGAGCTCAGTGCTCACAAAAATCCTGAACCTCCCAGTGAATTCCCCCAAGCAGCATGTGAAGAAATGTCTCCTTATTGCTTGACACTGGCTGCTGTGGCTCCATCTTCTAGTTCTGTTTTTGGCAGTATTGGTGAGAAACAAATCTAAACCAAGATACTCATGGATTAGCAAAAATTGAGATTAAAAAGAGAGAGAGAGAGAGAGAGAGAGAGAGAAAAGGTTTAGATGAGAAAGCATGCACGCATAACAGAAATGAAATCATACCCACATTCCTTCACATAACATCTGAAAAAAGGAAATTTGATATATTCTTTGGAATATTCTTTGGAAGTAAGTTTAATATCCTGTCTGAATATCTTCATCAGGTTTTAGTGGAACTTGCAATCAGAAAGTAACCTCAATTGAGACTTAAAACTTCAGCTTTACGATGATAACTTTTTGATGACCAAAAGCGGCTTTTCATCCTCCATTCCTCACAAAATGCTAGCTGTGTTTTGCACTTTCTTTGAGCAACATAACCCTGTCAAAAGTTAATTGATCAGGAGCAAATGGATATCATCTGAGGTGGCACTCAGAATTAGAAAGAAGTTAAAACCAAGGAACAGCAAACAAGACCACTGATTGCTTTTTTATGGTATGTCAAGATGATTGATGGTTTATCAACAACAAAACTCATGTTCTCCAAATCGAACTGTGCAATCATTTCAACAAATTAACATAACATCAGGAAAAATGAAAAAGATTTAAGGCATTAATGCACTCCCCATCAACATTATATTACAACAAAAAGAATCTAAGATTAACCTTTAACATATTGTACTCTTCCTAATTCAAATTACCAATAAAAGAACAAACTTTATTTGTTGTTTTCTCTGATCTGTGACTAAAAATCACAAATATTAATTCATGTTGTAGCTCCATCACAAAAATTGCTCTAAAAGGCAAAGAACCAGTAATAAAAACATCTCCCGAAAGTGTTACTATTATGGTTGGACACTAGAATTCTTACAGCCCATTTGATCCATAGATTACAATTGAGATGATGAAGCCAAAACTTCATTTTCCATTTTTTTCTCTACATCAGCCACAATATGCAGATACTTATCATGTGGGACCCTAAAGGCTTTAGATATAAAATAAACTAAGGGACCATATGTGACGCCCTAGAAAATTAGTCCCACATTGGGTGGGTGGATTACCCATATTAAGTGGGTAAATTATAAAGGTGCTCATGAGTAGTAAATCCAACATTGGTTCCTTATAAGGTGAGACTAAGGTTTATAAGTAATTCTAAGGAGCTCAAATTGTAACTTGATTAGTTATTTTAAGTAATAGCGCAGACGTGATTATGCTTTCCCTGGGTGCTTGCTCTATAAATATAAGGATGACAATTTTTTACATGACCCGCAAATCTAACAAGAACCAAATACGAAATTAGTGGGTTAGGGTTGAAGAGTTTGACCTGTTTAATTAAATTGTTCGAGTTAAAATTGACTTATATAGTTTTATACTCATGTCTTGACACGAACTGAACCCACATGCAAACATGAATTGTCATTCCTACATAAACATGCATACATACTTTTATAGAAACAATTCGACTTACAGTGAAAGTCACACAACTTATGTTGGCAATAACAGATTCAGCTCAAATGTTGATCTTATGTGACGGTATCTAAATGCTTCAACAACCAACATAACACATCAAAGAGTAAAACCCTCTCTATCATCAAACGCAGGTTGTATTATATTTCCCATGATATTCAAGCATGAAGTATAGTGCATATCACCTAAAATAAACAAAAATGGATAATTAGTTAAATAAGGAAATGAGAAACACATTAAAAGGAAACAGAATTAAAGGATACGACATATAGAATGTGAACCACAAGATAAGGGACTGAAGCAGTTTAAAAAAGTACCAGTATCATGAGTATAACAACTGCAATTGTAATGGAAGTCCAAAGTCAGCGTTATCTCCCAGACCTCCAAAAGAAAGGTTATTTCTCGTGTACCAACTCAGATTACATTGTTTTCCTACTTCTTTTTGGCTTCCTTCTGTTTTTCTTCAACAAACTTATTTTTTCCATAGCAATGATCAATCCCTCATTTAATTGTTGTGTACTTCGACCCCAATCCCAAGATATCCATCCCCTTTCCTGCAAGTCCTTCAAAAGCATTTCTCCCTTGACAAGATTATTTTCAGCTACAATGGCATCGAGAAGAACAGTATAGGTGGTGGTGTTGTGCCATAGACCTTTTTGTTTCATCTCTTCATAAAGTTCAAATGCAGGCACAACATCACCATTAGCACATAGTCCTGAAATGAGAACATTATAGGCAGCAACATCAAGCTTCACACCACAATTTTCCATAATGCCTCTCAACTTTAGGGCCTCTGTAAGGTTAGCATCCTTGCAGAACACATGCATCAAAGATGTAAATGTTGCAGTAGTTGGAACGAGTTGCATCTGGAGCATGCAATTAAGAACCAGCATGGCTTCTTCAATTTTCCCACATCGTGCAAGCCCTCTAACCATAGCACTCTCAGCAACATCACAGGAACTGATACCTAGTGCTCCCATCTCGTCTTTAAGCTTGAATGCTCCTTTTATATCTCCCACTCTACACATACCATTAATTAGAGTGATATACTGCTTACACCTAGGGATGAACCCCTTTTCCAACATGTCATGCAAAAAAATATGGGAATCTTGGAAAGATAAATTTCTAACCAGTCCGTTAAAGATCGCATTTTGCGTATCTACATCAGAAATAACTCCAAAAACATTCATAATATTAATCAGATCAAATGCCTTCCCCATCTCACCAGTTTCACAACACTTGGTAATAAGCATGTTAAATGTAAACTGATCAGCTATAACACCTTCCATTATCATTTTTTTCAACATTTTGATACCAATGTCCAACATACCAGACTCACAAAGTCCAAGAATAAGAGAATGGCATGTTAATTTATCAGGCAGAAAACCTGCCCTGGTCATAGCACTATACAATCTAGAGCATGTCAATAAAATCCGTTTCTTTGAATATCCATGCAATAGAATATTATATGTAGACAAGTTAGGCCTCAAACTTTTGCTCCTCATAGTAGAAAAGACATCATTTGCCTGCACCAGTTTTCCCATCCTTGAGTATCCATCTAAAACTGCATTAAGTGCAATAGTATCAGGGCTCAGACCTTTGTTCTCCATCTCTTCATAAAGATATAAGGCTGCCTTTGATTGTCCGGCCTTGAAAAGGCCGTCAACTAAACAGGAATACAGTACCAGATTTGGAGATAGAGTTTCATTTTGCAACAACTTTTCCAACAAGAGGATAGCTGCAACCAATTTGCCTTTCCTGCAGAACCCAGAAAGAAGGATAGTGTATGTATGACTGTCAGGTAGCACACCATTCTGGATCATCTCATCAAGAAGGACCACTGCCTCTGACAAATTCCCCAATTTACATGTCTCAGCAAGTATTGTATTGTAGAGAACAGTATCTACCACAGAGGGAATGCAGTTGAGTTTATTCAAAAACTTCTTTGCCTCCCCCAGATTTCCCCCCTTGCATAGCCCTTTCAGTAAACTCCCATATGTGAAAGGACTTGGGTGATGACCTAATCTAATCATTTCATCAAGCAATGAAAATGCTTTTAACCCATCACCCAAATTTCCGTAGCCATCTATAATACAATCAAAAGTTACAGAGTTAGGACCAAGGCCAATTCTACTCATGTGATGCATGAAATTTTCTGCTTCTACGAGTTCTCCAACCCCACATAAAGAAGTAACCAACACGTTACATGTGAAATGGTCCACTTCATGCCCGTTGCGAATCATAGCTGCATAGACTTTAAATGCCTCTGCAATGTTCCCCATCTTGCAAGAATTATAAACTAATGTAGAGTATATGATATTGTTTGGTACAAGTCCAGCTTTATACATTTTGCATATTATCTCCTTTGCACTTTTTATCTTCCCGAGACTGCAAAATCCGTTTATGAGCACTGAAAATGTGACAACATCAGGATTGACACAATCTGTGCACATCTTATAGAGCAACTGCACAGCTTCATCAAGCAACCCCTTTTTGCATAATCCATCAATCATTACTGTGTATGCAATACAACTAACCACCATCCCTTTCATCCTCATTCTCTCCAGGATGCTGCTCGCTAAGTCAAACTTGGCATGCTTGCACAGCCCATTTAAAAGAGTCCCATAACTGACATCATTAGGTCGCATTCCTCCCTCTTCCATCATATCCAAAAGTCTAAATGCTCCTTCAAAATTACCCCTGCTACAGTGCCCATCGACCAAAGCATTGTAAGTAATACAGTTTGGTGAAATATTAAGCAATGACATCTCATCCAAAAGCCGAGTAGCAACTTCAATCTTTCCCTCCTTAACAAACCCATTGATCAGAGTATTATAGGTCACTTCATTAGGAAATAACATCTTTTTCCTCATCTTTTTTAGCAGTAAATAAGCTTTCGCACTCCTGTTGTTTCTACACAGATCATCAATCAACATATTATATGTACATACATCTGCTTCAATACCCTTAGATCCCATGTGATCAATCAGCTCAAATGCCGCTTTGTATCTCCCCTTCTTGCAATACCAATTCAGCAAAGTATTGTAAGTAACTATGGTTGGAATATAACCACTCTCTTCCATCTTTCTTAACAGATAACCGGCTTTTTTAAGCTTCCCTTCCACACATAAACAATTTAGCAATATATTAAAAGTAGCTACATTAGGACAAACCTCCCTGCTAAGCATTTCCTTGAAAAAAGACCAAACCGACCCAGCTCCCCGATCTTTCACCATAGAAGCTAGAATCATATTACAGGTAAAAATTGACGGCCTAAATCCTCGAGAACCCATCAAATAGAAAGTTTCCACAGCATCTCCAACCATCCCTTCTTTAACATACACCCTAATTAGAAGGTCAAAAACTGCAGGACTTGAATTGCAAAGAGGGTATGTATTCATAAAAGCATCAAAAACAGAATTTGGCCCAATACCCATTCGTGATATGTGCCTCAAAGTTGATTTTGCAGGGTCATACATTCTAGCTCTAACAAGTACATGGGTTGTGATGCAGAGTACATGGGTAAGATGGTTGAGTTCCAAACCAGGTTGCTTGATGACCCAGTTGAAGAATTTCAAGGCCAGCCTTCCATGAACAGGTCTAAGTGAAGCCAACCTATACTCCATATGGTTCAGTGACTCCCAACGGTCTATAGTAAGAATTGCGTATATGCTCTTCTCCATTTCTGAACCTGTTCCCCAAAACCAAAACTTTCAATGAGAAAACATATACAATAAAAACACACAAGTAGCACAGTCACGCATACGTGTAGAGAGAGAGAGAGAGAGAGAAAGGCATACCGGAGGTTTGTGTGTTCTGCTTCTGCAGAGGTTCATTTTGGCTGCGAGAAGTGTGTAAATTCTTTTCTCTGCTAAAACTAGAGAAACCCATGTGAGAAAAACGTCTAAAGTTTGATAATTTGTGGAAAATTAGAGAGATTCTGGCTGATGAAGAACTCAAACACGAATACATCAGTGGCTCCTCTGTTCCTCACTCCTCAACATCGCGCCATTACTCTGGAATTATAGTTATAGGAAGAAGTAAAAAACTAGTCCAGAGAATTTCATTGATACCAATTTTGGGCCCAGGTAATGGGTATTTACAAGGGATTAGAAATGGACTCAAAAAGGAAAGTTGAGATTGTGATGTGCAGTATGCGGGCTCCTGATCCAAAGAGTCTATAATAAGCTTGGACCTACCCCAAAATGCAAAGTTGTCTTCTTGAACGAATCTTTGTTTTTGAGTCATTAGCAACAAGTTTTGGAGATAATAGAGTCTCCAAGGCGAGGCAAGTTTTAAAGGATATTATATTTTGGTTATACATGGGAACTACACATTTACAATCCTCTAATTACCATCTTTTTTGTAATGTCCTTTCCAATTTTTAGATTTTGTAATGCCTCCCCAATATATTATTGTGATTACAATGTTGTCATTCCGCGATTCAAAATGAGATCTTTAAAAAAGAGTTAGAAAACCATAGATTTATTGTAAAAGATAATAGACTCATGGTAGGGGTCACAAGTGTGATACACCCGCTAAGACAAGAACCATAGGGCGGCAGAAAGTAGATTGATAAAAATAAAGAAGAGATGTGTAGATGACAAAAGTGATGAATGGATGTAGATCTGACCTCCAAAACCCTGATGAAAAAGTAGAAAAGAATTAACACCCGCCTAAGGAGGCTAGTGGCGGAGACACCAGGTTTGGGAGGGTAGCAAAAGCGCATTTTTGCAAGAGCTTTTTCAGAAAGAGCCTGTTTCAAAAGCTACCATTTTTCACAATAAAAAAATGATAATTAAAATAGGGTAATGTAGTTAACCCGATTATATACTAATGGTAGTACATGTAATTCCTTTTCCTCCTTTCCCAATATATAAATCGGCCAGTTCAAAATCATTTGAGAACCACCAGCAATAGGTACTAGGTCCCATGTTGTGCTACAAATCGTTTAACACTACTCACATGTTTTAAAAAGGAGAACAAAACATGCCCAAGAATCAATATACAACCAGTGGGAAAGTACAAAGGGTTTCATAATTGAGAACAAAAAAAAAAAAAAAAAAAGAACCAGGTCTAAAAGATTTACAACACAAAGTGCTCGGTAGTAACAAGTCCACAATCTTTGGATAGGTTTAACCAGCTACAAGCTAATAAGTTGAGAAAATCTAATTAACCATTCAAGTAAAGCAAAAGGAAGAGAGAATCTGGCTACAATTTACGTCATTAGATATACATACCCTGCTATATGGTTACAGAAGCTAATTCATAAGGCTATAATCTAAGAACAAAAAACCTACTATGAACAATGAAAATATATGTCAATCAACATTTTGTACACTTCCCCAGTACTCGTTGGCATGGCAAGAATCCAAGGAATTAACATTTTCTAGCCAATTGATACTGATCAGCCCACCATTCCGCAAAAGCATAATTATCAACTGTTGAATTGAATTTAAAAAAAAAAAGAAAAAAGAAAAAAGAACTGGCTGCCAGAAAGAAAATAATGCTTTCAAAAAAGTTCCTGGCCTTCCATCTCCTGAATTTTTTATTGTCCACCTGGGGCAGTCTCCTTTACCTGCACCATAAAGGAAACGGCAATAAGATCAATGGTGTAGTAATCAAAACCATCAACACGGGCGATACGGACCAAGGCTACACCAGGCACGCACAGCGCGATGCAAGTATACTCAGTATTTTGACCCACCTGGTTGTTAAACAGAATGAGGGAAGGAAAGAAAACTTAGAAACTGTCTTACTGGATTAGCTTTCTTCCCAGGCAATCTAATACCTAACCCTTCCTTCCCACTCATTGTTTTCTAGATCCAACCAAGCACAAAAAAATATTAAAATAAAATTTTCTTGCGCTGATTTATTCTCTAGGACATCAATGTCCAATACCAAAATCGCTAGGGATTTTGTAGAGAACTTGCCTTATTAGGCCAAAAAGATTGAATACATAATATAGTAGCAGTACAAGCAGATGATGAATTAGAAATTTTAAAAGATAGAATAATGAAAAAGGATGTCTAACTGACATGTACATGGCAATTTTAAAGGCAGATTGCTGGCACTGCTGGGGCCACAATATCACGTCAAACTTCGGTCAACCAAAGCCAAACCCTTCATTGGCTTCATGGATAGCAAGTAGCAGGCGTTCTTGAAGCTGTTCCTTTGAGGTATACTCGGGAAGGTCAAGCTGATTAAAGCTGCAGCACGAGGGGGGAAAAGTGAATTAGTTAGTTTAAGCCCACTTTGATTCCAAGTACCCATCTGGCTATAAAAGATAAAGGATGCATATATCTTTACACAGACCATGTATGTGCCGATGGCAGCCGGTCAGGAGCTCCATATGCCTTGTGAATCTGAAACCTTTGAGGACCAGAAATACCTTGCAAAGCCTTGAAACCCTCCAAAGGAACCTGAATTATCAAAAATATGCAGTGGCTTAAAGTCAAACATACAATTCATGATTACAACCAAAACAAAAACCCTAAACCAGCTTTAAAAACCCTTGCCCCAACTATTTGGTTGGGCCAACCAGTGCTGAGAATCAAAATTTGCACCACTTAAAAGGCATACATCACATAAAGCGTTTCAGATATAGGAGCATGATACATCATGTTCAGCAGTGAGACATTAGCTTCTCCTATTCCCTAAGCACAACTTCACGCAAAAAGGATAACATTTTCAGATGAGGAAACAACAAGAAGACAATGCATTATCCAAACAAGATAAAAATCTAGTTAGTTGAAATAAGCAAACTTCTGTCCTTGCCATTCAAAGACAAATTCTTGGAACTGAACCCACATTGTCAAGTCATGGTTCACGGGAAAGAAAGAAAGACGGTTAAAAAACAAAAAAGCAAAACAAAAGATTGGTCATGGGGACACCAAAAGAACATATGTTAAGCATAACATCACATCTTAATCAATGACAACTAACATTAATGCAAAGGAGAATTTTATAAATTTTAAAAGTGAAACAAAACCCGGGGGGCGGGTGAAAATAAAAGTCACATACATGCAAAACCTACAAGTCCACTTACATTATGTTGTGCATCAAACTACCATTTCATGTATAGTGCAATAAATTACCTTGGATGTTCCAGTGACAAATTGCAGAAGTCTTGCCATATCTTCCTTGCTGAAAGACGTAACAACCTCCCAAAACCATTGAATAACACAAGATGCTGCTGTATAGCCAGTATACTCCGCGTTGGCCTTCAAATCCTCCACTGCAAAAGCAATGACACCAATCAGATACCTTTAAGTAGAGCACAAGAACAGAACAAATATTCAATGACAGCATGGGAAAGCCAAACTTACAATCAATTTCTGGAAGCCCACTTATAAGTAGCTCAAGCTCTTTATCATTGAAGATAGAGATAAGTTCTCGTGGTACCAATTCATTGAAGCCTTCCAAAAAGGAATTAATTTGAGGACGGATGGCATTTGTCAAGATATGTCCGGCAACAAGGTCAACATACTCGTGCTTTGTTTCTTCTGTAACCCTTATATTTCTTCCTCCGGGTTTAAGCTCATAATCAGTAACCTTTTCAAGAAAAAAAAAAAAAAAAAAAAAACAGCAACAAAAGAAGATATTACTTCAGACAACTTAATGTAATCTTTGAAAAATTACTCATGTTTTAAGAATGTCAGAATGAAAGTTCTGAAGATTTACAAAAGCAAAGCAGCTTGAAGAGTAACCAAATTTTATAAAATTTAAGAAACAGATCATAACTTGTAATTTACATACCTCATTTTTTCCATAAAGGATATGCTTTTCCTCATCCGCATCCATACTAAATGTCAGGTCAGGAATGTCACTTACATCATTCTGAAAAAGGTCAGATATAGACAATGAGACAAAAAGTGACATTCCAAACAGAACAACAGCCATAGCAAAATGTCAGTAGAACCACAGAGGTAAAAAAAAAAAAAAAAAACAGAAAAAGACACTGGATTGCAAGTATATGAACCCACTGACCTCCAACATCCACTTTAAATTCTTGTAGTAATCAGGGTCAACAGCCTCTATATCATGGTAAGTCACCTTGGCACCAAGTATGTGCTTGTAGAATGATCGAGTAAAATAGACATCCAAAAGCTGCCCATCAAACAATGCCTTTGCAACCTTCACAGCAATTAAAAATAAAAATAAAAATTGTAAAAAATCTTTGGACTACAGTTGCAAAAACTATCTATGATAACCAAAAGAAAAAATATACAAAATATAAAACCAATATCAGAACTGGTGGTCCCAAAGAAATTACCACTCTGCCCACAAACTTGAAGTAGGAAAGATGTTCTGTCTGATAGACAGAATTAGGGTTTGGCTGGAACGTTGCATTGTTTCCCACAGTAGTGAAAAGTAATGCCCCCTTGTCAAATATAACCCTTGACAGTAATTGATACCATTCTCTTGTCAGACCTCCAGCATCAATACCCTCTTCACCTTGAAATTGCACATTCAATCGTCCCTTTAGATCCTGAGTGGGACGCATCCGCAACTGATTGTATGAGTCCTCCAAAACGTAAGCCCTCCGCACACTTATCCGCAATGGGCCAGAGAGGTGCTGCTCGTGCTGCTGCCTAATTCTTGAACGAAAATACGCACGCTTATTGTCAAAATCGATCAGCCTTGGTGCCTTCAGCAGCATTGAAAGTGATTTTTCCAATAAACCAGGATTCTGTCTAATAAAAGCATTCAAAAGCCGTCGGTGCTTCTCAGCAAACCTTGTAAATGTGATGGCACCATCAAGCTTCTTCTGAGAATCAACACTGCACTTTGTGGTTAAAGAGGCTGAACTCCCAGAAGATTCATTTTCTCTTGCAGTTATATTGGCATGATCTTGCTGCATGATAGACTGGTTTGCTTGTAGCTTTTCACTCAAAACAAAGAAAGCCTCAATGAAGGGCAAGAGTCGTTGTGTTCCAGGAGGAAGAGGAGATGAAGAAGAGGTTCCCTGGATTTGCTCCCCAACATTTATACTTGACATGGTATGAGAGGAGCTTTGACCCAGCTGTGTCTCAGTCACACTTATACAATCACTCAATTCTTGCCACAATGGCTCAAGTGCGACATGCAACTTTTTCATAGTAGCTTGCTCCTCCTGCTCCTGCTCCCCATCACTCTCAAGTCCTGTACTCTCATTTATGCTAGGTGAAGTGAGTGTACTGAGTGCTTGTAGTACACGCAGGATTGCTGCACCAGCCATGGAACCAGCACTTAAACCTAGCATGTGCGTTTTCCGCAGAGTGACAAGCTCATCGACAGCTGAACAGCTCAATCCACGGGATAATTCAGAAAGCTCTGAAGTAAAAAACTTTCGATGGGGTGCAACAACTGAAGCCAACTTCTTCAGCACCTCACCGGAAAGCATATAAACTTTATCTGAAAGCCTAAGTAAGTTAATAGAACAGATTAGTCACTCATTCATCTGAATTAATACAAAACTAAGGGGAAAAAGGAGAGGGAGAATACTGCAAAAGAGAAGAATTAAAAAGGAGAGTAATCCAGACAGGAAGTGGAAACATAGATGAAGTGAAATTCAAGTATCATAATGGTTAGCAGGACATTAAGGATGCATTTGGCATTGCGATTTCATAGATAAAAAGTGCAATTTCAAACTAAATCAAAGAAAATGGATTGTTTGAGATTGCGATTTGAAAACAAAGATTTTTTAAGTTTTCAAATCGCATGTAAGGAAGTGCTTTTTTTTAAACGTGCAATTTTAAAGGCTACACTACGATTTTGCAAACGAACCCTAAAGAGAGTTACACGGGCTACAAAATAATAAATAGTAAAGAGAAATATCTAAACCATCCAGAAATAAGATTCAGAGCATTAAAAGTACCCCTCACGGCCAAGAATGCTGCACAGATTGCGAAGTTCTGATTGGGGCAATTGTAAAAAGATATTATATGTATCAATGCTCCTCTTTCCATCTGAAGTGGACGACTCAGCACCGGCACATTTATCCTCTTGCTTAGACTCTGGTTCCATTGACGGAGTATCTTTCTGGACGTCACCAGAAGCTTCATCGACCGGCAAATCCTGGGAATTCGCTGTTGTTGGTTCAGATTGAGGCTGGTACTCTAAATTTGATGCAGCAGTATAAACAACTACTTGAAGCAGACCCATGACCTGCAGTATTTAGAAAAAATATCCGAAAAAAATATAAAAATTAAAACAAGATGGACTCCAGGTTATTGCATTTAATTATAACAAGGTTATGGAACAAGCTAATATAATAATATATACAAATAGAAATAGAGAGTGCCTAAGCTATTTTGAAATCACTTGACCAAGATATCAGTTCTACCTGCTCAAGGTGAGCAGTGCTGCGTAGAAAAAGTGGTCGATTCAAAAGCTTCAGCAACAGTATCAATGGAACATCCCCATCCAGAGAGTTTCCCAAAGGTTTTGATGCAAATCCTCCTTCCACAATTTTCTCCTTGCCTTTATCCTTCTTGCTTTCGATACATATAGGACTTAGAGGCTCTGGAACAAGTACGGGATCAAAGTAGAATAACATATTGGCAACAGCAGAATGATTAGTAGCCAAATATGTCATAATCTCAAAAGTTCGACGCAAGACCAGTGGAGGTAGACCTGTTAAGAGACAAAATTTAAGATAGCATTAACAATAAAAAATTAATACATAAACACAAAATTAAGCAGATGGTTCCGGTGACATCAAATGAAGTCTTACCATCCAACAACTGGGATCGACCATAAACAACATTTGACTGACAACCATAAAGCCTCTGAGAGTTAATTGTTGCCAATCCACAGACTGATCCTTCAGCCTCAGGCTTAATCATATCAAGCAAAACACGCACTAGAATTGCCCTTGTAACACTATGTGCACATAGGTTTAACAAGAGTCTCTGCAGGAGGCCTTTGCCAAGGGGCTAACCACATAAAGAAAACAATTAGCCAGATATCATAATACAGTACACAAGCACACACACATCTCACTGCCAAGTAACTTGCAGTACCATATTTAGTCAGGGTCACTTTTTTACAGAATTTCCAAAAATACTGAAATTTCTCAACAAAGTTAAGAAAATAGGCATTCTGCATTTTAGAACAATTCTGCCCTCTTTCCTTACATAATTTTTCTTTTGGATTTGTCCACAACAAGTGATGATTCATAAAGTGATGATTCATAAAGTCCAGATCATCAGTTGAGAGTCCAACCTAATGACTAACTGAATTCATAATTCCTTTACCAGATCAATGTAAATTTTTCCGTTATTTGAACCAACCTTCAACATAGATTCTGTTGATTCCGTTGCATACAAGAGCTAATATTTAATTTCAATTATCATACATTTTCCATCTTTTATTTGAAAAATAATAATAATAAAAATAAAAATAAATAATAAATAAAAAAAACCACTTTTGCAGGAAAATTTGGTAAGGAAAACACAAATATGTCCCAACTAAAGCCGTTTATTTAGCCAAATGAACAATAGAATGGAACATGGCATTACCTGAGCTAACCGCAGGAGCCGAACCAAAGCTTTCAACGCATTAGCGTCCAAAAGTGGCTCACCTTCAATTTCCTTCACCTTCAAGCTATCTGCAATGGTGGAACCTGTCCTCCGCCCTATCGTAACTCCAACACCCCTGTCCATTACCGTCTGTCTGTCAAAACCCAACCCATTCCTTCGATTATTCAGCCTGTGGCTGCCTGCAAAAAGGCTGCGAGCCTGATAATGACTCATTGCTCGGTCCCTTAGCATTTGTGCTTCGGCTAGTAATGGAGAGGGCAACGCAGACAGAACTGCTTCTGATGAAGTCAGAAGTACCTAAAACAAGCAAAAGACGAGGACTATAAGAATTGAATAAAAAGGACAAACAGTTATCACATCTCGATACACATATTAAAAGGAAAGTTAAAGACGCAAACCTCTTCACGCAAATCAGCAGGAAAAGTAGCAATGATTGAAGCATTATCCATGTCAACTGGTTGTCCTTCAGCCTGCTGCGCAACCCTTTGAGCTCTTTGTTGGGCCAAAACTTCTGCTTGAATATCTGGGGGAAGAGCAGCTAAGAACTCCGGATCAATATCTTCAGCAGAAGGTGGTGCATAAGTCGGAGCTTGAACAGACTGAGCTTGCTGGGAAGCTAGTACTTCTGCCCGAAGATCTTCAGGTAGTGCTTCCAAGAAGGTGGGATCAATAGCATTAGCACCAGACACCTCATTACTCATACTAGTTTGCTCAGCCTGATCAGTGTCCAGAGCAACCAGTGTGTTTTGCCTTGATGATGGCTCATCTGTATCATATTCAGAGGCAGGCACAGGTTGCTCAGATTGATTTCCTTCAGCATCAGTACTATTCATATCAACATCAACACTTGCACGAACAGAAGCAGCATGAAAATCATCTAGATTAGGTGTCTGCAAACCAGAAATTGCCAGACCTAGATTACTGGCCTGGTCATCTGTTCCTGAAGATCCACCACTACCAGTGGCCTGAACTGGCACATCATGAAGACTTGCACGTGCTTCAGAACCCCTATCACATTGTAGATCAGCATGACAGTCTGAAGATGAGTTGACAAACTCTGGCATTGTCCCTACCTGCTCATCAGCAGTGCCATTTCCTTCACCAATTTCCATGCTATCATGCCCATTTGGTGTAGTGTTCAGTGAAAATGGTTGGATCATCATAGGATCATGTGCCTGTAAACATTCGCCTGGATGTTCAAGAATGGATTCTGGATTAACTTGTTCTCCACAGGTTACACTCTCAACCATTGGGTTAACTTCTTGATGTGTGGTTTCATCGCCATTCTCTTGATGCTGCCCTTCGCTTTGTTGACAGTGGGTGTTAGCACCCTCTGCCACTACGGCACTATCATTGGATGGAAGGGCATCTGGTTGTTTCTCCTGCACTCCTGAATTTT
This sequence comes from Corylus avellana, assembly GCF_965113065.1. Taxonomy (NCBI): domain Eukaryota; kingdom Viridiplantae; phylum Streptophyta; class Magnoliopsida; order Fagales; family Betulaceae; genus Corylus; species Corylus avellana. Next base: position 891,813 of record NC_142492.1, read on the forward strand.
GGGACTGTCTTTCAGCAGGACTGTTTGTAGGAGCAATACTGCGCAATTGAGAAATGAACTGTTCCTCTACTGCCTGTGCAATAGCAGCAGCTTGAGCACCAGCTTGAGGCTGACCATCATCAGTCCACCGACCATCACCAGGCCCTCTTCGTCCTGGTAACTGCAAGGAGTCCATACCTACAGAATAATCGGTCAAAGGCGGGGGTGCTGCCCCAACCAAACGGTCACCAAAGAGACTCCTTAGGACATGATCATATGGAGGAACTGGAGAATCAAACATGTAGAAATGTGCTGCATCAGAACTCCCAGATGACAAAAAAGCTTCTACATCTCTGGAATTCCCACCTGATGACCTCATTGAGGCCAGATCCCCTGACTGGGATGGTCTTAAAAGGAGAGGATGTTGAAAACCATTTACTTCCGCAACAGAACGCTCAAAGGAAGACCTACCTGTCTGACGGCGGCGTTCAAAACCTAAGGGCCTACGAAGACCAAAAAGGTCATCCACATTAACTCCTTCAAAAGGTTCAGCTGCAACATCAATTAGACCACCTGCAGTCCCAGGTTGCCCAAGTACCTGCAAATGATCCAGCCCATCAAGGGCCTCCCTCCATCTAACCTCTATGACACGATTTTCATGAAAATCATCATCCTCTTCATCAATCATCTCATCATTATAGTCGTCTCCCAAGCCCGTGTCATCATGGTCTTCCACATCTGTATCAGCAAGAGACATCATGCCACCACCATCTTCTGCTATATCCTCATCCTCATCCTCCCCCTCATCATCATCCTCATCATCCTCTCCGTCATCACCCATATCATCATCTTCATCACCCATATCATCATCTCCCCTATTCTCAACACGGAAATTCATCTCAATTTGGTCAGTGTTGTGCAAAACACCACCCTCTTCCATCTCCTCACGCATGAAATCCATCCCAAGCTCCACGGGTGGGTTGGTAGCCATTGTCCCCTCCACTTCTATTCTCATATCTTGCTCCACAGATTCATTACGATTTGCATTATGATTATCTTCACCATGAGAATTTCCTTGATCCTGTTGTTCATTCCCCTCTACATCTCTGACTTCTTCCTGTCCGTTTGTAGTCTGATTATGCTCCACGGTTTGAACAGCTGATGGTGCAGTTAATTGATCATCGGGTCTTCCAATTAACCCTATGGATTTTTTCTTGTTCGTCCCATCAGATTTAAAAATTTGCTCACTAGCATTGGCAGCCCTTGTTAAACTTTCCAAAGACTTAAGTATTAGGTTCACAATTTTAGGAGCATCAGGATGGTCCAAATCAATCACTTGAAGAATGCTAGTTAGGCAGCGAACCATTCCTCCATCTATCATGCTTTTTGCTATGTCTGGTGAGCACCCAGAACCACCAGGTAAGTTGCTGGAGGATGAATTTTTCAACAAAATAGAATACGCCAAATCAACAAAAGCAGAAACCTTCTTATCTGGCAATAAAATGCTCGTAGTAGAATTGCTCTCTAAGTTTGAAAATGAGAATAAGGCTTTCACAAGTTCATTGATTACTCGTCTACGGCCTTCACCAGAACGACCACACAGAACGACAAGGAACCATGAAGCCTTTTCAGACAATTTGCCTCTCCATTCATCAGGTCCTGCAGATTTATCAATAGAGAGTGGAAGTAACCGATGTAAGACATGATGAAGTATTCCACCACCATTTCCAGGAATATCTGATGGATTAGATCCCCGGAGTTGACACATTTCTAAATCCCGTTTAAGTATAACCCCAACTGCATGTACATACATCAGAAGAACATCACTTAACAACTTGAGGACAAAAGTCACCTTAGCAAGTCCTGCAGATCTTTCAGATTCAGACTCTAATTTCATTGTCTCATCAACCTTTGATTTACCCTTTACCTTGGTAGCGGGTTCATCAACCTCCATAGAAGATAAATTATTCACACCAACCTCTTGGCTTTTTGGTGAAGGGTATTTTAAGACTATGTCAAGAAGTTGATCAATTACTTGAGTAAGATTGGCAGGGATCTTTTTGTGGCCTTTGGAGCATTTACCTGATCCATCATGAATCTTATTTTCAGAAATCCTGACACACTCATTGGAAGATAATCCAGCTTCAACCCCAGATGCCTTTGATTTGTCTTTTTCCTTCTCTTTTTCCTTGGCTAACACAATAAAGGTCCTACCTCCAGATGTCTCCAACTGGCAAACAGCACCAGCAGCTTTCATGAAAACCACAGAATCCCTAGAGATAACAGGTGCCATTGATGTCAAAAAAGTCCGTGCAGAAACACGCCCAGCATGGCCATTCCCACTCAAAGTTTGTCGTATCTCCAATTCCATAGCTGTTTGCAGTGTCTGAGGATCTTCAAGGAGATGCCGGACAATAGCAGATGCAACAGTGTCATATCCAGGGAAAAAACTACTTCTTGGAAGACTAAAAAGAGCAGCCAAACCTCCATTTTCAAGGAACTGCAAGGCTAGAGAATGTGTTTTCGTCAAGCGAGCACATAATTGCAGAAGAGCCTGCATTATCACTGCTGGCATATGCTGTTTTATCAAGTCACAAGCCACTAGTAGCACCTTAAGACTCTCTTCAATAGTCAAATAGCCAGTCGATTTCCCCAATATTTTTTCAAATGGTGCACCAGATTCTTTCTCATGGGCATCTGAAGCTGGTTTTCTGTCATTAACTGATGCAGGATCTGATAAGGAAGCATGATCTCCTGATGAATCCAGCTGAGATCCTGCTGGAGTTCCTTCCATACTCTCAGAGAAAATTTTGGGCCTGGACTGCAACATGTTATCCAAGATAAGCAGTAAAGCACTAATGCACCTTGGGACCAGAAGCTCATTCCCTGTCTCATTTCTAGCCTTAAAGTTGGTCAAAATATCTATTGCAGTCGATACAATACCATTCTCTGCACCAATTTCCCGTGTAGTGCCATCCTCAAAAAGAAGCAATGCTATAATATGTGATAGCATACTTAATGCACTTGTATCCTTAGAAAAATCCAAAGGGCAAAGTTTTAGCTGCTGAATAAGATAAGATACCACTCTTGGACGATCTTCTCCTTTGTTCCGATTGCAAAGTGTAACAAACAAATCTGTCAACGGAAATGCCATTGTGTCACTGCTCTGAAACAGTTTCACTGATGAAGCAAGAATATCATCAACAGGGGGTGCCTTCATATGCCCATCTTCTGTCAGGACATCCATCGACTTGTCAACAGTATCAACTTTAGATGTTTCTGATGAACTTCCCAGAGACAGAGCAAGTGCCCGAGCTAGTTCATCATCCTCCTGTACAGGATCCTCAGCATGACTAAACAACCATTCCATAGCCATCTCAACACTATTTGTTTCCACTCGCCTCAGTGCTTCCTCTGCTCTTGCCCTTGTAAAGCCCATATCAACAATGGTGGCAATAGTAGCTTCATCAGGAGGTGGGGGCATAAATCTCTGGTTCGTAGTCCCCACAACGCCACTTCGATTTCGTTTCACATCTCCAACACCAGAGTACACATGCGTAACAAGTGAAAGAAGTGAAGCAACAAAGCCCAAACTACAATTGGGAAACATGGGGTGGTTCCAAACAGGAAGTATCACATCAAGAACCTGAGATTGCAGCATACGAACAAAGACTTCTGGGTCCCTTGGAACAGGAAATAGCCCAATTGACAGACCAACTGCAACCGGCTGCACAAGAAGCTGCACTTGGGATGCAGAGGTCGGAGATAGAAGTAAGGAAGAATTAACAAAATACTCGAGCACACGGCAATAGCTCTGTAATGTATCAAGCAGCCATGTACTGTGAGACAATTTACTTCCTTCACCTGCCTTTTCTTGTTCAATGCCTGGTGTTGGAATAGAGTATGGTAGTGTCCACAACAATTGACTTGTAGCTTCAAATGTTGTCAGTAGCTCCTTAAAGGTACCATGAACATAAAAATTATTAACCATTGCAGTATAACAAGTACGTCGCCTGCTGTCAAATGTTATTGATGCCATGTCATCCACTACCTTCCCAAGATATCGACATTTTACTGACAATGACATGTCAAGTCCCACAGAAGTAGAATACCCAGAGAAACTAAGAGCCTCAAGAAATACCTTAGCCAGGCCAGTTCCAAGGGTCTTCGAAGCTGAACTCAACGACCCTGAGTCAACTCTACGACGATTTGGCGATGTGAATCCCTTGACAAGAGCTGTGAAGAAAGAGCGGAACATTGAAGCAAGCTTGTTAAGAATTTCAAAAACAAGGACATCAGGACTTTTCTTTTTCAAATCCTGGGAAGAAGATGTCTCCGGTACATTGGACAAAACTTCAGAGTCAATGTTCAAAGCCTCCACATGCCTGCCTGTCCGTCCCCTTATGCGTGTTAACCCATGTCGACTACGACGGTGCAAACCTTCTCCAGTACGAACTACAGACAGAAACTCCCGGTCTCCAGCCCACAAGGACTGAGAACCATTCCGGACAGAAACAGGGTTCATGTATCTCACCATTGGAGTATTTGCATCATCATCGCTTTCTCTTCCAACAGCATTTGATGGAGCTGCCTCTGAATTCTCAGGTTCTTGATCAGCATTCCTCTTCTCATCCACCTTGGAATCATTACACAAAGAAATTTGCCAGATTATTTCCCTGTACGTGCACCCAAGATCTTTCAATACATCAGCATCTGCATTGCCAAGCTCTGATACCACACTAGTAGTCCCCTTCAATAAAAAATTAGAAAGAGACAGAATGCCTTCAAGACTGGAAAGATATCTCATAACCTTTGTTTGCAGTGCAGATTCAACCACAGCAAGCTGAGTCCCTCCAACTGAAGCTAAGAGTTCATTTGTTGATTTTAGATGTTCTCTCAGAAATGAACAAACTGCCCGAGCAAGAGAAGCAGAATGCTGTGGTGAGAAGTTCTTAAAGGCAACGGAGATACTCTGACCAACTGAGACCGAAAGAGGCATTAAGGGCAAAGTGAACAACTGCAGAACAGCTTCAATCCCCTTCTTCTCTACAAATATACGACATGTATCAGCATTCTGAAGAATAGTTTCAAGAAGACGAGCAGCATTGCTCACACAGTCAGTGAGGAATGACTCAATATTAACTGTTGAGGAATCAGCAGATGGCTCAGAGGTCTGCTCAGAACTTTCCATCTTGGATGCTTCCCTATCATCTGAAAGAACCAAGTTCCTCTCTTCACCATCAGTTTCCATGGGAACGGGAGTAGAAGAGCACAAAGGATCACTTGACAAGCATGAAGAATCAATACCAGATCCCATTCTCAAAATGGCATTCAAGATCTCAATCAACATATCCACTCCAGGCCCACGCAATGAGGAAGCATGGCGCATTAGTTCATCAAGTCCACTAGACAAGGATACTGGGGTATCACTAGTAAGTGCACGCAAATACATTCTTGAAGTAAATATTTTCACAAAGCACCTCAAAGCATTGCGATCTCTAACGGCCTGAAGGCCATTGTTGTTTAGGCACAAAGCATCCAAACACTGAGGTATGCATGATATGGCTTCAGAAGAGCAGAGAACACCATCCATTATAGCATCCAAGAAAGCGGAAGGAAGACCTGCTGCATCTAAGACAGGAAAACAAGTGGGATCTTTGTGAATCAAATCACTCATGACAGTAGCAGCAAGTGAAAACACCCCACCACCAAAATCTTTTGCCCTTCTAAAAATTACGCATAAGCAATACGGTAAACTCTCCTCAGTGCCATAAACACGTGCAGTATTTCCAGGGGCATAAGTTCCAAGGGATATAGCACGCAGTAAAGCTTTCATCAGCAATCGCCGGTGATAAGAAACTAATGCTTCAGAATAAAGAGGCTGCATGTCATCTAGCTCACTTGAGGTGCCTGCAATTACTTCCTTACTCCCACTACAATCAGAACTTTCACCTTGTTGCTTGGAACCATTTTCTATATGTGACACTTCCACCTTCAGACGAGAGATGGTATCATCCAAACCGCCCAAGTCTCTGAACAAGGCAGCAGCTGGATTACTGTAATCCATAAAAGCTTCTAGAATATGTACAGCTGTGCTAACCAAATGCAAGTGTTGTGGATTTGGATCTTTAAGGAGAGGTAGGAGAGTAGGGATAAATCCTGCCTCGCGCATGGCTGAGCAACCTGAAGATGATGAAACCAAAACAGTGACAAGAGATAAAAGCGCCTCAGCAAAAACTACAGACCACTTTGAAGCATCACTGATTACAGAATCAATGGCCTTCTGCATGAGGCTGGATAGGATGCCACGGTGACCACCAGATGTGACAGCAGCCAAGACAGAAGGCTGGCGAGACCTATCTTGACAAAGAGCAACCAAAGAAAGCAGACACAAAATCCGAATTTTCTCAGGAACTGCATCTTCATAGCTTAATAATGACACTAACTCATTGACAAACTCGGGCTCAGTGTTAAAGAAAGAAACTAGGTCATCTGCATCACCACTTGCTTGCACAAGAACTATGAAGGCATACAATCGAATGCAGGTATACTGCTGCCGAGAAGCTATAGAGCCAAAAGCCCTTGCAAACCGCAATCTTGTCAATAGAGAAAATCTTAAACTGGCAGGTACTTTGTATTCTGCAACTAAATTGCTTAAAAGCTCTAGATCAGTCTCTAGGCGAGCATTGATGTCAGGCAAATGAATGATCTGTAAGCCTTGGGTTGAAAGCTCTCCAGCAGGGAGTTCACTGGATAACTCACTGGATGCGTAGAATTCAAAGTGAAGTGTGCAACCCAACTCATAGGCAATTGGGTCACAACCATCCTGCACAGCAGTTGCAATTAATCCCAGCCCCTCTTCCTTTCCCCCCCAACCTTGTGCAAGAGCAAATAACTTTGAATTCAGAGAAGCATCTCTGATGGAGTACTTGCCAATAGTTTTTTTCAAAAAAGCAGCCAAAGTCTGCAGGCAAGCTTCAATAACATCCGGATCGGTTGAAGCAAGCAGTAAAGAAAGATGCTGCTGCAATTTCATGCAAACAAAACGTGTAAAATTTATGGGAAGGTAAAAGAAGAACAAAGCTTCAAGTGAAAACTCTGAAAAATCCTAAACCACATTATGGAAGCAGTTATTACCAAACAAAGGATATAAGCAAAATACATTAATACAGATGAATTGACAATTCTAACACCTAGTATTAATCCAAAAAACAAAAACTACAAGTATATTAAAGAAAGGGGAACATAAACATACCTCGTAAGAACTATAGAAGTGCTTATTCGTGCAATTCTCCAAAATTATTCTTATAACACGGAGAATTTGAATAATGGCTTCTCTTGGGAAGGGAGGATCAGAGTCCAGAAAATTATCCTCAACCTGCAAATCCTTCCTCGCTTTGATGTGCTTCTCAAAAAATGAATCAAAATGATTAAAAAGATCCACCCAATGATGGAAATCTCCCTGCACCACCAAGATACACATAAATCAAACTGCAACACAGCAACCAGAACTTTATAACATGAAAGGTGAAAAAGGTCACCTTATCAAACTCCCAAACAAAACCTTTGAGAGGTCCTTCTATATTCTCGAGTGGAACAGCAGTGACGCTATCGATGAAGGATCTAATTTTTGGGGGCTGAGACAAATTATAGGGAAAAAAATTAGTTCGTAAACATGTAGGCATCACCACGGTACTAGATAACATATTTACATTGTACCAAGATAGACACAACAAATTAAAGATCAAAAACAGATTAACTAAATAAAAAGGCACTTTTGGAATTATATACCCCTGTGCTAACACTTGCCTACCACTAAAAATGGTTCCACAATGTCAAAGTCTAAAGTCAGGAAGCTTTCACTGCCAGAGATTCTTAAAGGCTTTCTGAATATCAAAACCTGAAGGCACAAAACTTTCATTGCCAGATCCTTTAAAATGATTTTTGACTATCAACTGAGAAGTAATGATTGCCACAACCTTAAAAAAACACTCCTAGATAAGCATGAATGACTCCCCTTTTATTGAATATAAATTTTTCTGTTTCTAAAAGGATTATTTTTATATTTAAAATTGAAACAAAAATGAAATCATGCACCTTTTTTATTCTGACATAAGAACATATTACATGTCCTACAAAAATTAGGTTTTCTTGATTTCACCTAGCACTAACAACAATTTCTCCTCTTTTTTCCTTTTTTTTTTGCCCTCTTGGCATGTCCGCTAGCAGTAACAATCACAATATTCACTTTTTTGCTTTTTTGCTTTTCCAATTTTTCAGCAGTTTCTAAGCATCCAGAAAAAAGAACAGCTGAATTTCATAAATCGTGGGGCCATTTAGTTCTTTCATTGAACAACAATCCAACCTTGGCCACAAGCAATAAATAATGAGCAAGTGTTCTAATGAGGAGAAGAAAAGACGCTTTCAACTTGAACAACTAATGATCCAAAAATCAAGTTTCTAAACATCAATACTCTTATGGGCTAGTATGGAATTATATGTAACTAAAATTTCTAAGCACTTAGCATTTTTTTTCCAATATGAACAAAAAACCCAATGACGCATTAGTTTTCAGTTCAATAAACAAAATATTTTCAAATTCACATACATCAATAATAAACAAAAAGAAAAGACACTATTTTGTTGACCCGTTTCCCAGAATTTCTCAAGCAACCAAACAGAGCATGACAACCAAAAGCACAGAAAGAACCATAAAAGCAGTAAAACAACAATCTTTAAGCAATCAAAATCACAATCAGATCATCGCAAACATAAAAGAACACTAGGGCAAAGAAATTATTTTGCATAAACCCCAATACCAACACACTAATTGTACTCCAACATTTCAGGAAAAGCATATAAAAAAGAGAAAATGATTGTAAAACACAAATTGTAATAGAAGCAATTATTTATGCAATCGAATATTTTCTCATTGGTAGATATGCTGACCACTTCCAATGCCCTCCTCCTCTTCAACTTCATCTTGGAATCAAAAGCATTTCACGAACCAAAACCGCTTCTTGAAACCGATCAAATCCTCAAAAACCGAGAATCGATCGAAAAAGCAGAGACCCCGAAATCGAAGAAGAGTAGATAAAAGTAAAAAAAGTATGGCTTTCGGTCACTATTCGCAACGATCGGATCCTAGAAATATGATTCCAATCCACAATCAGACGGACTTGGAACGAAAACAAAGAGGATTTCAAGGTTTTTGCGATCGGGAATTAGGGTTTTGATTGTGTGAGAGAGAGAGAGAGAGAGAGAGTTGAAGAAGAATTGCAACTGAGAAACCAAGTGCTCTATTTATATATACATATATGTGGGTGAAGATGAAGAAGAGAAGAGAATAGAGAATTTCACACCCAAAACTACAGATATTTGGAGAGAGAGAGAGAGAGAGAAAGAAAGAGAGAAGGGAGGAAATAAAATTTCTTGAAAAAAAAAAAAAAATTGTGGTAAATTATTCTTTTCTATAATTACAGTTGGAGTTAATTAGCTGTGTTTTCTTTTTTAGAAATTAAAAATGTATGTAATGTTACCTCATTTAAAATTTTAATACATGGTTAAATACAATAAAATAAAATCTATATTATAAAATTAACTTTTAAAAAAGCTAGTTTTTTGTGAATTCCATATAGGTTTTGAGTTGGGTTGGATAATACAAAATAAAATATTATTTTTGGTGAAGATTGATATTTGATAAAGTTCCCAATGAACTAAAAATAGATTTAACTGACATTAATTAAGTTTTCTTACTAATTAATTGCAATTTCTTACAGCCTTTTTGGATTTATTGTTTAACTTATCAAGAACTGTTAACAGTTGACTTCTTAATAGCCTTCCTGAGAAGGTGCATTATGTTCTGTTGATATAGAAAAACTCAAGTTTCTTCACCATTATTTTCCTGCCATTTATTTTATTAAAAAAAAAAAATCATAGTACCAATATTAACTCCATAAATTATTGTAAAATGAATGATAGATTACCTACAACACTTGTTGTGCATATCCTTTTGTTGCCATAATTATTATTATTTTTTTTTTAAAGTAATTTTAAGACGGTAAATTTCAATTCAACATAGGGGTCAAATTTTTACGAGAGAATGGCTCGGTGTTACATATCCGTCACACACTGTTTTCCACCCAAAATTAACGATCAAATATGACATAAGAAAATTTTGATAATTTGTAAGTCTGAGTTACAAATGTTAACTTGCATAAACTTTTGAAACTTGGCTCATAAGAGGAGAGTGACCAATAACTTATATACACGTGATTAATATTGTACTTAATCACTACGTTCCATAGCCGACATCCACAACGACCCACTCTATCGATATTTACCTAATAATTCAACCACAAAACTACAACTCATTCGATATCATAATCAACGAACTACATTCGAATCAAAATTAACTTGTAAAGAGAGGATGTCAAAAAAGGACGGGTAAAGTGTAAAGTTTTAGAGACATGGTAAAAAAAAAAAATGGTATGTGCATCAACATGGGCTTTTCTTAGCCATGAAGTTTTAAAGGATGCCCCACTACAACTTTATTCCATGACTAATAACACAGAGAACAATTATCTGCTTTTTGGACAGAAAAGATAATAGAAAAAGAAAAAATAGACAATGAATATTAAGTTAAAAAAGAAAACCAACGGCCATTTTCAAATGCTTGGAGCTAATATCAATGTAAAGAGAGCCTTCAAAGGACATCTATTGTTAAGCTCAAGACGGCAAATCCCCTAACGTTTGTGGTCGTGTGGATATTGCACAAATGTTCAACGATTATAGGAAGAGTTATCATAAATAATAAATGTTTAAAGATAAAAAAATAAAAAATAAAAAATAAAAAATAATAAAAATTGTTATTTTAGTCTATTAAATTTGCACATATTTAAAATGCATTTTGGACACCTTGGCTTGAAGATAATTTTTATAACCTAGTTTAGAGAAATTTTGTCCGAGTAATAATATTTGTGTGCATTATACTTGGGATGGAAAACTCAACGACATTGATCGAGGGTGAAAGCTAAAGACTCATCATAAGCAAACTGTGTTAGATCAGAAAATCGCAAAAAGGGAAGCCTAAACAGTGTGTAATATATATATATATTTTTTTTACATGTCCGCACAAAAGAGGAGAAAGAGAATTCGAACTAGTGACATCCACTTCATGAAGCGTGGTCTCCAACCAATTGAGCTACCCATTGGGACGTGTGGAATATAATTGTAAAGGCAAACATTAATAATGAGAATTTTGAAGTTTGAATCTTTTGGATTAGCCTTATTAAAGATTGAACCAAATTACTAAAATATCTTTCATAATTCTTAGTATTTAACTTTTTATATAATAATTGTTATCTTATAAGGTGAAATCCTTGAAAGTTGCAAATTGAATCAGGAATTTATTTATTATGCAATGGTACCCCTGCACATCATCAATGCCGATTGTTATGGTATGTAATCTTTTCATAAAAAAAGCAAAGAAAAAGAAGGCAGCGACTTCTTTTACCCCTTGACATCCCTTTTTAACAAATGCAATGCAAAGCTCCCCATGTGAGAAAAGGAATACAAAAGATAAAACTCTCATCCAATAAAGGCCGATCAATACTACCACATCAATCCAGTAAAATGGATGTGAGATGTGAATTGAGTATTTTAGAATTACTCAAATATTATATACAGTCATATTATGTATCACACTAATCGCTTATTATGCTGACTTGGCAATGCCAATCCATCTTTTGATTTTGTTTTTTTAATAAGGGTTTGTCAATGGTGGATTAACCCTCACTAATATAAATATATATATATATATATATATATATTGACAATGTCACATAAATAAATTGGGATACAAATAGGGTGTATAGCATTACTCTATAAGAAAATATGGCATCAACCAACGGAAAAGGAAAAAACAAGTAATTTTTTTAATATACTTTGCTTAGAGTATAAAAAAAAAAAGTTCTTAGTACATAAAAGTTTTGCTAAATAAAAAATTGGGTTCATTAAAAAAAAAAAAAAAAAAAAAATCTTCTAAAAAGCTATTTTCAGACTCTTGTATAAAAAGAAAAAAAATTATTTTTTTCAACACAATTCCAAACAAGCTCATAGGAGAAAACCAACTAAGCCACAAGTTATAATTAATTACCACTGGCTGTCCATAAGATACTGCAGACCAAGAGACATGATTTAATAAAGCATTGAGAACTTTCTCAACCAAGCCACAAGTTTCTTGTTCCTTTGGGGAAATCAGATTCCTTAAAAGAATCCTTTTCTCTCCATCATAGTGGAAAAGGCAAAGAATTAAGCATATGATTCATTTCTTTGGGCCCAATTCATGCTTACTACATTCATTTCCTCTTGGGGTGGGAAAATAATCTCCACTTCTTTAACCATCCATTCTTCGTACAAAAGTTAAATTTGAGAAGAAATTATTATTATTATTTTTTAGATAAAATAAAATTGGAGAGTCACTTTGAAAATGAACCAAACATCAAAATCTTAACATTTTTCTCTACTATGGTTAAATATTATTTTTTTAATTATTTATTGGAGAGCTTGTCTAACAATAATTAAATTTGAAATATAGTAAAGAGCTTGTTACATGGCTATTTTTTGTGAGTTTTCTCAAAAAATTTAACAATTAAGAAGCTGCACTTGGGATTGGGGGAAATAGGCCAATTGAAAGCCCAACTAAAAGAACAGGAAACAGCCCAATTGAAAGACTAACTGCAACTGACTGCACAATAAGCAATAGCTCTGTAATGTATCAAGCAGCCATGTACTGTGAGCAATTTACTTCTTCCTTCACCTGCCTTTTCTTATTCAATGCCTGGTGTTGGGATAGAGTATGGTAGTGCCCACAACAACTGACTTGTAGCTTCAAATGTCGTCAGTAGTTTATGCCATTGCTGTTGAGCAGTTGTTTGTCCAGGTTTATAGAAAGAATTACTGATGGTTCACCCTTGTTGTCGCTTGCTCAGCAGACAGCTTATGCCAACCATGAGGCTGCTGCAAAGTAGCTCCTCCTCCCCACATTGAGCATGACATTTAAATGTACAACTTTGATGGTCTGCCAGGAGGCCTCCAAGTAGTGTCAATCATCACTGTCACTCATGTCGAAGACTAAATTCCTAACCATAGAAGATAAATTGGGTTCTAACATTTTTCCATCTCTGTATCTGTATAAAGAAATTGCAGGTTTTTGCTTACTCCCAGAAATCCTAAGACTGGATGAGGCCAGAACGAGCCGTTTCCCAACTCGAGATCTTTCGCGCTTAGCCCTCAAAGAGTCTGGAGTTCGAGCAGCCAGCGATGGCGGTGGCAAGATCCTTGGGGGTGTTTTGACTGTAAACTCTGGGACAACATCAACTTGTACGCTCAAGCATTTATCATCTGTTCTGGTATTTAATTGTTCTTTCATCTCACCTTGAAATGATCCTTGTGTGACATTGACATCAAAGCTTAAAGGGCTGCCAAAACTGCTCACCTCATTGGAACTTGGGAAGTATCTCTTGATGATACCTGAAACTGATATTACTTCTGATGAAATGTCACTGGGGGCCTCCACCATTGGGTTGGAACTCAATCCTTCTCTAGGCTCAACTTCATCTGCAGATGCACAAAAGCCAGAATTCTCTTTGGCAGTAACACCAGGAGTTTCATTTCCACCATTGCATCTTCTCTTTATTTCCCTTGCTGTGCACTCCAAATGATGAAGTTTCTTCCTTCTCTTATTTGTCTTTTCCTTTGGAAGAGAGACAGCGCTGAGAAGCTCTTGTTGGAAAGGTTTAAGGCAGTTTGATCCTGCCAAACTCCTTCTCTTACCTCCTCCTCCTGTCTCAGTCTCACCAATGCTTGCAAGCAAGTTTGGTGGTTCCAAATAAACAGTATCTTTGCTACCATTGTACATATGCTGCACAACTTTTCTAGCCACGCCCTTGGGTAGATCCGACCCACTTAAATCACTCAAAGGCCTAGCTTGAACATGCAGAAACCATGCACCTTTCTTACCCTGGAAAGCATACTTTATAGGCAGTGACTCAGGCAGATGGTAAAGGTGGGATTTTCGCTTCACCTACTAGAAGATGGATAACAGAATTAGAAGCATCCCTGATAATAAAGAATATCATAAAGAAAAGAATTCGGTAACATAATTGAAAACAAGAAATGGCTATTGAGAAAAAATACAAAATAACAAGTGATCACCATTAACCCATTGATCATGATCTCTCCTGATTTTGGGAAACAATTGAAGTGCACTCTTTCAGCTTCTCCTACAGACAGATTTGGGACTATTTGTTATTCCATAAACTAGAGAATGGCAGATAAAATAAGTTAAATGACATCTCCCAACACATGAATTGTAAGAAGAAATTTGTCAAATACTATACAGGGTCAGGATATGATAAGCAAACAGAAAAGAAAAACGTATTACTAGGATCTCCACCATGAAACCTCAAATAGCTGAAAATGATTGGTAGTAAATAGCCTCATATGAGTAATTATTCAAAAAGATTTACTCGAATACCACTACCCACAATTAACCTGAGCCAGTGCCACCACTGTTTGCATTTTAATGGAATGTTAGAAACTAATAAATCTTACCCAATTCAAATAAGCCAACTGTTAGTATTATAAGACAAATCAGCCAATTAAATACAATGTATAAACATTGGGGGGGGGGGGGGGGGGGGGCGTGGGGTGTGTGGTGTTTGAAGAGCTCTAAAGTTTTTCAAGAAATTGCAACCACCCAGAACAATTCTCCTGATTTTTCAGTTATTGTATTTGAAAATACAAGAAAGAATGGAGAGAATAAACAAAGGGTACATGACAGATTGACATAAAAAACTGATTTTTAACTGTAAATGAGGAGAAACGAAAAGAAGTTGACAAAAAGAGGATAATGGGTGTGAGATTTTCCGCTCACTCTTGAAATCTCTTGCTGTAATATCTGGAGGGACGGCCATTGCTATGCGAGTGCCCAAGTTAGTTTCTGTGAAGACTGGTACTTCCACAGTCGACGCAGCCATTCAATCGATCGTATGGCAAAACAAGCCAGAAGGACCTTAAAAAAGGAACCTTTACACAGTGTGGGTGCGGAGGGCAAACCTGTCCCATAGGGCGAGTAGAGTAAACCCAATTCCCAAACAAACCCCACTATCATCTTATCCCCTTAAGTTAAGTGGGTGTAGTTTCGTAATTTTATCCAACACGACCGCTTTCTGTAGGAGAGTCGAAGTTGGAGCATCAATGGCGCTCGTGCTGTCCCTCCGTGTAAGTTTCTCTGCAGCTGAGACCCGCCACAAGGCTTCTACAAAGCCACTGAAGTTCGCCAAGAGAACCCGGGAGCCGAAGACACCTATTTACAATCCTAGGAAAGGTAAAACGCTAAGACCTCCCTGTTTGGTTCCTGGAAAAATTCGAGGTTCCCTTTGACAACCAAAAACGAAAAAGCCTCCACTTAAATGAGCATAATAGTTACCATTGCTCTAAGTAGAGGTTCAATATTCTTGTTTTCTTTCTCAGCAACTAAGGGAGGGTGTGTTTTAGTAGTATGAGTTTGGGTTTCGTTTTTTTTTATGCTATTTGAGAAAAAGTGAACTTTTTTTTTCGTTTGGTTTCTGAGAAAGTGTAAGGAAAGCAATAGGCGTCCTTGTAAACGAGTGCAATGCAGCCATTGCGCTTATTTGTGGTTCAATCCTTTTTTTTTTTTTTTTTTTTTTTTTAACTCGGAAATCAGGGGAGCGTGAGTTTAATAGTATGAGTGTAACTTCTGTTTAACTCATTTCTAGTTTGCTGTGATTGACTTGAAAAATTCGATTTTTTCAGGTTCTCACAAGCCCTCTAGCAAGACGCAGAAGCTGAATTCGGAGGTCTCACCTCACAGGGCAGGTAATACAGCTCTTCTATGTGTCTCTGTGTATGTTGTACTATTAGTGGATGATAGAATTGGATTTTGGTGTTTTTGTTATGTGCCTTCCTGTGGTTAATCAATAATTTGTTAAACTGCGCTTAGCTTTGGGAATATCACATAAGCGGTGCGTCTGTAATAGGCTGTAAGAATAGTTGTCAGATCTTTGTGCTTGTTTGGATTTCTCATGTCAATTTGTTTTTGGCTTTATACAGTGTCTGCAGTGAGGTTGATGAGAATAGAGCTGGGTGGTGCTTTTGCTGACCTTTTGAATGAGAAAGGGAAGGGTTCTGGTGATAACGAGATGGGATATGTTGAAAGAACTCTCGGATTTCGTACCCGGGAGTTAGATGACCGTGATCTTAGATTGGTTATTTCCTATCCCTCATCTGTTCTCTGTATATTAAAAAAAATAAAAAATTCTATTAATATTCTAAATTGAGACTTGTTATATACCACATTTTTATCCCATAACTATCCCACAATACTAGTGTAGCAGTCCTAATCAACCGTTGGATTTTTTTTCTTCTAAACAATGACTTATGCAATGGCAGGTTGAGTCTGCCACATCAAGATCTTTTCCCCTAATCTCATTTCACTTTTTCAAGGAATAATGGAGGAAAATATTGACATTATATGTTCACTTAATGGGTTCATTTTGCATAGATGTTTTTGAGTGAAAGTGAGATCATAATACTCTCTTTTAGTCAGCAAAATCTATCATGCAACTAAACTCTTCCATTTCTACCTTTTCTTAAAAATTTGTCTTCAACAATAATATAGGTTACAGATATTGTTGGGGGCACCATCCGTTGGAGGAGATTTCTTGATTATTTGATCTGTTCTATATGCCATGATGAGAGCACATTTAGAAGAATGGAGCCTCTTCTCTTACAGGTATTTTTGCTTATTCTTGTTGGCTTGTTTGCATGCATTGTCAACTATGATGTAACAACAGGCATTATTACAGTACAATTGAGTGGGCTTGCATGGAAAGGCCGATTTTATAAATATATCCTAAATTTGTACATTTCTAAACTTGGACACGTACTAATCATTTATATTATATAGACTTATTTTTCATTTGTATTTTTCAAAATACTTCCCACTTGAATGCTTTTGAATCAAATTGGGGGTTTCATCTGTGAATCCAAACCATTCCCAAGATTCTTTGGAAATATATTTGGACAGCGTGATCTTTTACTCATAAGTATCTCAATAAATTACAATTTTTATCTCTGGTTCCAGATTCTCCGAATAGGTTTCTATGAGATTGTCAAGCTCGATATGCCACAATATGCTGTTGTAGATGAGGTAATTTCTGCTTACATTTAATTATTTACTTCAGATAAGATAATATGTAGTAATCTTGCAGTTGGTTGTTCTAATTTATTTTAGCTACAGATTGGTTATCATTTTCGTTCTTAAAAAATGAAAGGTTGGTATAGGTAGACTGAGCATTTGCTGTGATGGTGTGTGCTGGGTGTCGGTTTTTAGGACTTAGATTCAATAATAATACGTGAAACCCAATTGTTCTTTGCCCACGCTTTTTGGTGATTAGCGTATTTTGTGAAAGATGTGATTGTTTCATGAGTTTCCATTCTGATTTTGACATGAAGATCTCCTATGTGGCACCTATCATAAATTTCAAACCTTTGAATGTAACAAATTTATGTCAAGTTGAGTGTGGCCTAGTTTCACTCCTGTCGCTATGACTTCCAAATCTTCACCCTTTTTTTATGTAACTATTGGTTTAAATGTTCCCTGAAATTGCTCATTTTATTTTGTCACATTCTTTTAAATATAATTGCAGAATGTGAGGCTTGCAAAGGTTGCCCTAAGACCTGGTGCTGGTAACTTGGTCAATGGGATTCTGCGGAAGCTTGTTTTGCTTAAGGTTTGCCATTATCAATTCATATATGCTATAATTATGTGGTAACTGTTAGGAATTTATTGAATCCCCTGAACTTTGCATTGCAGGAAAACAACTCTCTTCCTCTACCCAAAGTGGAGGGTGATGAACGTGCACAAGCACGTACTCTTGCTATTCTGTACTCTCATCCTGTTGTAAGTACACAGTTGCAATTTTTTACCACTTCTATTAAATGTTATATAACCTGGGATCACCACCTAGTAAATACACAGCCTGATTTATCTAAGGGACTGCTGTTGAGGAGTTACATTTTACCGTTATAATATTCTCTTGAGTATCAATACAGCTGAGTGTTTGCAGTTTTCTTTAGAATTCAAGATTTAATACCTCCAGGAAACAAGAATTATCGTTGGCTAACTTTATAGGTGTACCTGAAAGATTGGTTGTAAACTTCTATTAGCTTCCTTAAGTCAGAAAAATATTGCATGTGACTGAAGTTTAACCTGAACTTTCAAGGTACCATACTTTTAAACCACATTCATGGAGACCAATTCATTGGACAAAAGGCCCAAGTTCTGGATTAACTCTATGATCAACATTCCTTGTTATTCACAAGAAAGTGTTGAAAGGGTTGCCTAGATGAATGATTCAATGCTTCATATGTTCTATGAACAAATTGTCAATAATTCATTGCCCAGGCATTTTGTGCCCTCCCATTTGATTTTCTGTGTTGGTAAGAAGCATGCTTTATTCTACAACATACAAACTCATTCTTTTTCTAAACAATGTGAAGATAAAATGGTATTTTACTCTCCTAAAGTGAAAGGCTAATAAAATAGATTTGCATTCTCTTAGTGTTCATTGTATTCTCCTTTCTAGTGGATGGTAAGGCGATGGACGAAGTATGTTGGGCAAGAAGAAGCCATTAGATTGATGACCTGGAACAACAGTGATCCCAGTTTCAGCCTGAGGTTTTTTGCTGCAATATTTTGTTCCTGCTTAGTATTTGATGTGAAACCAGATATAATAGCTGTTTCTTTTGATGGTAATGTCAGGGCAAACAGTGGGAAAGGCGTTTCAAGAGCTGACCTTGTAATGCAGCTAAATCTGTTGAAGGTGCTTGGTTATCTTTTTAACATTTCCTTTAAAATGTTGAAAGCCCTTGATGCTTTTACGCAAAACACTTTGTGTAGCATTACCCCCTGACTAATGATTTGATTGGCCGTTTTCCTTAAAGTTTGGATTTACAACTACTTAATCTTCATTTTAGGACCTGTTTTCTCTCTCTCTCTCTCTCTCTCTCTCTCCCCGATGCACTTGCACATGCACATGCAACACACACTCAGAGAGAGCATGGTATTTTATCTTTTATTACTTGTCTTGGAGTGCCTGGTGCTAGACATACTTACCATTGATTTTCTTCTCTTGAACTTCAGGTTCCACATGAGCTTTCTTTGCATTTGGATGATTTTGTCCGTATTAAAACTGGGCTACAGGTATAAGTTCAATATATGGTTTCTTTCAAACAACCATATATTTATTTAAATGGGCCAAGAGTCCTCTCCCTGCTACATTGTCAAGTTGATGGCGACTAGGATTGTTACCATGCAGTTGCTAGTTGCTGAAATTTCTTTGCCACAACAACAATGTGTTTATTTCTTAATCATGCGCATTTCTTCATTTCAGGTTGTCATAACAGCTGGCTTACTCAAAGATGGTTTATGTTCCGTTCAGGATGAGAGTGCAGGTCATCTTATCCTAACTTTCATTTAGGCCTGAGTCAAATTATGGTTTCCACCACAATCATAAATATTTTCTTCTGTGCACATGTGGCCTTGGCCAATATGATGATCTCGATAGATTAATGGCTGCCTGATAATCTCATCAAGACCAACAGTGCCTGTGTTTACATATTTAGATACATTCATGGATACACTTACTGTATTTTTATTAAACCATGCACTACTTTGTTTCAATTCTCAGGTACTGTGTAGGCAAAAGATAAAAGGATTGGGCTTTAGTCTTAAAATACAAGTATGTTGGAGTTTGTATATTGCTGTCTCAAAATACCATATTACAATCTCATTGCAGGAATGGTCGTTTCTGTTGTGGATCCTCAACCGGGTGAGAGAATAATTGATTGTTGTGCTGCTCCAGGAGGAAAGACTCTTTACATGGCATCCCAATTAAGTGGCCAGGGTATTCTTTGGAAGATAGCCTCCTTAAAGCTCAAGTTCAAGTTTTCAGATAATCTGATTTTTTTGGCTATTTTGATTGTTGATAATTTTATAATTTGCAGTAGTAAGAAAATAGTTAAAATCTTATTTTGATGATAATTGGACTTTTTTGATATCAGAATGGTGGGATAACTTGCCCTAAAAGACAATGATTTTTAAAATTTCTTTTCTCGGCTTCCACTTCTGAGCAATTATGAATGATAATGAAGATGCCTCATGGTGTCTCAGGTATGGTATCTGCAATTGACTTAAATGAAGGCCGGTTGAGAATCGTTAAAGAGACAGCCAAGTTGCACCAAGTAGATAGTGTCATCACCACCATCCATGCTGATCTTCGTACCTTTGCTGTAAATTATCATAAGACCTTATGTAAAGCTGGAATTTCTTTTGGAACCTGCAATTTCTCACATGCTCCTTTTCTTCTTCTATTTCTTTTCATTTTACAGGAGAAAAATCCAGTGAAGGGAGATAAGGTTTTGCTGGACGCTCCATGTTCCGGATTGGGAGTTCTCTCAAAGGTAGTATATGAACCATGCGTATGTCCATGTGTTGTTTCTGTGTCGAGTTTCTAATATATATCTAATTGTTGACTGCTTGTGACTACCTAAATGTTTCTACCTCTTTGGCTTTGTTGAAGAGAGCAGACCTACGCTGGAACAGGAAATTAGAGGACATTGAACAACTGAAGAATTTACAGGATGAGCTCTTCAATGCAGCATCTGTGTATGACCAGATAGTCTTCCCCTCTCTCTCTCTCTCTTTCTCTCTAAATGACTCACAGCACCAACATGAAAACACATGTTTTTGTTAAGGCCAACATGAACCTTGCTTATTGGGAGAAAACTATGTAAAGCCCCTTCAGATATCTGCAATATTCTAAAAGCGAAAAATTCTTATGTTTACCACTGTTAAACACTTCCAAGCTTTGAACTTCATTCTTTGTTGTGCTTTGCTTATTTAGAGTTGAAATGAATTCATTAAAGCTGAATATCAATTTGACTAAATGCAAGGTTGAAACCCTCAAGCTTCTTTTGCACTGGCTGTTGAATAAACTTGTTGAGATTTATGAAGTTCAAATTGTGAATGGATCTAGCAGACTCCACTCCCCCCACCCTGGACCTTTGACAATTATTACATGTAGTGTGTATAGGAGCAGATTTCATTTCCCTTGATCAACTAATGTGTTCTTGTTTATTTGGTTTACTTGTGCATTTATAGATTGGTAAAGCCTGGTGGAGTTTTGATATACAGTACCTGTTCCATAGATCCTGAAGAGAATGAAGAGAGGGTGGCTGCATTTCTTCTCAGGCATCCAGTAGGTCTTTCACATGATCTTTTTAATTACTGTGCCATGTTAAAACCCTAAACCCATAGAAGAATACTCTTTTAAGGATGATATTGAACTTACCAGCAAATCTATTTTTGATTTGAAAACGAAATGCTTTGAAGAAGAATCTCATATAATTGATCAAACTCAAAATATACTTCTGAAGCCCAAAAGAAAATGAACAATGAAGTTGACAGAAAAGTCTGGTTAAAGAATTCCACTATTTTTCTTGGGTCTCAGGAATTTTCCATGGATCCAGTTGACAGATATGTACCACCCGACTTTGTAACGGAACGTGGTTTCTATCTCTCTGACCCGGTAAAACATTCGCTTGATGGGGCCTTTGCAGCTCGTCTAGTTCGAGATTTATAAATCAGATGTAAGTATAGTAACCCTGGCAATTCAGCACATGTATTTCAGATTAGTTATTGCAAATACTGACAAACGATGGAAATGTAGAGACCAATTCTACCGTTTGCAGGATAAATTTCACATTCAGAAGAAGTCCTCTTTCTGCACACAACCAAAAATATGTACTTAATGCGTGCTTTTATGATGGCCCTTTCTTCTGCTTGCTGCATGACTTATATTCCTGGATTCCCCAAGACCATGGACTATGGAGTCAAAGCATTCATGTGGAGTACAACCTTCGTCATAATCATTCAGTTTTTGAGACACAGCTGCTTAACCAAACCCATGATAAAGCAAGAACACAGTGTCCAGACTAGCCAAAAGGCTTGTTTGATTCAACACGGTTCCGCTGAGTAATACTAGAAATTATATTTTTATCACGGTTCCGCTCAGTAATACTAGAAACTATATTTTTATCTCATAGTGCTGATTTGGCAGTCTCAACCAATCCTTGGATTGGTTGTGACTGTTACGTTGGCATTGTGAAATAGTTGTGGGATGAGTTTCTAGCGTTATTTTTTGTATTTCATATAGAAGAGGCACCGCAAGGAAAGTGTGAATATGGATGAGCAAATCAGAGGAGCATTTGAAGTCTGATTATGAAATGCATAATTTGTAATCATTAGCTTGACAAAGTTTTGTATAGAGAAATTATTTCTAAACTCTACGTGCTTTGAACAAAGTTTATATTCAAGCTGGGTTGGAGAAAATTTCTCTAACCTAGTTTATTAAAAATGAACGTGAGAATTCATATTGTAAAGATAAATGTCAATTTAATAGGCTAACATAATTTGGAAGAAAACTCACTAAATTTGCCCAGTTTGGTTTGAGATCTTAGTTGTTAATTATTTGATTCTGAGACCAAGTAAATGCTCATTTCTCCATTAAATAAATAATTGAAATAATTTGAAGTTTTAATTATGTCCAAAAAAAGAAAAAAAATAATAGCGACGACGTTACATGTCATGAAACGACGACGTTTGTGGTAGATTTTAGTCCCCAGAGTCCCATCTTCCTGCTCTCTAAAACCCCGTTCAGCACCAGTAGAAAACTATGCTCGCTCTTTAGCCCGCAATGAACGCGCACCACCGTGCCACCAGGATGGCACTCTCACGTGCGCTCTCACGTGCCCTAGCCCGTCCATTCTCAACCTCGTCACCTAAACCCTCCGGCGCCGCGTTTCCTCTGAAGCACGTGACGAAGTCGAACTTCAAGCCGGCGCTGGCCGAGCTGCGGCAGCACTTGCGGGCGGCGGACTTCGTGGCCATCGACCTGGAAATGAGCGGCGTCACCAGCGCGCCCTGGCGCGAGTCCCTGGAGCTCGACCGCTCCGACGTTCGCTACCTCAAGGTCAAGGACTCCGCCGAGAAGTTCGCCGTCCTGCAGTTCGGCGTCTGCCCCTTCCGCTGGGACCCTTCCACCCACTCCTTCGTAGCTCACCCGTAAGTTCCGCGCCCAGCTCAAATGTGCTCTGTTTGGTTGCTCGGAAAATAAAAGAAAATTTTAGGTTCGATGGATTAAGGGAGTGTAGGAACCGAGCAAGATATAATGATTTCTATTAGGTTGCACAGAATTTAGGCCATTGGTTTGGGAAATGGCAAGCTCATTTTAGTTTGTTTTTAGCATCAATCGTGCTAGTCCAGAAATAATAGTTGATGAAATTGACAGACATTGCTAATGTGCTTTGACAGGCACAATTTCTATGTGTTTCCGCGTCAAGAGCTGCCGGTCGATGGCCCCTCTTACGAGTTTCTCTGCCAGACCACGTCAATTGACTTCTTAGCTAGATACCAGTTTGATTTCAACGCATGCATATATGAAGGTAGTTTTGTCTTGCCTTTTTGTATTTGCTTTTGTACCTTAAGCTTTAACTGTAATTACTTTTTGTAATTGGTGCACGTGCTTTGTTTGCTTAACACATTAATTTTGTCATGTAAAGAATTTTAGGTTTGAATGTAAAAACCAAAAAAGCAATTCCAGTTATAATATTGTTGATCAAGATGGGAAAACTGCGGAGATAGGGGGGGGGGGGGGGGGGGGGGGTGTGTGGTTTTGGGGCAGTTTGATAAGCTCTGTTCTTTTTAATTATGTCATACCGACGAGACATGTAGTTCTACCTTGTTATTTCATCATGCTTTTTATATGCTTTCGGTTTGAGAACTTAATCTTGGATATTCTCAGGAATATCTTATTTATCCAGACAACAAGAACATGAAGCTCTAAGACGTTTGAATGGGGCATACGAGGATACATTATCAGATACATGGTGCAACCTGAAAGAAGTTAGAGATGTACGATTGGACCGCATGGCTGACATTCTGTTCACTGAACGAATCAAGAACAGATTCCGCGAATGGTGCGATGGGTTATTACGGGATAGAAATGGAGGGTTCCAACTTCAGTGGAACTCAAATGACTCAAAGCAACAATTTCAAACCATTTTCTTTAAGATGCGGCCAGCTATTAGTCTGACTGGGTTTACTTCTCATCAGTTTAAGTTAATTCAATGGGTAAGGTATTATAATCTCAATTAGCTTGGAGTTGCCTGATTTTGAATTTTTGGTTTCTAGCATCATGTTTTGATGAAGAGGTGGACTTCGGTAGAGCTGTATATTCCCTGAAAAACAAAGTAACACTTAAATCAGTCAGGTTAACCTAGTTCTAGACTTCTCCCAAGCATAGCCCAAGGGTTGTGCGCGCTCGCACGTGTGTCTTGTGCATTAGGAAGTCTGAACTGTATTTAGTTGGTCAAGGGCTTACTATGAGGCATGACATAAATAGAAAATTACATGTGTCTGACATGGTATACTATCTCAAATGTTTCTTGTTTTTCCTTTTTTATATCCTTAGCTGAAGATTTTTTTTTTTTGATAAGTAAAGTACGCAGAAAAAAAAAATGTAGATGTGATTTATAAGTCTAAAATGTTTTGTCTACTCCAGTCTCCAGAAAACAGTTCAAGAAACACAAAGTTGTTTCTACATATCGCAGTCTGCTCTGTCTAAGCCAGTTTAAAATACTAATAACCAATGTATAAGACATTAAAATTCTTAACTCAATTTCAATTCTAACTTTATTTAGTATGCAAGATAGTGAGCATTTTGGATGATTGGTGGCTCAGCAGGACTGAAAGTTGGTACTTATGTTTTGCCATTTCATGATAGATCATGCTTAGTGCATTATGCACAGAATACTTTGCTATGAGTCTGGGTAATACATCTTTTTGTCTTATGCAGTGTTAACTGGTAATCTACTAGGATTTGCATGCATATTAATTCTATATAGTTATAGCCTGATAAGATCTGCTACTGCGTTTTAACTTATCAAGAGCCTGACTTTCGAAAACTGTAACCCCTTTTTTATTCTCTAAATGTAAGTTTGGTTTGCAATTTACAACTAACACTCATCTATTTTCTTTGTCATGGGAATTTTTGAATCCTTTGTATTTTAGATGCTAGCTTTTCTTTTTGCATGTTTCTATTGTATACTTCCTATATACTGGGGTTGCAACCTTTATTTCTTTTTAAGTCAATGACTTAACTTATTAGAAGAAGAAAAATTGTAAAAGAATAGAATGCTTTTGCACAAGGCCTTATCTTGCTGAATGTGAAATTGAAAATTTGCAGGTCATTAACAAGCATTTCGAAGATCTTACTTATGTTCATGTGACTGGTGAGAATTTCTGCTCACAACAACTAGTAGTGTATACAGAATCCAAGGATGACATAGACTTGCTTATGGTAAGATAATATGTCCTTGGGAAAAATCTAGTGATGTACACATACATGTGAAAGTAAAATTTCCAAATGTTCTTCTGATATGAAAGACTAATTAATATGTTGACTTGGTTAAATTGTTTTCAATTACTAAAACTGTAATCTTAATTCATTTTTCCCTTCAAGGAGGTCTTAGCCTTTTCAAGTTTGGGCTGGCTAAGATTTTCGAAATTTGAACTAAGATTTTCAAATTTTGAACTGAGAATTTTCTTAAAAATATATTTGAAATATGAAGTATCAGGGCATAGATTTTTGGCATCTCTTGTATGGTCCTGATGGTGCTGAAAGTGGGTATGGGGAGAAAAAGAAATATTAAATCTATTTTCATGTAATCTTATACACCTCGCAGGAAATTATAATTTTCTGTATCCTAATCTTTTGCAGAAAGAGGTGAAAGATGAGCATCGCCGAGGAGCGGAGATGAAAATCCAATCTGCAATTGGGTTTCGCCAAGTTATTGACCTCCTTTCCTCAGAGCAGAAGTTGATTGTTGGTCACAATTGCTTTCTGGGTACAACTCTCATTCGAAGTTTCATGAAGAGGTTATTACTATTATTTAGTATTACTAAGATGGTTTCTTTCCATTACACAGATATTGCACATGTATACAGCAAATTCTTAGGTCCTCTTCCTTTGACTGGGGAAGAATTTGTCTCCTCCATTAACAAGTACTTTCCTCACATCGTTGACACCAAATTACTCTTGAATGCCAATTATGTACTCCAACAACGGATGAATAAGTCCAGCACATCTCTATCGTCAGCATTTGCTCGCTTGTGTTCACAAATTGCTTTTGGTTCTGAAAGCAAGGGGCTGGCTTTTCTCCAACCTGTGCAAGTGGAGGTTCAAGTGGATGATATAAGGTTCACTTTCCATTTTGCCCTTAAAAGTATATCTTGGTCGTGCTTTATTCTATTTGATTGCCACAAGTTACAATAATATTACATAAACATGGTATATGCTACTATCTGCTTATTGAGACGTATATAGTTGGCACATGCAGCTTCCATGTGTGTCAATCACCAGTTTTTTCTTCAAGACTTAAAAACGGTAGAGTGAAAAATGTTTTCCGTTTCATCTTGGCATAATTTGTCAAATAATGAAGTCCTGTGCCTGCTACTTGTCTTTCTTGTCCAAGCTGAGGAGTTGATACCTGTAGTGAACATATTTGCAGGACCTCCAACTGGAACTCTGGAGCCAAGCATGAAGCTGGGTATGATGCTTTTATGACGGGATGTATCTTTGCCCAGGCTTGCAGTCATCTAGGCATTGATTTTAAACTGCATTTGCCGTCTGAAAATTTAGCCCATAATGAAAAGCTCTATAAGCAAATTAACCATTTATATCTCAGTTGGACTAATGGAGACATTATTGATTTAAGTACTGGTAAGATTGAAGAGCCTTTGGGAACTAAGTATCCCAAAAAGCAATACTCAAAGATTCTTTTTGAGAACATTATTTTAATCTGGGGATTCCCATCCAAACTCAAGGCACAGGAGATAAGACAATGCATCTCTAAAGTCTTCAGCCCAACCTCTGTAACTTCTGTCTACCACTTAGATGAATCTGCAGTGTTTGTTCAATTCAGCAAGGCAGGGTTTGTCTCTGACTTTCTGGTTCTAAAGGAAACTTTAGAGAGAAGTGATGGTCCTATCTCAGTTTTGCATCCTCTTGCAAAACTTTTGGAAGGTGGAAACACTCGTGCTGCTAGTTATGAAATTTATAAAGATATTTGCAGCTCACCCATTTCTGAAGTCTTGTTTGCCGATCAGGCAGAGGCGGTTGGTATTAAATGGAAGACTCAAGTGATAGAACCCAAGCTAGCAGTGGAGAGCCAAGAAAATGGAAGTTTTAGAGAAGACAATGCAATACGTAATGTTCCTAAATCTGCTGAAAATTCTGAGCACAATGTGGAAAAAGATATATTATCCGGCCATTGTGAGATCATAGATTCTTTATCTACAGCTGAAGCCAATCAGGTTAGTACTAATAACTTGTAATTCTTGGCATAAGAGGCTGAATCTTTTAGTTCAATTTATTTATACCTTTTTTCCCTGTAAGCAATGTATCTTAGTGATACAAATGTTAGCATTAGAAATGTAACAAACAGCAAAAGCAAAGGAAATGAATTTATGAATTTGCATCGACACTGCCTTTTCATTTTTTTCCCACCGTGGTGCACATTTCGTGTCATTGCTCGCTGCCCTGCTTCTATTTGTCTAGATGTGATCCATGTGTGTTCATGTGCCTAAAGAGCATATCTAGCGAGATACCTGCTAACTCCTAGGATGAGAAGTAGGTCCTTGTTTTCAGCAGGAATAGTTCCAGCCTTTGTTGCCCTTTGGTAGAGTGAGTCTGCTTAGCGAACTGGTAGGATGTGGAGTTCGATTGATCAATCTGAATCTCGAGAGTGGATGGTTGACCGCAGCCTCCTTGTCCTGGAGGCTCTCCGGCCGGGGAGGGGCTTGCTATCATAACTGGGAGAATATTTTGAGTCATGCAACTTTGTGATGTAAGTTCACAATTTAATAGCTCGTTGGTTATTTCATTTTATCATCAAAATACAACATCTCATCGATTACTAATAGGTAATGCTTCTAAGCCAGGACTTGGCTTTAAAGCCCTATATACAAGCAACTGAGCAGCATTAAGGGTTTGCAAGCAGAGACTCAGCTACATCGACTAAATGGTTCACAGTTTGATTGAAACAATGAAACCACCATTTAGATGGAAAGATATCTTGAGTAGTGGTAAGTGATACTGTGAATCAGAAACTAGCTTATATTTTTTGTTATTTTTAACTGCATTTTTTTTTTTTGTAAGTAAGATGGGAGGAGAGGACCAAGGGGAGGGGACCTTTCTACTGTCAAGGGAATGCATCCAAAGACGAATCTGGAGAAGCTCGCACCTCTGAATACTTTCCCAGCCTTCTAGGAGGAGGTAGGTGTGGACAGTTTCACTACTGTTTACATCTAGAGGCGCCGATTTTGCCACATTTTTAAGTGCTATTTAGATTGATAGTTCCATTGCAGCACTGACTGTCCAAATTGTAGCCACAGCATCATGTGAAACTTTGAATTTTTTCATATAACTTAATCCTAAATTTGCATATGAATTTGTACTGAAAATAAAGACATGCAAGAACAAATCTACTTCCAAACAAGGCATATATAATATATCATGCTCTATAAGGCAATCATCAGTCAACTACAACACCACTAAACCGGATGAAAACAACCATGAAAATGACAACGATTAATCTCCTAGAAATACCATAATATAGGATCATCTATCCTATCCTACATGAAAACATAGAAAATAACCAGCACGCCCCCCAGAATGGTTAAAAAGTATGAAGCAACAGACAGCTTGATGGTAGAATTCATTGAAGGCGGCCCCCAGTTGAAAGAATCCCAACCATCATCGCCTGAATCACCATTTTCTTTAGGTGAAGATGCTGGGGTCTGAACTTCAGCTGACTGCACCATCACACGGATAACCAGTTTCTGACCGGTGTCGCAGTGACCGGGCTGCCCACTGATGAAGTAGAAAAACCCGTATCGGTCTATACGTAAAACTGTATTTCCATCTTCAAATTTAGAGATTGGATTGGACACAATACAATCTCTGTAATCTGTGTAGTTCACTACCAGCACCGAGTCATTCTGGTACTCGAAATCTAGAAGACAGAAAAACAAAATAATAAAAGACAAGTTTGTGTAGATTGCTTTAGGTAAAAAATATTTTAAGAGAAATTAACAAAGTTTTCTTTTAAATTAGTCTATTAAATTGACATGTCTTCAAAATGCATGTAATTTTTACGTACATTTTTTATAATGCACGTGAGAATCACATTAACAATACTACATTTTGTATATATATATATATGTCAATTTAATTAATGAATTGGATTAGATGAACTTTATCTGAAATATGAGAAATTCTATAAACTTACAAAGAACATCTCCAACATGGAACCTATTTTTTTCAGCCCACTTGTTGTAATCCTCCGCCGTCTCATTTCCGGCGGGATTGATCCAACCTCTGTCCCCGCCGACCTGGAACTGAAACGAAGACACAGACACAGCAACCAAAGTGGTAATTAAAAATGTCGAGAGCATGCCATAGTTGAAGAGCTTAGCAACTGAAGGAGAAGCCATTTATTAATTGATCGTAGCACAGCTCCAATAATGCTAATGACACAGCCGTCTCAGCGAAGTGAAGTAATAGAAAGGGAGGGAAGTGGCGTGGCAGTTAAAGTTAGTTACTTATTGCTCGCGTGGGCAAGAAGTGGGGGTGGTGGGGAAGTTAAACCTGGTACTAGTAGTGGTAGATCGACCACCACCTCGTACGGGGGAGGGGGCCACGTGCATGTACGTGGTGGTCCCCAGTCCCAACATTTTTATGATCAACTGAATGGACGGCCACGATCTTTCCGATCTTGTGACGTGATCAGTCAGTTTGACTGAGGAAAGTTGAAAGAAGAATTATATTAATATATATCTACCGGGTTTCTTTCGCTTGCCTCTTGTGGTCCTGTGGCTGTGCATGCATGAATTTGTAGCAGAGACGTTACATGGGTTAAATGGAAATATGATAAATCAATGGGGCCGGTGTGAAGTTAATTGTGTTTTGACTCTTTCCACATCCAAGACCAAGAAGGTGGAGACCACTACCACTACAACTGGCGTGATGATTCAAGAAACATTAGTTTTGGAAAGGAATTGATTAATTGTCTTAATTCACTAAAAAAATGTAGGGAAAATTAATGCAACTTTTCCTATAAAGTCATTAATTTACAGATTAAGTGACAATATATAACTGGTAAAATAATTAAGAGAAATTGATAAGTTAGATTTTTTTAATAAATCTCAAGATTAGACTATAGCATTTCTTCACACTCACAATGTTACTAGTAATAAAGAGAGTAGAGAAATGCTACACTTATTCTCATTTCTTTACACTATTTTTTTACACCTGTATTAAAACTATCATTGAATCAAAATTCAATAAAGATTTATCTCATATCCAATCGTAATTTTAAAAGCCACGTGTACCTATAGGTGTGAACAAATTATGTAAAGAAATGAGAGTGAGTATAGCATTATTCATTTTAATGACAAGTAAAATAAAGTTGAGTACTGTTACGAGTATTATAACTTTTATTAAAAATTTATTACAAACTGACATAATAATTCACATGTTACTTATTAAGTCGATCACAAAATATTAAATTTAACTACGATTAACGTAACAATATCATACATCAATTTTATATATATATATATATATATATATATATATAAATAAATAAAAAGTGGATTGCGCGTGCATGTTTGGGAATTGAGATTGGTGAGTTGATTGCAAGTATGTACAGTTGTGATACTTTCCAGAGTGACATCAATTTGAGTGAGGAAATATTAAGGTAACCACGTGAATCACAGAGGAGCCTGAAAGTGTTCTATATTTGGTAACTGTCATTGCATATGGCATACCCTCTTGCTGCCCTTTAATTTTTTTTTTTGTTTTTAGGATAATAGTTCACTTCTCTTATATCAAAATCAGTCGAAGCAATTTGCTCTGTTTGAACAATATTACAAATACAATTAGGTATTTCATCTATCCATATTTGATTTATGACATTTTTAAAAGCTAGCAGATGCACTACTACATTTATATTTTGGCATACATGGTTGGGTTTCCAATTAAACAAAGAATTCAAAATCAATTTATATTCCTCTTGCTGCCTATTGAGCAGCCTGCCAAGTTACACATTGCTTGTTATGATTTATTAAATAAACAATTTATTTATGATATTTTAAATAATTATGAAACTTATTTTTTCTATCTTCAAAAAATTAAGTTCATTGATTGGTAGATAAGATTTTCCTGTATTAAAGTTAATATAAAGTTATGGAGGAAAACCCAAGAACAAAATCATCTTCAGTCCATTTTGGACTGGAGAATATCCAGTTAATGGTCAGGATCTCTTTAAAGAGATCCTGAGGCCATAAATAGGACATCTGTCCCATTAATATATATATATATATATATATATATATATATAAATCATAAAACAAAATTATAAAAAATTAAGGGGTGGCCAGATCACCCCAGTTGGGGCTGGGGGGTGGCTTCGGCCACCCCATGGCCCTCAAGGACCAGATCTAAAAAAAAAAAAAAAAAAATTAAGGGGTGGCCAGATCACCCCAGTTGGGGCTGGGGGGTGGCTTTGGCCACCCCATGGCCCCCAAGGGCCAGATCTAAAAAAAAAAAAAAAAAAAAAAAAATCTTTTGGCCCTTGGGGGTGGCCCGGACCACCCCCAAGTACCATGGGGTGGTCTGGCCACCCCTGGCCGGCCATAGGGGTGGCTCTCAAGCCACCCCCAACTAAAATGGGGCAGTCCGGCCACCCCCTATGGCCAAGATGGGGTGGCTAGTCACCCTTTATTTTTTTTATTAATTTATTAATTATTTTTTTAATCTGAAATTTTATTTTATTTTATTTTATTTTTGTAGTGTGACAAATGTCCTATTTGTGGCGGTAGGATTTCTTTTTAGGATTTCTAAGAAGAAATCCTAGTCATAAACTGAATGTTCTTTAGTCCATTATGGACCGAAGATGATCCTATTCCTTTAATGAAGTGTATGGAGGAAAAGTTATCCCACATTGGCTTGATATAAAGAAGACAACCATTTTATAAAGCAAGTATTTTGATGTCTTTTTTGTGTTTGTTTTTCCTTCTTCTTCCATTTGGAAGCCTTGGCCTACCAATTGAGCCGTACCAGCGAGATGATGGAGGCATAATCTCAACTTGGTTATTGTAGTTTTTACTGTTCTTTTTCTTTTGCTAGGCCACTTTATATAGCATAATAGCACTATAAATCAAGTGTGATGTTTCTCATGTTGAAAGTCGAGGACACTTACAGAAATTGTGTCGTTACATGTACTATGATTTTTATTTATAATTTCTTTATAAATTAGCATGGCACTTCGTAGAAAATAACTTCAATCAGAACTTGGTGTAAACTAGGTCCTTTACACCAACGTAGTTTACGTCAAAAACACCCGATCACAGATCTCCTCTCAAGACAACATCGACATTTGAAACTGATTTTGTTGACAAACGGGTCTTAAGAGAAGCCGAGAGAGAGTGAGAGACAGATCACAAATTCACAATCGAGGGCTTTATGCAGGGGAGGAGGTAGTGCAGTAGCTTTGACTGATTTCAACAGCGGCATTTGACTGGGGAGGCTGGTGTGGGTGGATCTGGTGGTTTCTAAAGACGAAGAAGAGCAACACAACTTTTGTTGATTACAAATGATGGATTGTTGATCGGTTGTTTTAAAAGTAATGTTATAAGTCTTCCTAAAGTCTTCCTAGAGTCATCTCAAATGTGATGTAGCTTTTAAAATCACCATTGAATTTTAGATGTAATTTATTGACTTTTGATCTATTAATGATTTTAAAAGCCACATCACATTTTGGATGACTGTTGAAGGACTCTAAGAAGACTTATAGCATTACTCGTTGTTTTAGTGTGTATTCTAACTTGTATTTCAAGCTGATGTGTCAAGCTATTATTGGATGCTGTAAATATGAGGGCTTACACCACATCTGGATAAAACGGGCTCTTCAATTCATGTGGTACTTTTCATGTCAACTACTAAAAAACTAAATTTACCTATCAAATTTTATTGTTAAATTATTTCAATCATGTGTCACAATGTGATAACCACGGGAACTACTTATAAAGTTCATACATAAAACGAAATTATAATAAAAATTGTAATACTCCATACATTTTCGAATCGAATCTGTTGATCAAAATGATTTATGTGATCTTCCAAAATTCCAGCGTGCCTCACTTTTTATCTTTTTTCTTGCATTCAATGAGTTCTTATTTGAAATTGGCCTAAAAATGAACCAAAAATCCCACTCACACTAAATGCACTTGCCGCCCTTTAGAAAAAGGGCTTGGGCAACCAAATTCTTGGCTCCCCATA
Source organism: Corylus avellana (assembly GCF_965113065.1). Taxonomy (NCBI): domain Eukaryota; kingdom Viridiplantae; phylum Streptophyta; class Magnoliopsida; order Fagales; family Betulaceae; genus Corylus; species Corylus avellana. The sequence continues at coordinate 925,343 of NC_142492.1, forward strand.
AAGAGAGCATTGTAATTCTATTATATCTTTGATTAATTATGAATATCCACCGGCGCTTTTGAAAAACTAAATGCCACGCTAAAGATGAGTTGATAGAATAGATCTAGATGTTTGCACTCTCACGTACAATTCATATAAAACTTCGTAAATAGCGTAAAAAAGTAATGCTATAAACCATATTTTTTATTTTTTATTTTGTTAACGCACGTGATAGTATTTACGCTGCTACATCAACAAGATAAAATAATGATGTAATAAAAATATAATTTTTAAAAATTTGGCTAGCTCTGTGCCACAACCACATTAACTGTTCTTCTCCAACCAAACATCCAAAAGTTTTAGGAAAATGCTTAAAAATTCTTATTCTTACAGAATTTGAGTGTTGCGTAGACGGTGACGTAATATTTCATATTTTTGAGTAATGTTATTATATTACATATTCATCTTATATCACTTGACTGATGTGGCAATCGATCTTATAAACTCCTAAATCAACCTTTATTAAAAAAATAAATTAAAAAAATAATTCAACTACCCAAATAATATGAGAGTGAAATATATATGAGAGGAATATATAAAATTATTGGGTGTAAACGTAATAAATGTAATTAATGAGAATTAAATTTTTCAACAATAAATATATATATATATATATATTATTTTGTGAGCAGACGATTATAGCGGGCCTGCATGTCCTCCAGATGTCACAATCGCAGGGTAGCCTCATAAGACCCTAAATCACACGTCCACATCCATGCCCCCCATGGCACGCGTGAAACAGCTCTGGTCGCACTGCAAATCAACACTCTTTGTTTTTTTTTTTCCTGGTTGGATTTACCTGCTATAGACGGTCACCCTCCCAAATATATATATATATATAGGAAAATGTTAACGTTACAACACAAATCCAACTTATGGTCAACTTCTCTCATACGTGTCATCTAAAAAATATATATATATAAGAGAATTTTGGGATTCTGAAAATTTGAGAAAAAAAGACAATTTGTTTGATTTAAAATTCAAATTTTTTTTACATGTAGGAAAGAAGTTAGCCATGAGTTGAGTTTGTGTTGTGTCTGTATCAAATCTTATATATATATATATATATATATATATATATATATTAGATGTCTGATACAGTTACAACTTAAACTCAACTTTGGTCAAACTTCTAGACCAAATTTCTCTCTCTAGTTTAAGGCTCTCTCTTTCACATGCAGTTTTTTTTTTTTTGTTTTTTTAATTTTTTTATTTTAACTTTAAAAAAAAAAAAGTTAAACCAAAATTGACTTTAAGTTGTACCTTTATCATTTTCTTATATATTAAGGGTGATAATCTGACCTCAAAACCATGTTAATTAGGGTTCAACCTAAATATTGAGAAGTAAGACATAATCACAAAACTATGATTTGATAATTATTAATTTACAATTAAGGATATCCTTCAATCAAAGGCTTTTATTTTATTTTTAAAAAATAGAAATACAAGGTTAATTGGTAAATAAATGTGAGACCGACGGGGAGAGTCTCAAATTAAATGTGGGGAAACAGAAAAATTATTATGAACAAATATAGAAATTAAATAGAGGACCACTTTTACTCGCAGTAGCCGGTAAAGTCCATGCATCGTCGGTTGTAGCCGGTGGCCAGGGGTCTCTATAAGAGGAGCCCTACCTCCTACTGTTTTATTGTGGTAGCTAAAGAGTTTTCAGCCTCTCTCTCTCTCTCTCAAGCTTCGTCTTTGTTGATTTGTGTGTGCTTTGGTTATCATCATCTGTTAAAACATTTCATATATATTCAAACAAGCCATCTGTTTTGCTGATCATAATGTCAAGCTGTGTTTCTCTCTCTCTCTCTCTCTCTCTCTCTCTCTCTGTCTCAGCTTCATCTTCTTCAACTAAAATCATATACATTTTGGTGATAATATTAGCTAGGATGTGTTTCTTTCACAAATTATACTTTCATGGAAGAGAAACTTTCTGTTTTGATCAACCCATCTCTCTCTCTCTCTCTCTCTCTCTCTCTGTGTCACACACACACACACAGCCTATATATATATTCTGAGATCTAAGAATAATCATTTCATGGGAGAAGCTTCGAACAGCTGTATACAAAGGCAAGTTGATGCTTATTTCCACTTTTATTTTTTCAATTTCTTGTTAGAGCAATTACTTAACATATTATATATATATATATATATATATATATATATATACATATATATATATATGTGTGTGTGTGTGTGTGTGTGTGTGTAGATCTTAGTATGAAAAGAAAAAGAGTGAGGATGTGGTTATAATCCCTCCGAGTAAAGAGCTGTCTTTTGAAAAAGCGATGCTAGAGACAATGCAGTTTGTTAAGAGTGTGTTAATTATTACTTTTCAACTTGGTCTACAAGTGGGGGAAAAAAGGCAGCCCATTTTCTACAAGACCTAGACCCATAACCCACTTAATAAGGAAAATTGAAAGTTATTTATCTTAGGGCTAAAGATTTGAGTATATTGAAGCTTTAGATTTCCGGGTTTTAACTACTTTTTCTTTACTATTTTATTTGGTTAGTGAATTTCTTTATGATCGTTTCATCCATATAAGCCTATGAAAATCATGTAAATTCCTGATGTATTGCACAACAAAAAGATCTCAGTTTCAAGAAAAAACATGGTTTTATGGATGTGACTTTCAATTCAATGGTGTTGATGGATCATAAGACCCATTAGGTACTCTAGCTCTCCTTTTTTTTTTTTTTTTTTTTTTTTTTTTTCTCTCTCTCTTTTTTCAGTCTGTCTTGCCATAATTAGTGTCCTGAAAACTTTGTTCATGATGTAGTTTTCTATCCACACGCAATTGCTTTTATTTTTATGTCTCTGTTCCAATCAATTCCTTTATATATATATGGGAACATATATACATGCATTATATATGCTCGGTTTATAGCTAGCCAGATATATAGATAATGCTGCACATATATATGCATGCATGTGATGTCATACTAAAGCATGCATTTTTCATGGTTTTCCATTTCAGTGATGAATTGAAGAATGCATGTCATGCATATATGCCTGCAATGGCATTGATGGAGGCATGAGAGGCATCATGTATGTTGACAGAAGAGAGAGAGCACAACCCGCCATTGGCTAAAGAGAGTCTTTGTCTTTGTTGGGAGTGTGCTTTCTCTTCTTCTGTCACCATCACTTCCATTTCACATGCAGCACTAATTATATCCTTAATTAGTGATCGGGCCACCACCTTCTGATCATCCTCATCAAACGGCAATGTAAGATTTTTCTCCACACTTGGTATTGCAAAATTTGAAATGGTGGGTAGATTTTGAACCTTATATTTGATGTCACAAAACTATCATTATTTTATTCTCGGAATTGGGTTAAAATAAATTATTTTAACTCAATCTAATTATCTCTTCTTAGATCTCTTAATGACAAGATAGAAGTCATTCATATATAGGTGATCATTTACTAAGATATCCTTAAAAAGGACATGTACAGTACTACAGCTTACTACAAAATGTGATTTTCTGGATCCACCAAGAAACTGATAAAGTTTCTTCTTTTCTCGAGGAAGGCCAATTTAGAATTTTACAAAGTGAGGCACAGTCCATAAGCTAGGCTCCAAATCTTTTGGCTGGTACTAGGAAGAATATTGTCTGACACCACGAAAGTGTACGAGAAAAGACCCTGGTAGATTAGAACCGGTGACAAGTACTACCGAATCACAAGAATGACAGTACTGTAGTATCATTTTGGTTTATGTGGTGACAAGTAGTACAGTTTGTAAGATATATTTCCTCAAGAATGATGATACCATCTGCTTTATATCCATTATATATACTTTATTATACAGCTAAAGTTTTAATTTTTAAGAGGATGATTAGGAGGGTTCAATTCAGGTTAATTTGCAGGTCCATCATCCTTCACTGCATTTTCTTTACAAAAATTTTACCTACTTGAACTTTGGTTTACTAGATTCTTCTAAACTGACCCACATGCTTCAAATGTTTGTAAAATGAACTGTTACTTCTTTTGTATTTGGAACATAATGGTCAATTTGGAGAGAAATCAACTTCTCTTGAAGTATCAGGCTCCTGCACCATCTTCTGAGGGACTTATTATTTGAATTCAAGAGCGTGTTGTGATCATCATATGATTAGCTGTAATCGAAAGCAGAGCATAAGAAGTTTCCATTAGATCACACAAGGGGGCTAGTGACCAAGGATCCAAGGTGGGTGGGTGGCTGCACAAGCCAAATACTGAGGCAGCAGGATGCTTTGTACAGCATGACACTGAATGCTGGATCTGCGAGTCCTGATTGCATATATTTCTGGTGTGTCTTTGCTTTGTTCAAAGGGTTTCTCCATATGGATATTGGAGAAGATTGATTTGGAGTTTAATTGGGTTATATAGCTGATAAGCACGCTTTGTAATTTGTTCTTATACTGATGTAAATTGTTATAAGTTGTATAACTCATTCAAATTATCCCTAATCGCTGGTGGCAAAGTTGGAGTTATGAGCAATTTAGATTACAATTATGAGTTTAGTTATCATTCCATCAAATCGTGAACTTTGAAGGAATTTTCTCCAACCCAGTTTGGAGGAAACTGTTTTATAACTTCTATTTATGTGGTTGCTAACAAAGATGAGTTACAGCAGAGTACCATTTCACAATTGAAACATTTAAGAAAGTTTCTTGTATCTCAGATACAGAAGAAACAACAAAGTTCAATGGAATAGTTTTGAACTCAGGCCAGTGAACTCCTACAGACTCTATTTGGTATTTGCTGAAAAACTACAGAATGACAATACTACAATAAAGCTAAAGAATGAAAGAATCGAACTATCATATAGAGAGATGGGGCTAGCTCTCGCACAAGACAACAGGAATTCTTCCTTCAGCAGACTCTAATCTCAGACAGAGAGATGGAGCTCTCAGAATCTTCTTCCTCTTCTTCTTCACTTTCTGAAACAATGTCATCAAGACAAGGCAAGCCATAAGAGAAAGAGAGAGTTGGCTTAATCCTTGGCACCACGAGTGGCTCCACCTCATTATTAAGGATTTGTAGGACTCTCCTCATAGTAGGCCTCTCTACATTATCCGGGTTTGCGCAGCTCAATCCCACCAGCAACAGCTTCCTCATCTCTTCCTCCTCAAACTCCCCATTCAATCTTTTATCAGCTGCTTCAATGATCTTTCCTTGAGAATGCAATCCCCAAACCCAGTCAACCAAATTCACCATTTTGAGACTACCCGGTTCCCTCTCAATTGGCCTTCTTCCACAAGCCACCTCAAGAATAACCACCCCATAGCTGAAAACATCAGTCTTCTCAGTTGCTTTCCCATACTGAAGATACTCAGGTGCAAGGTATCCCATTGTTCCAGCAGTAAGCGTGGAGACAGGGCTCTTGTCATGATCCATGAGTTTTGCCAATCCAAAATCACCCAGCCTCGCATTAAAGCTCCCATCCAGCAACACATTTCCTGTCTTTATGTCTCTATGAATCACTTGCTGCTCACATTCTTGATGCAAATATGTCAGAACAGAAGCCAATCCAATCGCAATGTTAAGCCTATGGGACCAATTCAACGAAGTAGCTTGACCAGATTCTTGGTACAGCATCTTATCAAGACTCCCATTAGGCATGAAGTCATAAACAAGCAACAACTCACCCTTAGCAACGCACCAACCTAGGAGCTGAATCAAATTCTTGTGCCTCAAACTAGCTATAATAGACAATTCGGCAAGGAATTCGGTCTTACCTGTTAGAATATAAATTAAATGATTAAACTCATCATTTCCTATCAACATAAACTTTTGAATTAAGCGGTGATTTAACATGGTATCGGAGCCGAAAATCATGAGTTTGAACCCTAAGGGCCTGTTTGAGATTGCATTTGAAGCACCTAAAAGTGCGTTTAACACTCAAAAAGTCTGTTTGAAGAAAAAAATATTCGTTTAATAAAAAAATTAAAAGTGTTTTTAAGAGTCCAAAAAGCCGCCAAAGAGGGCTCTAACTCCACAATTTACTTACTTAAACTTTTGGGAAATACCTTCGTGGGAATGTTTGGATCTTTTCACTGCAGCAATCGTTCCTGATCTTGATGAGGCAAAAAGGGCTTTGTAGACTGTCCCAAACGCCCCATTACCTATAATCCTGCTGGAATGAAATCCTTTTGTGGCTGACTTTAGCTCTTTGTAACTGAATTCTCTTGGCCCTGCAAGCAGCTCTGCTTTGAAGCTCATCTGGGTTCTGATGCCCCTCCATTTCCTGACCGAGACGTAACCGAAAACCAAAAGAACCACAAAAAAGAAGGCCGGACCGGCTATCCCTAAACCGAAACCAATCCTCTTGTGATGTTTACTGCCAGAGCTTGGTACAGGAATTGCTGGCTTCACCGTCACTGAGCTGTCCGACACATTGTGAGGACTTAATCTCGGCCTCGCCGGAACGAACCCGAAAGTACTAAAGCTCCAATTCTGAATCAAATGAAGCTCGGTGCTCCCCTCCGTCGAAGCTGAAAAACCCACGTACATAACCGGCTTGAGATAATCGGAGAGATCAATATCCACACTCAGGACTGGGTTTTCCGGCTTAAAGCTTGAATAACTCAAGGAAACATGAAGCTTTCTTTTACCGTTGACGTAATCGATCCAAGCTGTGATCCAATTCCCGCTCTTCAGATCAATCCCCTGCAACATTGCATCGCCGGTCTTGATCGAAATAAGGCTTTCGATGTCCAACCCGACATGGTTCTCATTCGGGTCGTCAAAATGCGGGTCAAGCCGGGTATCAAATTCGATGGCCAGAAACTTGTTCTTGGTCAATTGGGAAGAATTAACAAGGCCCAAGTACCCTCCTGGGCTGCCGAGAGTCTGGTTATCTGGGGAGAGAAAGAATGCTAATCCGTCACCAAACGAGCTCGGATTGATGTTGGTAATGGAGAAGGAGAATCTTGTGGAGAAAGAAGCCGTTACATTCGAGTCCGAGTCAAAGAACGTGATGGGTTTGTTGTAGATCATGGTGCCGGCGCTTGAGGACGGCACGCCGAGCTCCCGGGTGAGCCCGACGACGCCGTTCCGGAGGTAGGAGTCTCCGAGGAGAGTGAGGTTCCGGAGTGTGAAATATGGGAAATCGATACTGACATTGTTGGCTGCAGCGAAAGAAGGGTCTGAAAAGGTGAAGAGAGCAACGAGGAACGTCGTCAAGAAAACAAGAAGCTTTCTTGGAGGCATGGCTGTGGAGCAATAGTTGAAGAGCATTGAACCAAGATTGTTCACCAAAAGGAAATGGATTTTTGAAGAGAGAGAGAGAGAGAGAAAGAGAGATTCTACTATTAGAGAAAGAATACAGAGAGAGAAAAGTGGGTGGGAAAATGGTGTTTAAACGGGAAGAAAATGGGCGCGTTGGTCGGTTTGAAGGGGGTGTTGAATATTAGGGTTTTGTAACGGCTATCAAGACATGTGTGGGGACGGCACCGTTTGAGGGGGTGGCGGTCATGATGGTTAGGTGTTGGAGGGCTGAGTCAAAGATTCAGATTGAATGATTAAATACTGATTATGGTGTGGGTCTCACCATGAGTGAAGCTTTTGTCGGGTAATATTATTAAGAGTAAGAAGTTATTGAATTTGTAGGATATTTTGTAAACCCACAATTAGCCCCACCACTATACTATAATAAACCATAAATAATTTTCAGATACTTTTCTATCCTACATAAATATTGTTTTTTTATTAAAAATTTTGAGAAATTGGTGGAATAAGTTTTTTTTAAAAAAAATAATATTACGTAGGATCATAAAAACACTAAACAGTATAGTATTTCTCAATAATTAAACTCCAAACATTTGAATTATCTCATTTTCATTTCGTTGAGTTAATTTTGCCCCTCATATTTACATTAATTAGATTTGAAATGGAGAAATTATTCTCCGTACTTAAGTACTAATTTGAATCTCAACCAATAATATTACAGAGTGTACCCAGCAAACAAACAATCTTCATCTTTCTAATCTTATCCCTTCCCTTTTGTTGTTTTGCCTAAATTTTTGTGCTAATCCACATTCCTCACCAGCCCACTACTACTGCTAAAAAAAAAAGGAGCTTAGAACTTTATTCAATTGGGTGGCTAGGCAGCACTATTCCTTTGCCACGTGGCGATCTCGTTGTGGCACTGAATTCCACAATTTTTTGACCTTTACAAAAAGGTTAGAAATTATGGACAGTGAGTTTTTGGCCTAGAATCCTAGATAATAATGATGGAGCTGGAATTTAAACGGCAACATGGAAAGATTCTCGGTACGACAATGTGCTTTCGAGACTGGGTCAGAGCTTCTTTGTTGAATTCGGTGATGACAAGAGGAGGCCATGTGATCTCGGGTCCAGAATCCAAATCCATCATTTCAAAAGGGAAATCATGCATTCACACGTCATATAGCCGTTACATATGTTAAATCTAGTACTTTTCTAAGTCCAAATCTTTTTCCCACCCTTCTTGGGTTAAAAGAATTTCTTTGGATTGTTAAATTGATGTATATTTTTAAAATACATAATTCTCATATATATTTTTAATAGAACTAGCATATGTTAGTTTAAAAATGCATGTAAAAGTGGACCGAAGAGCATCTATTAACATAACGTATTTCTAATAAATTCATACAATACAACTTTTAAAATGACACGTATTCTTTATCATTTGATAAGCACATATTTTAAATAGCACGTGCTACTCATCTTTTTTAATAGCATTAATAAGAAGCAGGTAATTCTCACATGCTAGGAGACATTATTTTTAAAGGCTAATTGTAAGAACTTCCTATAAATTGACTTGTAGGAAATTTTTGTCAAAAGAGTCTACAAAGCTTGTTGCATGCCTTATCCCATCCTTCCATTTGTTGATAAGACTGACATATTCTTTATCTTGTATTTGCCAGCTTCCAACATCTCCAACTTCAAATAAATCCACTGAAAAATGCACCCAAGCCCACTGTACTTGAGTGCAAATAATCCACCAAAGATTACTTGTCCAACTCCATTCAACAAATTCACCTTTCTAATAAGTTCAGACTTGTATCTAAAACAACTTGAGGCTCCCTGAATTTCTGGAAAAAACAATTTGAATTTCCATTAAAGAACATGTTATAATAAAATACATAGAAACTCACTCTCTTTACAGTTCCATGTGGACTAATGTCTTCTGGTTTTGGCCTCAGAGAATGAGCCACTGTTGGAATCAACTGAGAAAGGTACATCTAAAGGTCAGAAACTTATTATATCTAGACTCCGTAGAACTGCTAGTACTGGGGCTTTAATATCAGAAGAGTAAGTTCTGAGCAAGGAGGGGATGAGGAAGGGGGAAGGGAAGAGGAGCAGGAGGACTAATTGCTTGAAAAACGAATTAGCTGTCCAAAGCTCAGCAAAAGCCCTTCCCACAGGCATGGAACTTAGAAATTATGGTCAGGTTGCTAAAGGGCTAATATAAAAATGACAAAAGAAGTATATACACCATTTAAATTCAACAATCTCCAACTACAATAGTGTTGGAGAAATAACCTGTTCCTAAACTCTCCACAGCATGTTCTTGCAAAATCTGCCACATTAAGGGGAAAAGTAAATCAGTTTGTTGAGTATTTTGTTTAAGAGTAATGATATTTAGTAAACTATTATACGACTGTCATACAACTTTATGATTTGGCAATGAAAAGTCTTTGAATCAATACTTGTGTAAAAAAAAAAAAAAAACATTAAGAGTTGATTTTCACTGCTACATCATCCTAATGGTATAACAATTGAATAGCAGTCTACTAACTAAAATTACTCTTTATTTAAAGTGAAGACAAGGAAAGCTAAAGGAAGACATGATGCTCCATTCTAGAGGGAAAGAAAATGAAATAAAAATATAAAGGAACCACACCTTTTATTGACAAAATCTCTCATGCCAAAGGACTTAAGACATGCAAATTTAAAATCCATCTTCATTCTCTTGTCAGCTACTTCGACTGATGCTTTCGAGGCAATAGGACTACAGAAGCATATATTTGTTTTTCAGTCAAGAGATAGCTGATTCGTAGCTTTAAATTATTGAAAAATATATTACCTTCAGCTATATTGCAAAAGCTTTCTAGGGGGAAAATGGCTTCTGGGTTTACTGTTTGCTGGGAAGAAACAACTTGAGCCACGCAATGTTTACTGCAAAAGAGAAAACACGAACTTGTCAACATTTTGCTAAGGCACGCAGAAAGAGACGTCATTACAGGGTTGCTCAGCTGCATATGCATGTAAAGGGATTTGCGTGCTTTAAAGTTTGAAAACCATATTTCATTTAAGAGAACAAAATTGAGTTACACACCTGGCCCATGAAGGGATTGCTTTACTGTTTGGTACATCATCGTCTTCTTCTTCATCTTCATCATCTGAACCTTTGTACGGAGAAATATCATATGATTGTTCTTGATTTGCGTTGGCAATCAAGACATCATTTTCTATTACTTTGTCCAAATTTCTCGTTACCTGAAAAACAGTGTGGGAAGTCTCAGCAGGAAGCCGTACATGCAACTTAATATATTCAAAATATATTAGAATGGTTGACAACGTGTTTGAGATAAACAATTATATTAAGCTATTTAAACTTTTACTAAAATGAAGTTCTTTTACCAGGAAGAGTAATCTGGAAAGTAGCATGATAACGAGAAATTCTAACATCTTATATCTGACAGATTTGCTTGCTGTCTGATTTGCACCTCAGAATCAAGTGCAACTATTTTTCGTTTCTATTATATATGAAGATGAACTCTACAGAGAAAAATTATGGAAAAAGTACCACAAAATACCTTTGGATTATTGCCACCATCATCCAAAGACTCAGAAACCCCAAGTAGAGCGCTCACTTTTCTGGCATCACTTGATGGAATCCTGGTAGGCCTGGGTTCAGTCTCTGAAACCTTCCCGAGATTGTCAGATTCCCTAAATTTTTCCATCTTTTTATGCTTATCTGATTCATCCTTATATTCCTTCCTCTCATTTGCTCTTGCTCTTGTATCCTATAGCAGACAAACCAGTAATTTATGTCATTCCTAAAACGGCAAGCAGATAGAATCATAGTGCAGGAGCATAAGGCGTCTTACTTTTGTTTGGAATTTCAATTCTTTCTCACCACGTAACTTCTCGTCATGTTCTTGCCGCTGCCTATGTGATTCCTCAACACGCTTTCTTTTTCTCTCCTTCTCTTTCCTGTCTTCTTCTTCCCTCTGCCTTTTCTTTGCTGCCATATCAGCCTCTTTTTTCTTGTGCTCCTCTTTTTTCCTTTTCTTCTGCAACTCCAACTGCCTCAAATTTTCCTTCTCTAATCTGGCTCGCTCAAGTTTCAAAGCTTCCTTCTTCATTTTACGTTCAACCTCTTTCTTCTCTGTAAGACGTTTGGCTGCATCAGCAGCCTCCAGGGCTTTCACTTTGATGTCTCTCTTCCCTAAGAGGAAGCACAAGAAGTTTCAATATACCATGTCATCATTACGGAAATTCCCCCCCCCCCCACCAAAAAAAAAAAACGATTTTCAGCAAACACGTTAGAGTATAATTAAACAACCGATAGAATCTCATTGCAACCATAATCTTCTATACCATGATCAGAGACAGTTGCACTTACAGCTTCTTAGACAATTTTGTAGAGGAAGCCGTTAATAAGCATATGAGAAATAAAAGGTGGATTCCAGCGTCAGCATACTTTCCCATTATTAAATAAAACAAAAATTGCATTTCTTCAAGTCAAACCAAGTGTTCAAGCCAGGCATTATTTAAAATGTCCAAACCATTCATTCCAGGGCTCCTAAAGATTTCACCATTTCAGGATAGTCTATTTCATCAATGATTTCTGACATTAACTTTATTGATCTTTAAGAATAGTGGTATGAGCATCCAACTCTCTGTTACAACAAATATTGTTTAAGACATAATTTACTGGGAAAATTTGAGGCCTATGGCAATGCTGATCCTGTTGCTTGATGGCAAAGAATTCTATATAGCCCGATTTATGCAATTTATGAAACGTTATAGGAAATAAACAGATAATGAGAGAGAGGGATCAATCTTGGCAATAGCTCTTCAGTTCCAGAGACGAGAAAGCTATATAGCCCGACTTTAATGGCATAAGCCTTGCCTAGGAAGTAAAAACACATGCCATCAATTTGACCACACAAATTCAGTTCAATAAAGCAGTTTGAACTGAAAACTCAGACCTTCTTATGGTCACGGTTAAGGTAGCCAATATGAAGTTGCGTGACCAATTGAACAGTACGTACTCCAGGCAAAATCAATTTGGAATCTTCTTTCTATACATTAACTTGAGCATCAGGATATGTGTGTATCCAAATACAAAAAAATGAGGAGATCTAATTTTTTTGGGTAACTACTTGTCAGAGAAAAGAAAATGCGGTCTTTGTGAAAAAGAAAAGGAGGAAGAAGAAATTACCTGTGACAACAGAAGCTGCTTGTTTTTGTTGAACAAGTGGAATAAAAGAAGTAATATTGGAGACAATATTGTTAGGCTTGGACTCCTTCTCTGAGTAGCTAGGGCCCCCTTTTCTCATACTGGTTTTTCCAGGTAATTTTGGCTTACTGAACCTGTTATGAAATGATTCTGTGGCCCTCTTAACACCATTTGCTCCAACTGATACATTCTGGTTTTCTTTTGCCTTATTTGCGTATCTTTCCCCACGACCGTGTTGGTCTCCAAGCTTCTGTTTGACCCTAGTATGAGTCCCAGTAAAGCTAAATTCTGTTTTAACAGAATCTAGACTACATCTGTCAGCATATATCTCCACTTCCGAAACTGATGCAGGAGGGTTTGGATTTTCTGTAATGTCAGCAAGTGGTTCTCTTTTTACTGATCTAGTCGCCATTTCTGAACAAACGCCTTCTGGGAAAGTCTCAGCTACCTCATCTGCATTCTCATTTTCTTCATTAATGCAGGGAAGTTCTGGATTTAAGCTTGCTCGCTTCTCTGAACTGCCAGAATTTGATGTGATTCTATCCCAGAATTTCCCAACTGGAGATGAATAAGGATTCCTTGTATTCCTAGCAGATTGACAACTAGATTTCGGTATGCAATCAGAATAGGACCTTTCATGAAAACAGTCAACTTCCTCACTCAAGCAACTACTAGAAAGCTGCTTGCCAGTATCATTCATAGAAAAAGTGCTTCTCAGGTTCATGCCCTCTAGAAGCCCATTTGGAACAGACTGATACAGGCTTGGTATTGTGTGTGAATGATACGTGGTTGAAGAACAGGATAATGGGGAATTCATGCAAGCAGACCTGCAAAGCTGCTCCAGAATACTAGCACGTTCTATTGCAGTATCTGATAAGTCGAATTTGTCAAAGCTAATTCCCTCCCCAGCAATGCATGGCTGTTTGTCATCTGTTTGCATGATGAACCCCTCAAACACAGGCATGGCGCCATCAGCCTGAGTCAAATCCAAGGAGTGGCTATGTGGAGAACCAACTGAGCAACATAAAAACTTGTCATTCCCTTCCAAATTAGATCTCTTCTTTTGCAGGGTTCTTTCACTACAAAAATGTTCTGTAATTGCCAGTCCTAATTTATCTTCAAGTTGTGTAGGAACTTGGTTCTCTTCTACAAAACATTGTATCCCTGCATCAACGATTTCGCTTTTTGGATCAGTCACTCCCACTTCCTCTGTGAAACAACCTTGAGAATCACCAGCAGCCTGGTTAATTAAACTTGAGATAAAGGACACCCTTAACCCATCATCCATAAAAGTGAAAGGCATGTTTGCACTTCCTCCCCTACCTTCCAAGCTAAGCTCAACCTGTCAGACAAATTTTCGACACTTATCACACATCACAATAGCCCTAACAAAAGCAATAAGCAACCTGTGGGGTACAAGAAAAAATATGTTTGGAACCTAGGAGCATTTGCCATAAAACAAAGTGTGAGACATGCATAATTTGGGCAAACAAACTCCATCCATTCATAATTGGACCATGGTAGGAATGAACAGAGGATTGGTGATTTAAGATCTACTTAAATGACAGACTAAAATAAAAGTATACCATCTAGAGTGAACCATCTCTATAAATATATCTAAGATAAACAAAGTCATAATCCCAACTACTCGGGGTTGAGACATGAATCCTCTTAGCCATTCAGCTCTAGGCTAAAGCCATATGTTTCCTCACCGCATCTACCCATGCTCTTTTTGGTCGTCTCAAAGGTTTTTGGGTTCATTCACTACCTTTGTTTAATTATCTAAATTGTCAAAAAGGGGGGGGGGGGGGGGGGGGGGGGGGGGGGGGGGGGGGGGTTGGGTTGGGGATGAATGTAAATATCGAACATCTCTATCAGAAATATGAGCTGAAATTTCCTCAGCCCAGAAACAATGAAAGAGCTAGCTGCAAAGTTTGAGTGTTTCAACTTAAAGATTAAGATCATCTGATCAGGTCAATATTTTCTAAGTGACCTACCTAACCTGGTATTTGTATGACATTGAAACATCAAATCAAACACTGGCCTGGTTCAGTATGTTTCTCTGCAATTTCTGACCTGGCATAAAGCAACCTAAAAAGTTTCAGAAAGTACAACAGAAAAACAAGTACCTCTTCAACTTGCATCCTAGGTGAAGATTCAGAACCCTCAATCATGTGGCCTTCCTCATTTTGATGCATATCTTCAAGTAGCCCCTCACTGATGTCTAATTGTGCAACATCCTCCTCATCGGATAAGGAGAAGTGTTGAGCTTCTAGGACAGCATTTGGATTATCTTCCGCACCATTCAGGCTTTCAGTTATAGAATCCCTGTTAATCAATTTGACCCCCTCCTCTCTCAAGCTTGGTGAAGCAGATAGGACGTCAGTAAGTTGACCCTCAATCTTTCTTCGCTTATGCTGAGGCCAGGAATCCTCCAAGCCAAAGCTAAAACTTCCTCTTGGCATGGCATTCTTTGCAATCTCGTCTTCAGTTGATTTTGAACAGACTACAGGTTTCTCTTCATGCATATGTCTCCATAAGGAGTCCGCATTTTGACACTGAGAAATGCCTGAATCTATGATCTGCTGCACGAAATTACCCTTTTTTTCATCCGCCAAAAGAGCAAAAGGAAGCTCGACTGTAGAATCTGGATTTTTAAAAACACCAGATTTACTAATAATAGCATAGTCAGCATCTGTTGATTGTCCAGGATCACCAGAGAAATCACCATCAAGTTTACTGTCTTCGGAAACCAATTTGGTAGATTGTCCATCATCATGCTTGACAACAACCTTCTTCAAGGAAAGATCCGTCCCTGTATCCGCACTAGCATTTGACAGATTAGACCCCATTATTTTTGGCAGCCTTCCAATCAAATCTTCAAAGGCAACTTGCGAGATAGATAAATGATCTACAGAAGAACATTGCTCTTTGTAATTGTTACTTTCTAGCAACATATGAGTAACTTCTTCGTTAGGAACCTCAGATGTTTGTTTTATTGGTGATGCAGCATTCCCATTTGAACTTCTGCTGGCTTCATATGTCTCCACATGGACTTCAGATGAAAATCTTCGAGGTTCCTTTTCTTTGCACAAATCTTCCTGCTCATTCAGCAAAGGCTTCTCCGGGGATGAGCTGCACTTAGCTTGGTAACTAACAGACGCCGTTTTATCTGTTACATCTACAAGATCAGCAAAGGTCTCAGATGATCTTCCCTGTATTTCCTTTTCGGATGTAGGACATGAAATTCCATTCAAAATGGACTCTTCCACAGCATCAAAATTAAGTTGCTTGGGCTTCACAAATATATTACAATCAGAGGGTGGTCTCAAGACGAAAGCTTCTGATCCAACTCTAAGGCTAGCGACATCCAAGTTAGGCCCAGGACAACCAGAACGAGCATCAACAAGCTCATCAGAGTCGACCTCAGATTCTGCAACATTTGCAGCACATCTCCCCACATCAACAGTGTCACTGTTGCTAATACAAGGCAGGACTTCTATTTTAGAGCCTGACACTTCCTTAACGTCAATTCCTTCAGACCTTTTTAAAGATTGTGCAAGTGGAGGCTTGTTAGAGGCATTTGATCTCGAGCGTGTGACTCTACAACCCAACGCCTGGGAGGAGTTGAGAGGTTTTGATATTTCTCCAATGATACTAGTAGTTTCTCCCCTTATATTAGTACCAGGATACTCATCAGCAACATTCTCCTTGTCTGAATAATATGCTGAATTAATTGTGCATGGCTCTTGATCCTTCTGACTTGGCAAAGACCTTCCAACAGACATTTGAGAACCCTGAACTTTGTTAGACTTGCTGGAAGCAGAAAATCTGGAACGGATAACTCTTTGATCAGAGATACTGGAGTAGACAGCTTTTGAAATTATTCTAATGCTATTGATATCCTCTGACTCTAAATTTCTGGCAACATGTCCCACTTCAGAATTCCCCTTACTTGAGTGTTCTCTTGCATTTTCCCCACATAAATATTGATCTCCTTGACTTGGCAAGGACCTTGCTTCATTCATTTGAGGTCCCTGTACATTCTGAAAAGCGGCAACTCCTCCAATCCAACTTGGAGACTGAGGTGGTTGTGTGGATTTGCCAACAGACTCTGCCTGTGTACTACCATTAACATTGTTGAATGACTGGCAAGAACTTCTAGATCTTTTTATTCTACCAAAATCAGCATTGCTTTCCTGTTCCTTGCTATGGCAGTCCATCACTTCTTCTTTTAGTCCACAACTGTCATCAGTGATAGGAGAGGGTTTGATCAATTCCACTGACTTATCTACACTGTTGCAACGGTCCTTGGGATTGCTAAGACCCTCTACCTTGTCATTGTCACAAGAGCTATCCGGATTTGTGGATTTATTCATGCAGTTAGGCAGTTGACTGGAATTTCTAGATCTTGTTATTCTTCCAAGGTAAACATTGCTTCCCATGTCCTTGCTCTGATCATCTCCACTTTTTGCTTTTTTCCCTTCACTACTTTCATTCATGGTACGAGAAATTCCAACTAATTCCAATAGTTCTTTATCATGATTAGACTGCTCATTTGATCTGGCAATAGAATCTGCAATTATACCACCATCTTTGCCTGAAATATAAGAAGAGTTACCCACATTCAAAGAGCTGAGTTGTTGGCTAGAGCTTCTAGATCTTGTCATTCTAACTGAGAAAATATCGTTGCCATTTACCTTGCTCCGACAGTCACCTACTTTTACTTCTCCCATTGCACAACTACCAGTAGTGGTATCAACAGGATTGACAAACACCGACTCACCAACATGGTCATTCTGGAGGGAAGAAATTGCTGACCCTGAAATTCCACCAGCATAAGTATCAACAATATTCTCATCCCTTGAACAGCTTTTGGCTGCTTTTCCGCTATTGCGAAGCTCTATAGCCCTTTGTCTTGACTTGGACCTTTGAACCCTTGCCAGTGACGGAGCTGGATCATGGTAAATGTCTTGTATTCCCTTCTCCCATCGATCTAGAGGAGAGACAGCGGTATGATCCAGCTCATGGACACAGTCAAAGGCACATCCAGCATCACTGACAGAACACTGCGGCAAAGATGATGGCCTATCTCCAGCATCAGGGCCTTTGTCCGAAGCATTAACTTGCATACACATACCATTTCGTAACTCTTCATTATCAGGTGCAAAAACCGGTTTGTTGTACAGAGAGCAGTGACTACTGGAATAAGGGATGACAGGTTGTGGACGTGGGAGCAAGACTCCCGAAATGAGCTCTTCTTTATTGAACTCTGTAATGACAAAAATGATCATCATGAATCCATGGACTTTAAGGTCTCCTTTGGAAATGGTTTTGAAAACACAACCAAAAACACACTTTTTCTCAAAATCATTAACAAAAAGTTAAAAACACAAAATACTTTTCACATATAGACCCCGGCAAAATACATTTCTCACATTTATATCACATCAAAATACTTTTTCAAATCAAAACCAAAAAACACTTTTCAAAACCATTATCCAACATTAAATTTCTAAGTGATTGAAGATAGTGTACATGTCATGGTACTGAAGTCATGCACATCTAGTTCTCTAACGCTGTTACCTAATCTTTACATTAGTTGAATTACCAATCTTCGAAGAATTTTTGGTTCGTTAGTTCAACTTAGGGGAGGCGGCTAATGCCTAAATCAAAATGAACACAAAACCACGTTACATGCAACACAGTCCAAATTCCAAGTGAACACTATTTCATGTAATCCCAGCTTGAGCTATAACTTGTGTGTCTACTTCTCAACTAGCAGTCAAGTTCCAGCGTAATGAAGCCAGATAAGCAATCTTTTAGGGCTTCATAGTACGCTAAGACGAAAGGTTTAACAGTTATCTAACTACAAATTTAAAAAAATTGTGAAACATAGCAAATAAATGTTATATGACAGCAATGCCGGAACATTTTAACCTCTGTTTGGTTAACAAGAAAATGTACATTTCCAAGTCCAAATCACAGAAGCCTCCACTAAATCGTTTCTTGTGCCTGGTTTCTATCTCTTTATGCTTCCTATTCAAAGCTATTTTGTTCTCTCTCCAATGAATTTCGTTTTATATATATATTAACGAAATCCAGACTGAATCCAAAAATTACTACGAGAAAACACGCTATCCAAAAAATTGAAAAAACTACAAGAAAATTCAAAAGAAACTGAATGGATTGGACATGATAGCTTTGCGGGAGAGGTGTGAAATTACCATTGGGATCCGAGGTGTGGGAGTGGAGCGGAGGGGTCCAGAGCCATGGAGGAGGGGCAATTTCGTCAATGAGGAGTTTGGAGGCGAGGTGCTGGTCGAAGAGATGGGTCTGGTGCTTGGCCTGGTCGATGATCCACCGCTTCCGCTCGAAGATCTGCACGAACAGCTTCTCTATCGTCGACATCTCTTCTTCCTCTTCTTCTTCAGAGAACAGCCATGAAAATCACTCTCAGAGAGAGAGAGGGGTTCGGGGTCTGCAATGAACGGTGGGGATGGGCGAGCGTCTCGCGCGGCTTGGATTTCAAATTTTGGAACGGTACGAAAAGTTTTATGTTGCCAATCTGGATTTTCTTTTTCTTTTTTTTCTTTTCTTTTTTTTAATTGCTATGTGATCCTTTTCTTGCAAACATATTTTCACTTAGGGCCTTTGGTTTTCAATTTTTTGCATCCTAATCTTTCAATTTGCCCAAACCTTTTTTATTTTTTATTTTTGTTATTTTTGTTAAGGCAAAATTTCCCTTCCAACTGTATCGGATAATTTTTTTAGAAATGCTACTCAGCATTTTTAAGTGTTCATCTCTTAGTATTCTTATCTATGTGACACATTCACCGTCACTCACATCCACTTGTTTTTAAAAAACAAAATAACAAAGATAATGCTAAGAAATAAACACGTGAGAATACTATATAGCATTTCTTAATTTTTTTCAATTAAACTAAGATTTATTCTTAGAGCGTGTAAATTTGCCAGTTTAAAGCAATGTATATACTCTACTTCTATCTCAACCCTGTCTCATTCGACTGATATGACAATACCTATCAATTCTTAAATTATCCATCGTTTAAAAAAAAAGAATTAAAAATCTAAAGACTAATGAGTAATGAAGCATATGAGTCTAGTAAAATAGAGATGATGGATTGAAATAATTTCCTCAAACTTAGTTTATTCCAAATTGACATAAATTGGTGTAGCTTGATTGTCCTCGTGAACTTAATTATAATGTGATATATGTGTGATATATTATACTAATTAAACAACCAAAGCAATAGGGTATTAGTTATTTATTTTTAAGGAATTATCTCTTCATTGATATAACAATTAAATAGGGCAAAGTGATCTGTATAATGCCAAAGATACAATTCGGAGTCTTCACAATTCAAATATTATTTATGACATACTCAATAAGCTATTGGGCTATTATAAGACTATATTTACGAAAAGTCACTAACCCAATCAATTTCAGATCTACAGCAAATTTCAACGAATCACGTCTCTATCCGCTGTCAGGTCATTGATTTCATAGCTTTTTTATCTCCGCTACTAGTGCTTTATCAATTGCACTCCCCTTTGCTGTCTCTACCATAGTGACAATTATTCTTTATGCATGATAACCCATCTATCATCGACCTATGATTTGCTAACAGGAAATGAACTATAAAAAAATAAAGGACCGACCGAAAACCAATTCTGTTATTCTTAAAAATTTGTGAAAACAAGACTTAAGAAAACGAATAAAACTTTATCCCCATAAAATCGCTACTAAAGGTAGATCTAGAGATAATACATTATTATTTAAAAATAACTAACATACAATAACAAAAACTCAACACACCTTCACGTGTCCCATCCGCCACCACCAACGAGTCACGCGTGGCTAAAAAATACCTCGATGACCATGGGTAGAGGGAGGTAATATTTATATCGATCCATGAAATACTTATTGATTATTGAATTTTTAATGGTAAATCAGATTGAATTCAAAATATATGTTTAGTCTTTGCAATCGTAAGAACAAAACAAAAGCAAAATTGCATGAATTGTCTTTGTTTCCTTCTCTGTTTTTTTTTTTTTTTTTTCTTAAAATTTTTTTTTTTTGCAAGGTCCCCCTAATGCTTCAATTTTTGCAATGGACTTTTCAATTTACCATTAAGGTTGCAATGTTCCATCTTTCTACCCAAATAACAAAAGTACCATTTATATATTTAGAAAAAAATAATTTTTTAAATATATAATATTACATGAAAAGCTAAAATCTGATTATGTTGGGATAGGAAAACGGTTCTTATTTTAGTTTGCTTTTTATGACGTGGCCTGTTAGGACTGGCCTAACATTTAACTCATTTTAATATTCACGCAAGTGATCGTTACTCGGTCAGTCGGTCCACCTCCGTCTCTCTCACTCTATCTGACTATCTCCGTCACAGTCACAGACCCGCGCTCTTTCACCGTGGAATTCCAATTCTCGCTCATTCTTTCATATACCCACATACACGTTCCAATTCCACATCTCAAATCTCTCTCTCTCTCTCTCTCTCTCTCTCTCGCCCTGACTATCGTATTCATAGGTTTCATGGATATTCCATTGCCGTTCTCCAAATTAGCTTTAGGATTGATTGATCAGGACGCTTCTTCAGGAACTACAGCCAAGTAAGTATTACATGGTCAAATACTTTTTGAAACAAGAAATAAATTTCATTTGCTAGTCTCAATAACATATTTGATTTAAGAAAAAAAAAAGAAGATTTTTTTGTTTGTTGTTTGTTGTTACAAATAGTAATACATATACACCTTGCTTTAATGTAATGGATGGTAATTTTGTTTGTATGATATGCTTTTTTTTTTTTTTCTGTAAAAATGTGGTAACTTCTCTATTTTAAACTTAGGGAGAAGATATATGTAGTTCTAGTAGCGACGGGAAGCTTCAATCCTCCTACATACATGCATTTACGCATGTTTGGTAAGTTCTCGTGTAACTGAATTTTGTCTCTTAATTTTGGTGGTCATAGTTTCCTGTTTTATGTTTATGCAAATTGGACCCTTCTTTGGGAGATGGATCATGGGTTTTGGTGGTAGTGTTATTTGTCAAGAGAGGAACTAAATCAACTCGATTTTTTGAAGCTTTTGATACTCTTGTTGCTTATACTAGATCATGGCATTTTTTTTTTTTTTTTTTTTTTTATATAGTGTTTTGAAATGGTAAATCAAGGTTGGGCAAGTAAAAAAGAAACACAGGCTAGGCTACGATTCATGAATTTTTTTTGTTCCTTTCATATGAAACAAAGAGAAGTTAGGCTTTGGTTTCGGATCAGTAATTTGGGTCTCGAACCCACAGCCTCACCCTCCGTTGTTCTATGAGAGGAGGAGGTACAAGTTAGATTTTTTTTTTTTTTTGAGAACTATAATTTAGCTGATACAAGATTGAGCCAACTGTCGAATGACAACCATTTCGGATGTCACATAATTGATGCTCTCTCAAAAAGAACAGATTGCAGGAGTTGCTGAATGTTACAAATGTAAACTTAAATGTACAACTTTGTTATTTATTGTTATAACAAAACATATATACATGCATACATATTGGTTTGTCCTTACAAAACATGTACTTGTAATACTTTGCTGATGACAAAGAGTTGATTATGTAAGTTGCAGTGCTTTTTACCAATATTACTCAACTTATGGATCAAATCGTGTTTGGAATTATGTTATTTATGAATATTTGAACCCTCATTGACTTTGATGGCTTCATGGCAGGAATATAAGTAAAAACATATTTTAATCAGAAGTATGTCCTGAGTTTTGAACATAACTCATAATAATTACTTGTGGCATTACCTGCGAAGTCATCCATCTATTAAGCGTTGCAATAGTGTAGTTTCAAAGATAATAAGTGCTAGATATTATTTCATGCATATGAAACAAGAAACAAAATAATAAACAGAGATGTACAGGTTCAATAGTCTTCAATGAAATCTGCTTAGCATAATGAACTAATTGACTTATAGTTGCTTTTCCTTTCAAAAACTCACATGCTTTCCTATCTATCTTTTGCTGTCTTGGGTTGGCTAGCGAAGGTGTTTGTTGCTAAAAACATGTTCTCGAAATAATAAAAGCATTTCCCCTTTTATATTGAATATGGTGCCTTAGCAAGATGGTATCTTTTTTCATTTCTTATAAACTGACTCTTTCATGCATACCATTATTGACCTGAGTTCTTGCTAGTTGGGACATCATGAGCTTATGTCTAAAATTCATGTTAACAAATGATGAAATTTGTGGGAAGTATTAGCAGTGATATACATACATGCATATATATAAATTTGACTTTGTAGGAATTTATTATTTTCTTAGGCATTTTGTCAATTTGATTAGTTTCAATGTTATTCTTAGAGCTGGCAAGAGATGCATTGAATGCAGAAGGCTATTGTGTTATTGGAGGTTATATGTCACCTGTTAATGATGCATACAAGAAAGAGGTATGTTGTTTTTAGCATATTGATAGACACATAATTTGTAAAACAAGCTTTCATGAGCAATTGGATAGTGATGCACATTTTACATAACATATTCTAAACCATTAAAGCAAAAGGCCATATTAGGAAGTTTGTCACAAATCTCAATTTCTCCAGGACCTCATCAATTTCTATTCCGGGTTTTTTTAACAATCTAACAACCCTAGCTTCCCCCTCCCAATGCATGCCATTTTCCTGTATAGAAAAATTAAAACTGAAAGACCTATAGACACTCAGACACTCATACACACACTCGCAAATGCAAACATGGAGAGGTACTTTTCAAATTAATTGGAGTAATTCTCTGGATCCTTGTCTAATTGATGTGCTGCTTTCAGTGGACTTCTTCAACAGAAATTACTCATATTGGAGAACCTCTTCTTCCTTTTACCTTATTTTTTCCCCCCTTAAAATACTTTTCCCCTGGACCAATGAGCTTTAGCTCAAATGGTACTTCCTCCCTTTGTAGGAAGGTGGAGGGTGAGGTCGTGGGTTCAAGTCCCACCGGGTGTGTGTAACTTACCAATCAAAAAAAAAAAAAAATTCCATGGAAGAGGATGCTGATACTCAACAATCATTGTTAGAATCGTGATTGACAATTATCTCATATCATCATTGCATCGGTTACTTGGTTGAATTTGTTTCTACTAATTTATCCTATGTTTTAGTAACCATCATTCTGCCTTTGTTAAGTGATATACCCCTACTTTTCTGTGACCAAACATCAACATGGTCTGACAAAGCTGTCACTTGAGTTTTTGTATAGGGCCTTTTATCTGCTGAGCATCGTATACAGCTGTGTCATCTAGCCTGCAAAAATTCCGAATTTGTAATGGTTGATCCATGGGAGGTAAATTACTCTCTCCTAATCCCTCTCACGCTCATTCTTACAAATTTCTTGGAATTTAGCACTGATGCTTGATTCAATAG
This sequence comes from Corylus avellana, assembly GCF_965113065.1. NCBI lineage: Eukaryota > Viridiplantae > Streptophyta > Magnoliopsida > Fagales > Betulaceae > Corylus > Corylus avellana. The sequence goes on from NC_142492.1 coordinate 949,278, forward strand.
AATTGTGATTCATTCTGATATATTGTGTTCTCATTCACAAGCGTAGAAATCTACTGTGGTCTTTGTTCATTATGTTTGCAAAGTTTGAAATCTAATTTTGGAAGTTCTAAATCCTTGTTACAGGCAAGGCAAACTACCTTTCAACGCACTTTAACCGTTTTATCTAGAGTGAAGAGTATTTTATGCGAGGGTGGAGTGGTATCCAGAGGTATGTTAAGCAAAAGTGGTATCTTTTCTTTGCTTTTGAGTGATTCGGCTACACAATTGTGATTACATCCTCCTGAATATTACCCTTCTGTCACATATACACATGAGCACATGCACATTTACATATAACAAAATTGGATGGCTGTTATATTAGGAGATTTATCAGGAATGCTTTGTCAATTTAAATTTGGATTTACATGGAGGGATCTGTCGCCGAAAAAGCCATTTAAAAGGGGGAGGTCTTGGACGTTGGGTTCAACGGATGGGAGGAAAGCGATTTGGAGGAGGAGAAGGGAAAGGCTACCCCTAATGGGGTAGCTTCCTATCTGCCTTAGATTGAAAATATATTAGTTATTACTGATATTGACTTTATTTTTGTATTCAATATCTTTGATTGATCATTTTAACGTATATCGGTTCTGACCTGGGTCACATGCGTTTCATTTTTGGTTTAAATGGAATGGCATTAACTTGCTTTTCTCCTGCTCCTTGTAGGATCCCTTAAGGTTATGCTTGTCTGTGGTTCTGATCTGCTCCATTCTTTTGGCATTCCTGAAGTCTGGATTCCTGACCAGGTATGTACTCTCATCATATAATGATTCATATGTAGTAGGTGCTTATCATGGGATAGCCATCTCATTTGAGCGATTTGATATTGGAAGACTACTGTCATTTTACTCTGCATTACCATGAAAGGCAATGACCTGTCTTGAGATTTGGATGTTTTTAGTTCTTTAGTTTATGAGAATTTCAAAATGAAAATTACATAATACATAGGATGGTAGTGTATAAGTTTGAGTAGAAGGATTTATTTAAATGTTCTTCATTATTAGGAGCATATATTTGAACAGAAATGCATTGTAAAGTTATCGAGAAGTTGGATTTCTTTGGTATGTAGATATGATGTCTTCAGGAGATATGGGTCAAACCTCTTCGAATTGATCCGTCACTCATTGCAGTAGATTATAATTATCAACAAATCTTTTGATTGTTCTCCAGGTTAGGGCCATATGCAGTGATTATGGCGTGGTTTGCATTCGCAGAGAAGGACAAGATGTTGAGAAAATTATTTCTGATGATGAAATTCTGAATGAATACAGGGTAACCATTTCATTCATTCCCATGTTTTTTTGTGTTGTTTGAACTTTGAACTACTATGGATGTCCCTTGTTGTATGCACATATCAAATGTCCACATTTTTGCATTTTGACCAAATTCTGGAAACTATTCAAAAATGGTTAAACTGGTCCAAATTTCCAGTTGTCTTCAGAATTTGAATACTTAGGTGTAGAGGACCTTCCCTTGGGGGCTTTTATTGACTCAACTGTTTTAATTCATCGCTGCTTTACACACTCCAAGGCTTTACACACTCCAAGGCTTGTTGGTCCATCCGAAACGCATTGACTCTAATATTTGTTTTGCTTTTGCAGGGTAACATTAAAGTCGCGGATGAGCTTATTCCAAATCAAATCAGCTCAACAAGAGTAAGGTAAACAGTAATTGTTTATTGACAATACTAAAGGGGATTCAAAACTGATAACTTTCATTAATGAAGAAAGTTTTTTTTTTTTTTTTAATAATTTGAATGTGCATCATCAGGGACTGCATTTCGAGAGGGTTGTCGATAAAATATCTGACAGCAGATGAAGTGATAGATTATATAAGAGAGCAGCATTTGTACTTGAATCGCAGTTGAAAAATGATGAGCTTTTCATCATCATATACTATTGGGACTGTTGTATACCATTGATCTCCATCTGTAAAAAGTAAAAACCATAATATATCGTATCTTTCAGGTAGAAATCTCATTTGATTGCATGCAAGTAAATACTCAGAAAACTCTTGAAAAGTCGTCCTTTTGAGCTTTTTCTCTAGGAGTGTTTGACTCTTGTATTCCAAGCCTTCATGAGGGTATCCGGTGCCTTCTACACGGCATTCTATAATTTATATGATTAACACAATATATATATATATCATCTTCTTAGAAAGAACCTTTGTGGTCACTATTGAAGAATTAATATTGACACGTTTTGAAGAAAAAAACAAATAATTTAAAATTATATATACTGATGCACAAACTTTAAATCTTGACAATGAAATAGTGATGATCTTTGTCCTCTCATCAAAGGGCTAACTTAAGGGATGATAATTTGTATTCGCGTGTCGGGTTCAAATCATGTTAAGGTATGAGTATAAAATTATATAAGTCAATCATAATTTGATTAATTTAACCTTCAATTAAACGGGTCAAACTCCAACCTGTTAATTTTGTATTGGATTAGCAGGTTGATTCAAAAAGTGAAAGCCTTAATTAATTTGGGACCAAGCTGAATTTCACAACCATTTTTAAGTACTCCCATCAAAATTTAGAGTTCCATTTTAACTCTTTACTGAGATGAAAGCAGAGAGCGACCAAAAATGACCAAAAGATAACTTAATTAAGCAAAGAGATGAGCCCAATATGTGATGGGATAAAATCCATCGAAAAATCTTAAACTATAATAGCATATAACAAAAGGATTGCTACCCATGCCACATCTTATTCCTCGTCATTTGAACTGAACAAAAGGATCAAAGCTGGCCGAAGCATTCTGGGCAGTGGAGGAGGCTCCGCTACCAGCCAAATCCCTATAGTACCCCCCTCCACCCATTGCAGCAGCAGCATCAAGCATCCCGGAAAAATGGCCCATTGGGTACCCAGACCCATAAGGTGGCGGCATCCCAATAGGGCCATGATGATTAATCTCCATCCCACGCTTAAGAAAAAGCAGTTGATCCCCATGCGAAGTGTTCCGCTCATTCTCCGCCTCACGGTACCGGTTGAGGTATACAGTGAGCGGCTCAATGTAGTCGTCGAAACCCAGCTTTCCCATCGCCCAAAGCACGTCCTCGGCAGTGACAGTCTTCCGCTGCTCCCTCTGGCACCGCTCGTTCGCCTCCCCGGTGATGAAGCTGATGTATTCCGACACGCACTCTTGGATTGTCTCCTTTGCGTCGTCGGAGATCTTTGCATGGGACGGTAGAATGCGGCGCATGATGCGTATCACGTTGGCTATGGGCATGTATTGGTCTTGCTCACGTACCATGCATGGCGGCGGCGGCGGCGGAGCTTGCTGATCGCCATTACAAGTAGTGTTGTTGTTTGAGTCATTAGGCAACACCATGGTCGAAGCTGAAATAAATAATATTATAATTAAAGGGAAGAGTCGCATTCAAATCTCCAAAAATTTGATGTCCAGATCATTAGCAATCTAGATAGTAAATGTGAGTGAACTTTTACGTGATATGACTATCCCAACAAGTAAACGAGCTGCCTGAGACATGATTGGACAAATGAGCCTCACAGAAGCTCTTTCACATTTTTTTGTCTGAATTGCTATGAATTTCTATCTAGAAAGAGCTCGTAAAAATATGAAAACAAAATTATTGATACCTACACATGAACTATGAATCTTTTAACTCTTATTCCAAAAGTCTAAAATGTAAAATCTAATACATATGAATTATGAAATGAAATGACTCGAGATATAGAGAATCCAAATCCCTAAATTGCTAGGAAATAATCAATATTTTAATACTTCCTCCTAATAAACGATACTTAATGCATGGAATCTTAACTTTAAAAAAGAGATAAATAAAGTTAGAGTTATATTTAAGATTAGTTGCCATCGTGTCATGCTAAATTATTATTTCTAGTAAATATATAAATTATAAGCTCGGGATGAATTTAATATTACTGCCGCTATAACATTAGCAAATCAAGAATGTCTTCATATTTTAATAGGATCTTTGGAATGGATAATATATATCTATTTTATAAATTATATATGAAATCATCTGCGCCTAATGATTTATATGAAATCAATGTTCGTATGTCTTTTAAAAAATTTAAATAATAAAAGATCATCTATACCGTTAGAAGCATCAATTTTAAGTCTTAACCATAACATAAATACCCTTTATTTCTTTTAAAATAGCATATAAATGATTTTTTCATATATATTTATCATACTCATTTCACAACGGTAGTGGTTAACGGAAAAAGTTACTTAAAACAAAGTATAGATGTAATAAATAAATTACTAAAAAGAAAGGAAAAAATCAAAGAAGGGAAGGGAATTGGGTTGTAGTATCAAGTACAGTGGGGCTAGCTAGCTAGGTGACAGCTGAGTTAAGAATGAGAGAGTTAAACAAAAAGGGTGGAGGGCATTTATGTAAGAGAAGCATCTTCCTCTGCTAAAACTTTGTCTGTTTCTCAAGCCAACCCAGAAACCAGACAAATTCCTAGCTAGTGGAACAACCCTTTTGCATGACCCACGTGCCACCATGACTCAGAAAAAGTGTTTTTACTGCTTTTCTTCAGATGTTCTTTGCTTGTAATTTGTAATATATATATATATATATATATATATATATATATATATATATATATATATATAATCTGCTTGGTAATCTAGGCCACTCTTAAATGGCTCTCTCTCTCTCTCTCTCTCTCTCTCTCTCATTCAAAACCGTTTCCCCTCCTCAATGTTTCTCTTTTTTCACATCTTTAATGAGACCAAAGTTTGAACTTTGAAACCTTGTGTGCACCATGTCTTTGTCTCCCATAAAAGTCAATACTACGTTTTGTGTTTTAGATGTTTTTGTTTTTAAGAAAATAAAAGAGATAGAGAAGAAAAAAGTGTTATCAAACTGATCATCAGTAAATGTAAGCAATGGTGAAAAAATCAATTAAGAATCGAGATTTTTTTTATGCAAAAATGAGATCAGCAAAGCTTGAGAGAAAACTCAAATTATTTTTTCATCATATTGTTATGGGTTGAAAGAAATTAAGAACCAAATGGTTTTTCATTAATATTAATTTCTATTAATGTAATTCATGGGATGGACCCACCTGCAGGGTAGTCCTGCATGCATGCCACGTCAATGAAAATATTCAAAAGGAAAAATAGAACAAACAGAAAATGATTCTTCTCACACCATTGTTCAGCAACCATTCGAGCAAGCGTTATAGACTTATAGTCAATGGAAAAACAAGATCATCATGTGGTCAAAAGGTGGCCAATATGGATTACCCTTCCTCTTTCCTTTCCTTTTCCTCTTTTTCTATATATATATATATATATATATATATATATATATATATATATAGCTTTTATTTCATGCAATAAGCAAGAAACAATGTTAAAATCTTGACCAAAGATTAAGCTAGATAGCCCTGAGAAGCTGCATATATAGATCCTTTACAAACGGCAAAAGAATAAAAGGAAAAAAAAAATGGAGCCTTAAGGTGGAATAGTATACATGTGCATGCAAAAACCAAGGTTGAATCTAACTAAAAATGCAAGAACATTCATATACTGCAAAAAAAAAAAAAAAATCAGAGAAGCCCGTTAAACAAAATTTTTCAGATAAAATATATATCCTATCCATGCATGCAACATATACATAATGAAAAAAAAAAAAAAAAAAAAAAAAAAAGAAGAAGAAGAGAAAGCATATTATTTGTATACTTTACCAGAGCTTGATTTTGCATGCCTGCGATAGCGATGGAACCCAACCCCACGTTCCATTAATGTTTCTTCTTCTGTGAAACAACTTCTGCTTCTTCTTCTTCCTTTTTTGTTGCTTGTTGGCAAAGCCTGTCTCTTGAATGGGCACTCCAATGGGGGGTTTTATAGAGTTGTGGTGGTGGAGTCCAAGTGGCGTACCGGCGTTTTCAACGAGGAACCCAGTATTGCCGGTTGTAACAGCCTCTGTGATTGGCCAAGAGGGTTGCCTTTACCGGGACCAACAGGTGGCTTGTCAATACCATGAGTTGTTGGTTTGAATAATAGGGCATTGGTGACTGATACTGCAATAATTCATCTTGGTTAATGGCACCTGTCTATCATCACCAATCTTTCATTAACACAAACCAATTAATTTTTGACACATTAGTAGAGAGACTATTTGGCTTAATTTTGTTGTTCGGATTGCTAACAATTTAGACAATAAATGTGAGAGAGTCTTTATGGGGCTCACTTTTCTGAACAAGTTTCGAACAGTCCACCTACCTGTTTGGGCATGTGAGCCTATAAAGATTCTCTCACATTTATTATTCGAATTGTTGCTGGAGATTCTGATCCGGTTGAACCATGGTTATTCTTAAATGTGGTGAAGTGTGATTTCTTTGATTATCCTTATTTCTTCTTTTCTTTTTAGAATGCCAAGCAAAAATGATCTAGCAAGGGTGTTTCCGAGAATGAAAGAGCTAGCTTCTTTTCTTTTCTTCTTATTTCTTCTTTTCTTCTATAGCCTGATGAGACAAAAATGGTAATATAATTACTACTATTGGGAAGGAATGATACTTTATAATATTTCATGACTTCTCCTTGGTTCCCAAGTACTCGAGAATTAATATATATATTTATTTATTTATTTATCATTTTATCTTGAAGTGAACGGTTATTATTTCCATATCTATATAAACTTGTCATAAAATCATTAACTAAAATGGGAAGCTATTGATATCTCATGTATTTTTGAAACTTGCTAAATTTTTAATTAGTTCACTTTGAAAAAAAATTATTGTAACATTTTCATATGTGTCGTGTTTTTTTGTAAGTACTTATTTTAGTTCTCTAACAGAATTTTTTTTTTTTTTTTTTTTCATCCGCATGCATGATAGTAATTCGTATGGATCTAATTTATAATGAGATCTATAATTCGTGTGAGAGAAAGAATATTGCTCAAAATATAAATAATTTATTGTTTTTCACAAGGATTAATGCCAATTTTTCCTTAATTTGTAAAATATATATGTTCAATGGAGAATCATTGATTGATTTACTTGCCATGATTGTACATATTATGTCTTTAACACCTATTAATAAGTAATAGTAATGCATTTATGAATTGAGTTGGGACAACAACTTTACCATTTTTAACTTCAAGTTCTAAAATTTCAAATTTGCACCATAAGATTTGAAAAATCCCTTCTCCCCCTTGTGCGTTTCATTTGTTTTCCTTTTCTTCTTTTTTTTTTGGCCCACTTTTTATTTTATTTTATTTTTTTTTAAGGACAGGTAGCACGATAAACTAAAGAGTAATGTTATAAACTATACTTTCATCTCACTTTTATCACACCCCAGTTGATGTAAAAGAAATTACTCCCATGGTCTATTAAACTTACATGTATAGTTAAAGCATATGATTCTTACATGCATTTTACAATTTGCATTGCCAACATATTGTATTTTTGTTACCATAATTTGAAGTTTTTGCATGGTCATAAGGGTAATAGAAGGATACACTTGTTAAAAACGCAGTTATGCCAGTTACCATTTATTTGATTACTACAAGGGAAACCAGTAGGAATGGTAGATACAGTGGGGTATCCTATTCAGAAACTAAGCCAATGGCCCTTGAAATTAAGCCCATTGTGATGTTTTGCTTATCACATATTGTCTTAATTTTTTTTTTTTTTTACAGGTCTACACAAGAAGAGGATGGAGGATTTGAACTAACGACTTCCACTTCATGAGACATGGTTCCCAGCCGATTGAACTATTATTGGTAAAAATATAATAATCAAAATAAAACCATGGCTTAAGGAGGGTCAAGGTGTGCTCTTCATTACAGAAAAGATGTTGACCAAGCAACTTCCAGATTCTTGTGTGCTAATATTTGGTTATATGACAAATCATTCCCATTATAACATCAGTAATCAACAGTAACATGTTTTAATTGAAATCAGGATGGAGAGAGAGAGAGAGAGAGGGAAGATAATATGAGATGCTCACTATGGAACACTAAATGATCTCAAAAATCAAACTTACAAAAGTAAATTATGCTAACCCAGCAACCAATAATAACACTTCCCCTATCCATAGCTGGGGAGACTGAGTGCAGTATCTAACAAAATTCACCCAGTCCCTGCATTTTAGAGTCAAACTATAGTTTTTGTTAGTTTTAATGAATAACATATCTACAAAACCCAAATCAGAACCTTACATTCTCTAAGATCTAACTTTCCGCGTATGCCCTTTTGACCGCTTCCTAGATGTTCCGGTCCCATTTAAACTTTCTCTTCGCCTTTTAACATTGCCATTACTGAGAGAATCAGCTAAGGCTTTGGAGGTTTTACTGTGCTGAACAATGTTTGTTACAATTGCATAGACAGTAACCTCACTTTTCGGGGTCAAGATGGCCTTTCTCTCAATAACTGCACTCTGCCCGCAGCACAAATCTTGAATTGCCGTGTCTCGAAGCTTTTGAAGTACGGCTTCTTCTTCAAGATTAAAACAGTCAGTTGAAACCTGCAAAGTTATAAGGTACAAATTTGAGAACAAAATGAGCATTTTATTCAGTCCACCTAGAATATCTTGGTCAAATGTCAATCAACATATGGAAAATCATCTGCGATCTTAATGCATGTACATACAGAAATATGTAGGAACATGCCTTATGTATGTGTGTGCGGACATACACACACATACATATTTGCTTTCTCCTATATGAGTTTTGAGAAACAAGCACAAACTAACAGTTGCCGAAAAAAGCAAGGCTGATGCGCATCTGGCGAACAGCATGGCATAGTTCAGAAGTTATTCAAAATAATTTACTTTATTTGTAGCATGCTTGAGAATCGTCAACTAGATTGTGAATACAAAAGAGATATCTGTCTTGAAAATGTTATCTATATTTTCCTGCTAAAGGAAAAGCTTTTTGTGGTCGAAAAAAAAAAATATATATATATATATATATATATTTTTTTTTTGATAAGTATAAAAAATATTATAGTTGAAAAGCCATAAAATGACTTACAGTTTGCTGAAATATAAACAATTATCCAAACTGAAGGAAGTGCCTTGTAAACTACCATCAGCATCATGTAGCATTGATTTATCATGCAAGTTAAATCATGTACCACCGAGTGCATGTGTACAAAATTACCAACAAAAAATTAATATAAAAGATGACGAAATAAATAGAACAGATCTATCTTCTCACCTTAAAATCAATGGGGATATTAATTTCAGTAGACTGACAGCCACAACCATCACTGAAATTGAGTTTTAAACCCAATTCAAATGATTTCGTCTGCATGGTTCTCCTGACACATATCAATAACAACAATGTAAGAAGAAAAGGAAGCAGCAAGAAATTAAATAATGCGAGCCAACCTATCAGTGATAGCACACTTGCTAACCCATGTGATATCCCATTCTATTACTCCTATCTCCTCGGGCTGAATTCACAGAAATAAGAATCAACAATTGGAACCATTCACACTTTGTTCATAAAAGGCCAAGCAACTTGACTAAAATCCAAGTCACTGGCAAGGATCATGCATCAGTTACTGATCACATACAATAAGTTCCATGACGCCAAATTTTCTCATTTTGAAGAAATTCCATATTAGATACTGAAAGCTTATGGCAGCTTAAAAGCATATACGGTCCCCTATCTACCTCAAATTTTTGAATCCCTGGTGGGAACTATATACAGTAGAAAACATTATGACACTCAAAATTGCCGGGTATAGATATTTTTTTTGATAAGTAATCATGATATAAAAAAGAGCAGAGGCGCGCAACCCATATACACGGGAAGTATAAACAGAGAGCGCCTAGGAGGGGGAGAAATGAAAAAGAAAATCAGAGAAACTAATCACTAACAGAGAGCGCCGGGTATAGATATAATAGCACTCATCTGCATTTTTTCTTTTTCTTTTTTATATTGGCAAAACCCAGCACAATTAAGTGCTACACAACATGGGATAGCATTGGAGACACCTTTTTAGCCGAAACGGTTGCACATGTAACATAGCTGCTTTATAATCCTGCTTGTCCAAGAAGGAAACCTGGATGCGATGCAGCAGAATGGTTAACCCCAGTAGGAAGAAATGGCTACATAAGAACAAAATGACATGGTAATTAAAATATCTCATGTGACACAGGATATCATAACCACCCTATAGCTACCCTAGGGATACTACTTATAAAAGTGAGCCATTCTTGATATTTAGTCAATTTTTTGAAGCAAGGGTCATCGCCTTTTGATTTTACAGTTTATTACTAAAACAGATTTCTTGTTAATAATGACAAGCAATCGACCTTGCAGTAAGGTATTCAAACAAACTATAAGTATGGGCTTGTGGAGGTCATTGCAGCCTCCCTTTTGGAGTTAAAATATGGACTCCCACAGAAACTTACAAAAAGACTACGGATATTCTTGTTCAAGGGAAATGAGAAGCAGCATGAATTTCTAAACATAAAATCACCTCAACAGATTTGACGAATGGCAATGGAGCTCTGTGTCCATGTATACTTGCTATTTGGAGGGTCCAGTTCACATATTTTTTATCTGTAGTCCAAGAAGGCAAACTATATAAGAAAACTAGAAGACTAAATCCTCAAATAATTAGAAGTCAGTCCTGTAACTCCTTGCTTTTTGTGCTTCAAAAATAATGTCTAAGAACTAGAATTAGAGATAATATAAGGAAACACAACCATTTCTCACACACGGGGTTAATGACAGAGAACAGGAATTCAATATATATATATTGCACAAGAAAAATGCTGCCACTATCCTTTAGCCCAGTCAGATTGAGTGAAGTTAACATACTAAAAATCCTGGTTCAAAGTCTTTAAATGAAGTTCTTATGTCTGTTGAAAGAAAACCCAATGAGAGAGAGACAGATTTCATCATGATGGGATATGCATTAGAAAATAAGCCACAAAACACACGCTCATAAAAGCCAGACCCCCCAATGCCAAGGATTGGCTTCACCACCAAATCTAATAGCGAAGCCAAGGTCAAACTACTCATCCAGTAAAATATGCAGATTGTTAAGTTAAGCCCATCGCTGCCACTTAAATTTGTCAAAGTCAGACACTAGCCTAAAAATGGGCCCATTAGAAGGATAACAGATCTGCTTCACATATGTAATACGCGTGTTCATGTCACTGAGTGTATCCTTAAGAATATCGATTACAAATCCAAATAAAGTTACCTATACTCAAGGCTTGAGTTAGAATGGCCTGGAAAAGATCAATCCTGACAAATGGTGGAATCTGCAGGTTAAGTAAGTCCATGACACCTGCAACAACCTGTTCTATTTCAAATAAATAAATTATACATAGCAGAAGGCCAAGTCAAGCCAGAATATATGCCTGATAATGAGAAATTAATATCTAAATACATTTAAATTGTTCGCATCCTGACCAACTTTAAATAAAATATATTTTTATTACCAAGACTGAAGGCTAAGACATTCATCCTATATACAGACTTAAGCGGGCAAAAGAACCTCAGCTAGGTAAAAGAAATTTCAAACAATGCCACTTGATGCTATTTTCACTATTTCAGAGCGACAGGGGAGAAGCGAACAAGAAAAATCTCACTCAAAAGACATAAATTGCAATACCTTATCTACACGCCCATGGATCACTATACTTGCTTTCTTGTCCTTGGGAGTTTTCTGTAAATTTCAGGAAAGCACACTTTAGGCAACTAGAGTATAGATTCCTAAGCATATATGTAAACTGCCATCTCAAAGATATTGAACGGGCATGAAGGAAAAAGTAGAGAGAGTAACAATTCAATATTGCACCAGTTTCTTATATGTGCAAGCCTCAACCACTCATGCACATTCGAGCTTTTGTTGGAAGTAATTGAGCTTTTAATGCAATTTTTTCTTTGTCTGAGTAAGTAGTGAACACATTTGGAACAAAGAAGAAGTACCTGAAGATTCACAATTACAATCTTTCCCCCACCACGGAGTGATTTAAGAGGAAGGTTACATGCTGGAGTTATTTGCAAACTGCATGGAGAAATCATGCACACAATCGTAACAAACAAAAAAAAACATGAATTGAAGAAGATTCAGAACAGGAGCTCAATGGCTCTTCAATCAAGTTTACTGAGGATGTCAACAAAATAATTGATCATGGGGTCCAGTTTTAAGAATTTCTCATACAAGACAAGTTGAGAATGAAAAAGAGGATGTAGTACTGTCAAGTAAAGAACCGTGCTCTTACCTCGTCCCCAAACATAATACAACATCAGCCATCCTGCAGTGGTTCTCAGCAGGATCCATCTCCTTTGGGGGTAAGGCATCCTGTATGGAGAGAGAGACAGAGCGAGAGATTTCTCAGTGAAATGTGCTTTGAAGAAATTTAAAAAATTAGCCATTGGTACCATCCAATTTTCTTCCCTATTTTTTAGCCAGTAGATTATTTTATATAGGTCAACACACAAAACCTCCCCCTGCATAAGAACCACAAAACAAATGCTATACAGACTTGTTGCAAGCATTGCGAGTATCTGGTGTCCAATTTTTTCTTCAAACTTAACTATAGAATGTTCTCTGAATGATCTAATTGTTGAACCAAAACATCTATCCATTGCTATACATGATATATACTATTGTCGCTTCATATAAAAATAATGAGTTCGATCTCTCTTTACATGATAATAACTTAACAACCAATGTGGCATGACAACAACTCCATTCAATAACTAAAATAGGACTAACACGTTCATCTTTCTCCTACCTACAATATTATACAAACCTTTACATAAATTTAAAATGATGGGAAAAGAGCATTTAACATAGACTACTAATTATGCTTTATTGGCTTCAGGGTGGATAAAAAGATCTTCAGGAATGAAAGATGTCAATGGGACTTTGGCAACCTTTTTACTTTCATGTATCTCAAACTAGATTTCATAGCTTAGGTAAAAAATGGAGAATTCAAATATGAACTTTTACGCACGGTCTAAACTCAAGCTTTTATAATGTTTCAAAGAAATGGCACAATGTCAAAGCTCAGGAAAAATTTTATTTTCACAATTCCTCGTGACTGTCCAACAATAAGCTGTTACTCATGAATTTCATAGATACCTAGTTAGGGAAACTACTCCATAGAGTAAGTACAAGAAGATAAGGCTTCCCTGCATAAAATCATGACAATTACAATCAAATGTTTGTTATTTGATATTAGGAGATTCAAGTTGAATTAAATTGGTCCATAATCCAGCTTCAGAAACAATATATTTTGTCTCAAACTAGTTTAAAAAGGTCATTCCATTGTCTACTAATATCAAAATTTGAGGTCACTGCTTCGTATTTGAATTAAATTTTACATTCCTATGAACCCTAAAAAGATCTATGTCTAACTTGCCTTTCCTAGCATTTAAAATATTTGCATTACAAACAAATCAATTAGTTTGAAAAGCCACAACCAAGCAACCCACTATACACCAATTATAATTTTTAACTTTGAACCTCAACTAAAATGAAACAAAGAAAATAAAGAATATAGTACCTCCCAGTCCAGAACTGTATCCTTAAGTTTTGCTCCACATTTTTCATCAGAACAACGTCTTGATGTCTCCTTCAAACCAATAGTTTCCACCTCAAAATCCCGCATGTACCTAGACAGGTGCAAATCATAATAAGAGCATCAAGAAGTGACTACCAAATATCAACTAAGTAGAATACAATGAGCCCCAAATAAGTAAAGGAGAAACATTCAAAGAATGGTGACACAATGTAATTACGAAATCAGTTTCAACCAAAATATCTAGCCTTACTCGGTTCCACATGAAGGGCAAGCTTCCATAAAGGAGTTCCCATGCAACTCAGCAAGTTTCTCCCTTGGAATTCCAGACCGAAGATGGAGTCCATCAACATTCTAGCATTTAAATGTAATAATTATAGGAAATGATATCAGAAAAGTAAACCCATATGTTTTAATATAATGCTACGTAATGACTCATATGATGGAATGCAATGCTAAAAGACACAAGAAATGGATAAAGTATTTATGCCATTTGACATTATTTTGCACTTAGCATGATTGAAGAAAGAATTATGTATGCACCCAAGGTAAGCAAAAAAATCCATAATGTAAACATAGTCTCAGTAGTATGTCTGAGTTGTTAAAAATAGCAAAAACATATGAACACTCCTTGCAGCCCATTTCAGTCATGGGACAAAAAAAATATTCTCAGAAAGAACAATTAATAGCATGAAGTAATGGCTCGGGTGAGCATCAAAAGAAGGAAACAAATTTTAAGCAGAATGAAACTAGATTAAGCACTCATTAATCAAAGTTCGAGTTAAAGAATCTCCAAATGGGATAATATCAGTATATAGCTAAAAAATGAACTCATGTAACCATACCTGACTTATAAGAAACTTCAAAAGACCAGCCTTCTCTAGTTCAACCAAAGCCATATGGGTCAAGCTCGGCATTGCACGGTGAAATGGCAGTGATGCTTCAGGCAAGGCTTTGCCTTCACGCTGTAACAAATAATTCAGGATCAGAATAACCACACAGGGATTTACCATGAGATAATTATTTTGGTGACTGCTAAAACAGACGATGGTAAGGTGCACATTGCATGACATAAGAAGCGACTACAACAAAGAATGGCAGCGACTGAGACAAATTAAAGGAACGTGTTCATCTTTTTTTCCAAACACATATATAATTCATTTGGACAGCTCATCAGCTAATAATTAACATTCTAACAATAAGAACAAATAAATCCCCACATGTGGATCATTAAGAACACAAAATTTTGTAACAGATCAGAAATTAATTGTTAAACACTTCACTGAGCTGTTTGTTAAATTGAAATAGCCCTTTCTAAGTTCAATTGAAGTGGTTTTGGCAGGGGAGGAAGGATTGTTAAACTAATGTGCTTTGCAAAAAGAAGAAGGGGCTCATTAAACTCCTGGGCTATATGAATTCACAATTTTCACCTGAAGTGTCCATATTCCCTTGGGACCTCGAAAATCAGGTATACCACAAGAAGTTGATATTCCCGCACCTGTAAACACCACTAGATGCTTACTCTGCAAGTAGAAACAAATGATTTTAAGACACTGATCAATATAAAATCTCAAAACAAGGATTTATCTATCATCAATGAGATAAGTGAGGTGTTGCAAGTTCAAACCTTTTTTATCATCATGGCAAGTCGTTCAATCTGCCAAGAGGGGGAAAAAACCCAGTCAAGATTAGCATAACTAGAAAACACATGAAGAATTGAGCAATTTTATTTCAATAAACACAGGAAGAAAACCTTGAGAGGGCCAAAAACACAAAAGTGAAGAAATTTGCAATAAGGTTAATTGAATTAGCATCTAGAAAGCATAATATCTTCTTCTTGGCATGAATAGTAATATTTTTTGGGGGGGGGGGGGGGGGGGGGGGGGAAGGATTTCCTACTGGGATGAATATAAATCATAATAGATCCACCAACAGCTGCATCACTATTAAAACTGAAGGAGAAAGAACAAAGATACTCCCACCTTCCAAGAGTCCTCGGGGTTTTTGGTAGCCAAGAAGATGATGTAAAATGGGGAGAACAGGTATTAGAATCCTAGGTTTACAACTATATCTGGAGTCGTCAAAAAACAAAAAAGCATACTTCTCTCCATACATTGCCCAAAAAAACAGTTCACACCAGATGTTTTCTTCTCTTAAATCCAACTGCATTCTGTTGGGGAGGATCATTAAACCTTTTTACTCATCCCACCTGTCTAAATCCATAATTCTATTGCATCATTTTTCACTTTATTAACAAGAAAGTCATCTTTCTATTACATACTCGATGATTAATCACTACTACCCTCCTGTTATCTTCATGATTGATATACCTAGAGTACATACACCAAAGGAGCGCATAATTGTTCAACTATCTACAAAATTCAATTATAAATGCCACAATCCTAGGCATGTATTTCTTAAACATCCAAAGTCCCACAGAACTGTTCATTCCATCAGAATCCTTCAACTATCTCAGAGGATCTTTTTTTTTTTTTACTTCTCAAAAAACTGGCATCCCAGAAAAAATAACGCGACCCTTGCAATTTCCCATGAGAAGCATGTTGGTGATCAAGAATGTCACACAAGTAAACTACAATTGCTACCTAACCATCATATCTATTGTCGCTAAACCAGAAATGGGTACACAAATTTCAGCTTAATCACCACCAAATCAAGTGAAATCCAATTCTAGTAGATATGAATGTAAAAACCCAGATATGAGATCTCATAAAACCAGCCAGAATAGCACACATAACAAAGCCCCACAGCAAGCTATTGCAGAAGCACAAAAAAGAACCATACTTTCGCCAAGTTTAAGCACAGAAGACTAAGTTACATTCAGGGGTATCACAGTGCCACAAGATCATTAAAGTTACCAAGCCACAACGACAAACAACATGCAAAGTAAAAGCACAAAAGATGACCCAAAAGAGCAAGAATGTGAATGGCAAAGAGAAAAGAAAAAACCCCCCCACTTTTTCTTGCAAAACGTGAGGTGGGTCGAAATGCTCCGTCATTCCAACGTTGCCCACATCTTCTATGAACGAAAGCTTCTCTGCGTACCCCAGAGACATGGTGTCACTGACTCAAAACTCTGCTCCTTTCTACACCACCTTCTCTCTTCCCCCTCGACAAAGTTGATCAAAATAAAGGTGGGAGAGTGAGGCCTTTTATTTTCCTCCCTCTACTGCTCACAGGAGCGTCTCTATTTTTTTTTTTTGGCTTCTTTTAAGGAGACCCCAACATCCAAAACGTGCACTGGCCTCCCCTGCATATCAGGAAAGAATTTCATTCATTCACATTTGCAAGATTACCACAGTGCCCATGATATTTAATTTGGGTTTTTTTTTTTTTTTTTTTTTTTAAAAGAAAAAATTTGTATTCATAATTAATTATAGAATTATATGGATAAATTCTAGTCAATTACTAAGTCATTCAGAGAGTATACTTGCCAATTAAGAAAAAAAAAAAAAAAAAAAAGAGGGAGAGAAGATTCTAAAAGACAATTTAGTTCCTCTACTTTTTTTTATTTTTTATTTTCTTTTATTGGCAATTATGTAATATTTACGACTTTTTATGTGTGCCCATAATATGACTCAATGGCCTGTGTGGAAACTTGTCCCCTTTTCTTTAAGCAAACGATTCATTAGGAAAATGAAGGGATTCACAAGTTATCTATCAATCTGTGTGATAGTTTCCAGGATGGGATGAAATGGGTACGGATCTGAACAATCAATTGATTGGATGCTAAATCCTAAGTCGAAAGAATTTGTAGATAAAGAAAGGTCAAGCATCAATTGTCTTGTCAGGGTTAATAGGATTACTGTGATGATTAAGTCGGTATTTATTTGAAAATAAAATGAGCTCAAGAAAAATTGAAGAATAAGAGTATTGGGTAAGAATTATGTATTACCTCCCCCTTTCTTTATAGTATGTTTTCCGGCACTTTGTCGGTTATAAAGGAATTTATGAGATAACTGATTTGATTATGTGAATCCCTCTATATTATGCATATGTTCATTAGCTCCCAAGAATAAAAAGGCATTACCAGGTAAAAATGGCTTAGATATTGTAAATGGGGCCTCTCTTTATCATCCGTGTGCCCGTCTCTCTTGGCATGGTTGGGTTCAGTTGATTTACGGGGCTTATAGAAAGTGAGCTGACTTGGGCCAGCCAAATGGGCCTATTTCTAGGGGGGTTCACTCTTGGGTATACCATGGCCCATTATAAAATGAGATGTGATCCATTGAATCATATTAACGCCATTGTGTTGATGATATTGTGTAGCTTTTTCTTGATTTTCTTTTCCATGCGTTTCTTCTACGCTCCTGCTTTTAACATTCTACTCTTCATTGATTTTATTCTCTTTATAACTTTTAGGGGAAACTTCAGAAAATCTCGCTGAACTTTCAGTCAATTTGAAAAACTCCCCTCTAAATTTTCAAAACTCTCATTTAGGCTTCCTAAACTTTGGTTTTCTTTCACTTTTGACCTTTTTAACATTAAATTACGTCGTTTTGGATGTTTTATACCCATTTTACCCTTCCCCAAAACTACGTCGTTTTGTGTCCTAAAATTACAACACCTACCCAGCCCAAAACGACAACGTTTTAGGCATTAATTTTTATTTTTTTATTTTTTTAAAAAAGGAAAAAAAAAAAAAAAAAAAAAAAAAAAAAACCCGGGGTGGCTAACCCACCCCCTGGCTGGTCTGGGGGTGGCCGGACCACCCCCTTGGCCATGGGGGTGGTCCGGCCACCCCCAAAAGGCCAAAAAAAAAAAAAGGGGGGGGGGGGGGGGGGGGGGGGGGGGAGGGGGTGCATTTGGGGGTGGCCGGACCACTCCCAAGGGGCTGGGGTGGTTTCGGCTACCCCATACCGGCCGTATGGGGTGGCCGAAACCACCCCCAGCCCCTTGGGGGTGGTCCGGCCACCCCCAAATGCACCCCAACCCCCTTTTTTTTTTTTTTTTTTTTTGGGCCAAGGGGGTGGCCGAACCACCCCCTTGGCCATGGGGGTGGTTCGACCACCCCCAGATCGGCCAGGGGGTGGCTCCAACCACCCCCTTGGCCAAAAATGGGGTGGTCCGGCCACCCCATTTTGGCCAAGGGGGTGGCTGAAGCCACCCCGATTTCCCCCCCTTTTTTTTTTTAATTTTTTAATTTTGCTTTTAAAAATAAAAATAAAAGAAATTAATGCCTAAAACGATGTCGTTTTGGGCTAGGTAGGTGTTGTAGTTTTAGGACACAAAACGACGTAGTTTTAGGGAAGGGCAAAATGAATATAAAAAGTCAAATTATTTGACTTTAACGTTAAAAGGGTCCAAAGTGAGAGAAAACCAAAATTCAGGGGGCCTAAGTGAGAGTTTTGAAAATTTATGGGGGGTTTGTCAAAATGACTGGAAGTTCAGGGGGGCTTTCTGAAGTTTCCCTAAGTTTTATATAGGTTTTCCGTGGTAAAACACATTGCTTATATGATTCTTTTTCATGTTTGGCAGTTGTGGTGAATGGTTTGGCTTGTAAGGATCCCAACCTGGTTGAAAGCCCATGACTTCCTCTTCACTGGACTTGAGATAGCAGGCAACACATCAAACCCATATGGATCTACAAAGGCAATTTTTTTTTTTTTTTTTTTTCTTCAATAATAATGGAAACAAGGGTTACAAGGAATCAAACAAACAAGCGGAACAAGCAAAGGCAATACTTGGAAGGAACCAAACAATAGGCAAAGAAACCATAAAGGATTCGGGCCGTTCCAAGTGCTGTACGAGACGGTAACAAAGATCTACAAAGACCGCTGTCATTGCAGCCTTGTGCAGTCGAAACCCTAGTGGCATCACTGCCATCACAATTGCAAATGCCCCCAGTCAACACCGTTACAATAGCACTAGACCATCGACCTTTGGCATCATTCTAATGGGTCGACTAGTGTTAGATTGATATACTGTTCATCATCTCTTATCTCCAAATAATTGCATTTTTATTACTTATATGGCTTTTGGAGTCTCAAAAACTCCAAAAAAAAAAAAAAAAAAAAAAAAAAAAAAAAAACTCTTTATTTCCCATGTTTAACACTGTTTAAGGCTTAAAATATGCAAGTTTTGGGGGTGGATCCACCACCCCAAACATGCTTGGGGTGGCACTTCCACCCCTTAGTTTGTTTTTTTTTTCTTCTTTTTTAAAGTTTGAGTTTAAGTTCCTTTTTTTTAAAAAAAAAAAAAAAAAAGTATTTAGCTTTTAATTTTCATCTTTCTATGTCTAAAAAACACATATTCTATATGATTTAACAATCTTAACTAACAAATGGATCTTTTACCAAAACATAGTATGGCACCGTTTGGCAACCTGTTCCCCTCTCCTCGACATTGTTCACGCTTTATTTTTCAAAGAAATTAAAAATGTTTTCACTTTTCATATCATATCATTCATTTTTTATTATTATTAAAAAAATTTTAAAAAATCACTACAAAACAAAATGTTTTCAATTTTCAATACAAAAAATTCAAAATTTTATATATTACGTTAATCCTTGTTAGCTACAGTAATAAAGACAAAAGGGTCCTTTAGGTGGTGTTTGGCAACCGGGTGGAGAGTGGCTAGATACTGTACATTCTCAGTAAGGGTGCTTTGTAAACGTAACCCATCAGCAACCCATTTATGAAATTACCCTTTTAGCCTTCGTTTTCTTTTTTGTTTTTTAACTCACGGCTTTGCCCTCAATCTTCTCATAGTTTCAAGTTGTCTTCTCCATCATAGTTTCGAGTTGTCTTCTCCCCTTTAAGCTCTCGGTTCTGTTCTCCCTGATCTTTCTTTCCGTGTTGGGATTGCCATAAAGTTCTCTGCAGTTACTGGATCTCAGACCGTGGGCTAATTCGCAAGCTTCGTCACTGTAAGTATAAACAAAAATTACAAAATCCAACACTTTGCGCTACTACTGGGTTTGTTTGTTTGCCGAGAAAACGTAGGAATTTTTTGAAAGAAAATGCGTTACCCCATTTTCTGCCTTTCAGTTATAATTTCTTAACGACTCTAATAATTTCCCATGAAAGAATAAATTCTCACTTTTTTTTCTCACTCGCTCACACACTTTCCCGAATTCTCACCCATAATTTGTTTTCCCAGTTGGCAGGTTCGCTATCCAATTACCCATAGAATCTCTCGCATTAGATTGGAGAAGGAAAGGAAAGGAAAAGCAAGGAATGGGCAAAACGGCGACGAGCATAGACTAGAGCCAGATCTATGAGATCTACGACGTGGAGTAGTGGCAGACCCTGGTGTTCCTCCTCCTACTCCATGCCCTCCTTTTCGGCGTCCTCTCCGTACTCTACCTCCTCTACTTCGACTCCATCTGCTCCTTCTTCGAGTCCATTCTCTCCGTCACCATCTCCCTCCCTGGAGGCGCCGCCCGATTAACCGCCCGATTCACAGGCTCCGTCACCGCCCTCTCTGCCGTATGCCTCTTATTCGCCGCCGCCAACTTCTTCTACTCCCTCGTGCCCCTCCACCACGCCATGGCCCTCCGCATGCTCTCCTTCGTTGACGACTGTGGACGGGACAAAAAAACAACAAATTAACAAGAGAGAAGAAATTGGAAGGAGGGTAAAATCGTCAATTTGCATTGAGAAAAAAGTTGAAAATTCAAATTTTCTGGGATGGTCAGATGCATAAACAGTATCTAGGCATCTGACCCGGTTGCCAAACAAAGCCTTAATAGGAACCAGATGATATTAGTGGGAATGTATAGGAGCTGTGTGACTTTGAATATCCATAGAATTCAAATATTACTCGACAGTTATTCAAAGGTGATGATAGTTGTGAACATATGGCTTAAGACCTTAGCGTTTCGTGCTTCCCGGTGGCAAGCATAATGGGGTTCAATCAAATTCCTTTCCTGGTCCCATCTGCGACGACTTTTTTGATTTTCTGGCCTACAACTTTTACAATGCACTTGGACCCTAACTCCACATTTGTGAAATCAAATCCCACCCCATCATGGGCTGCCAACCATTTGGGTGTGGGCTACCAACCATTTTGGTTTGGACTAGGCAATTGAATCGAGTCGTTTTATGTTCAAGATTTTATTTTATTGTATTTAATGGTGTACAATATATTATATTATTTTAGATCTAGATCTACATTTAGTTTTTCATACTCAAATCTATTCCTCTTCGTCAGATCTACTAAATGAGCGTGCCTTCTCGGAGATGTCTACAGTGTCATGCTCCTCCGCTGCTGCTAATGGTGGGGTTTTTGTTTTTTTTTTTTAGCTTTGATTTTATTTTTGTTCTTTTGTCCTGGTATTTGCGTTGAAAAAGTGTGTTTTTTTTTCCTGACCTTTGGGTTGAGGATGAGTTGATTGATGTGAGAGATTATCTCTCACGTCCGAAAAATAAAGTTTTGGAACTTTGGGCTACTTATATCTTATATTTAGAGCCTATTTGGGATTGCGTTTAAGAAATAGAACTTTTAAGTCAAAAAGAGCTTTTGGGCAAAAGCTTCATTTTTAAGCTTTTGCCAAAAGTGCGTTTTGACCATTTTTTGGCTTTTTGGACCCTTAAAAGCTCTTTTAATTTTTTTACCAAACGAGTACTTTTTTCTTCAAACAGGCTTTTTGAGTCTTAAAAGCACTTTTAAGCCCTTCAAACGCAATCCCAAACAGACTCTTAGTCTGTCCGAATCAGATCTGTTTCATAACTGAAGTTGTATATAGGTTAGCGGAAGCTGATGTCATAGATAATATTTGATTGTAAGAATTTTCTAATTGTAGCTATGACTTTGTAATTTCATAATCTGTTGGCTATGTTATATATATAGCTTTGTGATGTAAGAGTTGTTATACTATTGATCTTCTATTAATGAAATCTTAAAGATTATTGTTTTAAAAAAAAAGATATTACATTATTTTAAATTTTTAAATGACGTGATTAATATTGTATTTTGTTACATCTAACGATATGATGCCACATGACAACTTATTCATAACGTGATATTATGCACACTGTTAGATACAACAAAATAAAATATTGATTATGAAATGGGTATTCTCTATTTTTATTTGAAATGGAAAGAATCAAATTCCAGTTTTTTTTTTTAATGTCTTTGTTGTTTGTTGTCTTTCTCCTTCAATATTCTATTAAAGAAGAACAATCTCTTTTTAGAGCAAAGGTATTTAATAGTAAGAGTATTTACTTGTATTTTTTTATCTTGTATTAATCGAACAATGACTCCTAGATAAAAATAGAGAATTAAGATTGAAAAATGTTAATTTTGATTAAAAGCCCATTTAAAATCATCTTACTGTGCTTAAAAAAGTATTTTTAGTACATAAAAAAATTGTGTCAAACAACAAGTTGTTAAAAAATTCAGAATATTTTTTTTTGTTACTCTAAAAAAAAGAAAAACTTATGAAAAAAACTTAAAAATAAAGCTTTTTTTTTTTTACTTTAAAAGCTCTATTTTTCAATCACATTCCAAACATGCTAAACCTTTTAAATCTTCTATCAATAAACAAAAATAAAAACAAAGAACAGTATTCAAAACACATTATTATTTATTAGGGTTTATCAAATGAGTAATTATTCGGGAAAAGAAATAAGCTTCACTAAACTACAAAGAACACCGATTATGACTGAAAATTCAGAAATTCAAACTTCATGGACTTGACTGGATAATAAATCATAATTAATCATTATTCAAACTATCAACAGTAGTAGTACTAGAACTAGAAGCTCAAAGACTCCTCACAATTCACAAACAAACAAACGGTCAAGATTCTCCTCATCACAACGTGACCAATACGCCTGAAAAGTCCGCCGTTTAATTGTAGTTACAAAGGGAGTTGCCAGTCACTCCAACATTTATTATTGGGGTACACCAAGGTGATAGTGGAGTTAGGACCGTGATATAGAGCACGCTAGCACGCCAATAAAAAAAGTTTACACTGGTGTGCGTGGCACGTCAGCGTGCTGTTTTACTTCACCCGTGGAGTTAAAGCAACATGAATAAGGTTCAATTCCTCATTTCTTTTCTTTCTAGTGGTTTACATGTTCGAATTCGCTTACAATAATAATCTGCGAACTAAATGCTACTAAGAAGGAATTTTATCAACTTATACTTTGATGGGGTTGTGGTGATGAACTCGTCTTTCAAAACAGTAGTTATGGCTTAAACTGGGAACCTTGATGATCACGCCCAAAGATAAAAATTATACTGGTCGCCCATTCCTACCTTTTTAATTAGAAAAAAAAAAAAAAAATCACGAAATCTCATAACTACCCTCCAAAACTTGAGTGGGTCGAATTTGTGTCATACTCAATATTTAATTCCATCTATTTACTTAAAAGTGAATTGTATCTAGACTCATAATTAAAGAAAAAATGTTTACCACTCTCAAATACATACTTTTAAGCATAATATTAAAAATTTGAATATATTATTATTAAAATTTTGATATGATAATAATTTTTATTATTACGTTAAAAATATAAACTCGATAATGTAGGTAACATTTTCATAATTAAATAGATCGGACCCCTAACTATAACTTATTTAATAGATATGTCAAATTTGTAAGTAATGTATAAATGTGACAGCCCGATCCCACACATTTGCATGCTCAAGGCTTTATGCGCACAACTGTTGATGTTGAGGTTGCCCTTAATGCATTTAAAGAAATGAGAAAATTACAGTTTACCCCCCCAAAGTTGTCAGCGATTTGCAATTCCGCCTCCAAAGTTTCAATTTTTGCAATCCACCCCCTTAAAGTTTTAATTTTTTTCAATTCAACTATTCCGTCAGTCAAAACCGCTTTGGCTGACGGAACAGTGATCACGTGTAAGTCACGTGATCACTGTTGGTTGTTTTTTTCCCAAAATGCCCCCATCCCTACCTCCTCTTCTCCACCTACCTCGTCTTCTCCATGCCAAACCGATCGATCTGCTATTGGTCAACAAGAAACGAGAATGAGTGAGAAGGGCCTTGCAGGAAGAGGCAAAGCAAGTCTTGGGAAGAAGGCGTTTTTGTTTCTATGTTCCCCTGTTCATTTGAACGAATGATTCTTGGATTCTCCGGCAAAGGTCATTCTCCGGCAACGATAGAGAAGATTGATCCCTCTCCGACAACGACAAAGAAGATTAATTTATCGGAATTGATGGTTGATTTATGTTAATAGATGTTAGAATCATATGTTTGATCATTCACATTGTACTGGGTTGTGATAAATTTGAGATTTTTTTTGAATTACGGTTGGTTGTTTATGCATGAAATGTAAGGACTTCGGTTCTTGGATTTAATTGTTTCAATTTGGTAGTTCCATTGTCGTTTCCAAGGTGTTTTGGGATTGAATCTGGCCAAAATCCCAACATTTTTGTGAGATTTGGGCCATTTGGCCAAGGAAAGATCAATCTTCTTCCTTTTGGAGGCAACGGCGAGGGAGAGGGGCAACAACACTGTGGAGGCAACCCATGACATAAATTATTAAGAAACCAGATGGGTATGCTTCAAATCTTAAGAAAAACAATACCTGATGGAAAAGCAGATAGATTCCGAAAATATTGGACAAATTTGTGAAGGAAATGATACACTAACAAAATTTGAAGACAATAGCAACGAAAGTGGCGCAGAGATTGAGAGAATCTACCGTTGAATCTCTAAAGAGCTTGCAGCACACCAGAACATGGAGGGAGAAGAATGGGAGATTTGTAATGGAAGAGATTCGGAGGTGGTTGACAGCAGAACGTGGAAAATAATATTCGAGGAGCATTTTCGGTACTAAAATGCCTTAAGTGATCACGTGCGTCGCACGTGATCACTGTTCCGTCAGTCAAAGCGGTTTTGACTGATGGAATGGTTGAATTGAAAAAAATTGAAACTTTAAGGGGGTGGATTGTAAAAATTGAAACTTTGGAGGCGGAATTGCAAATCGCTGACAACTTTGGGGGGTAAACTGTAATTTTCCCTAAAGAAATTGAATATGGGGGTCGGTCTCAAATTTGGCTATATGAAATTACGCTGTTGTCCTCACACATCATTCCGAATGATAAGGATAATATTGGTAAATAACGCCATCTACCTTCGTGATCTACTCTTCCTCGCACGCACTTACTAATGGTGGTCTATTCCCTCTGTTCCGTCAACGCCATCCACGTGGGCAAAATCAGAAGGCGGCAGAAGGAGCGGGACCCACATGGCGCCTTGGAGAGATCCCATTGGTGGTCAAAAAATAAGTGGATCTACGTCACCGCGCACCCGTCGCAGAGTACCTTTCCCCGCTTCCCTCCACCCACCATTTTCGTCCTTATAAATAGCCCGATGGCACAGCGCTCTGTGCTTCACTGTAAACAAACACTGAGCCAGTCGTTTTTCACACAGAAAACGAAGGCTGGCTCTGGATTGCTCTGCTTCAGAACCCTAATTTCTCTGATTTCCTCTCGGAACTAAGCCTTTCAGGTGGCGAGTTTTTAAAATAGAGAATGTTACTCTGATTTTTTTTATTTTTTATTTTTTTGTGATTTTTTCTTCCGTAATTTATGAGAATTTAAGCTTCTTTGATTGTGATTTAGGTTTTAGCACTTTATCGGAATCTATCAATTATTTTCGTTTGCTATTTAGTCACTAGCTGTGATGAGGGAAATAACAACCACAATAACATCTTTATTATTGTTGTTTTCCATTTCTATCGTTGTTGCTCAGTTTTAAAGTTTTTGATTTTGTTTCGGTTTGGTTTGAGGAAAATTTCAGTCAAGGAGCTGAAAATATGTTGTTTTTGGGGTGTGTCTGAGTGGATTATATTGGAGTTTCACATATGATGGAATCTCACATCGAGTATAATTTATAAACAATAAGAGTAGATGGTTAATGAATGTTAGGTGTTCTCCTGGTATTCTTCGGGTCCTAGGTAGATATTATTTTTTTAACAAGTGAAAAAGAAAGTACCCTTATTTCTTCAACTTATTTTTAGAAAATAATATCTACTTAGAACCAGGAAAACACCTAACATTTTTCTTAATATAGCATTATTCTTGGACTAAGCTGGTGTGCCTTGGGTATGTATATCTCCAATAAATTATGATTTTTTTTTTTTTTTTTTTTTTCAGGTTGTTCTATTTTATTTGGGACTTTGTTTGTGGATTGGAACCATGTTGGTTCTGGACCAAGTGTTGGAAAATGGGACTGAGCATGCTGAACTGCTTCCAGCGACCAATGATAACCATGGAGGAGTCATTGTGGACATGGAGGAGGCCATGGACTCTGAGGTCTTTGTTACTTCTCTCAGAGCTTCAATCTCTAGGTGGAGGCAACAGGTTGTCATTCTTATTCGACGTTGCATTACTTGATAAATGGTCTGAAAGTTTGTTCAATTGCTTGTTTGACTGTAAATTTGCTTATCTGATTTTATGATAACTTATAACTGGTATACGTTTGTTAGTCATTAGTTTACTTCTTGCATGTCGGTAAACCCAGGCTATCTAAATTATCTCAATTTTTGGGTGGCATTTGTTTCCCCTGTATATCTCATTTGCATAATAGGTCCTATGCTTTATTCAAAACAAGTCCAATGGTTTTAAACTTTTAAGTGGATTTTGACACCAAAAAAAAAAAAAAAATGATCTAATAGGATGAAGTGGCTCAAGTTTTAAAATAATGGTTAGTTTATGATCTTCACTATAGCATGCTTTTTACCTTTTCTTTTTCCCCTTTTACCGAGTAGGTTGTCAGCTACACAGACTCTTATCTGTTGATGAAAATAAAGGCTTTTTTCGTTGTCAGCTCCGATTAATTTTTAAATCTACTTCACAGGGCAAGAAGGGCATCTGGATTAAGCTGCCCATTGGGCTTGTAAATCTGATTGAACCTGCAGTTGGGGTAATTATTTTCTGCTTTGTGGTGACAACAAGTAGTTGCAAGAAGTGGGTGTCAAATTGCCCTATAACCATAAGCACCTCAGTGCGTGTACCTTTAAGTGAACTGACCGTGTTGGATCTGCTACGTAATGAGATGTGTAACATATTAGAAAGATTCAAAGGAAGAAAACTTCATATTTTATTTTTCATGTTTTAACTCTCTTTTCTTTTTTTCTAATTGAGGTTTTGGTGTTGCGTGAGCTAGTTATCTAATTGAGGTCTAGAAGCACCAACATGATTGAGTAAAGGTTCTGGGACACTAAAGAAGAGTCCTGTTGACACTTGTTTTGACTCTGAAAAAATAAATTTGAACATAGAACTTTGTCTCTGTTTCTTTTTTTAATATCTAGGTAGTTCATCAAACATATACTTCAAATTTGATGATCAGTTTTTATCTCATGCGTTGTTGATTGATGCATCTGTTCTGTTGAATATTGATTTCCCTGTGTGCATCTATTATAATGGTGGCAGGAGGGGTTTTGGTACCACCATGCCGAGCCAAATTACCTGATGCTGGTTTGCTGGATTTCTGAAACCACTAGTACTATTCCTGCAAATGCTTCACACCGTGTCAGTATTGGTGCTATTGTTTTGAATGATAAAAGAGAGGTAGGTACTTCCTCTGTATTTACTAATATTATCCTAATCGTTGTGGATAAACATACAGTATCTCATAGAAAATGTCCTCCCTGGGGCATTTAAACATTGGTCACTGTCAAGAGATTGAAATTTTGAGCACTGGTTCTGACATTCGCAAGGAAATTCAAAAACTTTTTGTGATACCGAGTTCTTTTCGTTGCTGGAAAAGATAAATAGCATGACTCTAAAAAATGGGGCTTTAAGGTTTTCTGTCTAATGGAAATAATTTACGTGGTATCTATCAGCAATGCGGTTATCTAATGGTGTCAAGCAATCTAACAAGATCTTTAATATCCATATACAGCAGCTTAGTGTAGCTTGCTCTCACTTTGTTGATATGATGTTTTAGAAACTTGGACACTTCTTTGTCTTTTTTTATTTTTTTGACATTCTCTTTTCTCTTGATTATCGGTTTAACCCAACAAAGCATCCTCCTTCTCAAAGTCAGCTTTTGTTTATAGGTAGTTCTGTCAGTCTTTGTTTTTAATTGAGATTTGTCAACCCTTTTTTCCTCTATTGCTGATTTTGATTCTCTCTCTCTCCCCCGCACCCCCTCTTTGCTAGGTGCTTGTAGTTCAGGAAAAGAGTGGTAGGTTCCAAGGAACAGGTGTGTGGAAAATCCCTACTGGGACTGTTGATGAGGTATGTACTTAACCAAGATTCTTTTCCTTTATTTGAAAACTAAATGTATTTTGTTATCAATCATTAAAGGAGCTCTTCAATCTACAGGGTGAGAATATTTTTATGGCAGCCAAAAGAGAAGTAGAAGAAGAAACAGGAGTAAGTGTTGAATATATATCAATAAATGTTGTTAGTACCTTCTAAATTATGTGCTGGTATGATAGTCTTCTTAAACAGACTGGTTTTTACTGCTTCAGATTGAAACGGAATTTCTGGAGATACTGGCATTCAGGTATAAAGGTTTTATTCTCCCAAATATGTCTTTGAACTAAACATGTATTTAATATTAGCGGCTATAGAATGTGATATATTGCATATGAAAGTAAAATCCAAGGGTGATTTTAATGCTGTAATATATCTATCTCAAATCCATTAGTGATTTCAAAAGCCGCATCCATTTTGGGGGAATAGAAGGGGACAAAAGTCCTACTTATAAAATTTTATGGAAGTACAACTGAAATCAACAAGCTGGCATTGATGGTTTAGACGGCATTCAGCTCAATCTTGCTATGTCTTTCGACAAATATCTACGCTAATGAACCTAAAACTTTGTGGCCTATCTGAAGTAGTTACAAATTTTTCTGAAGTATCCTCATGCATTCGTGTCCCTTTCTTTTTTATCTTTCAGGCAATCACACAAGATGTTCTTTGAAAAGTCAGATCTATTTTTCATTTGCATGATGCGTCCTCTATCCTTTGACATTCAGACGCAAGAACTCGAGATTGAGGCAGCCCAGGTAATTCTTGGTTGACAATGTAAATGAATGATTTTTTTGCTAACAAGCTTGTCCCAGCAACAAACTTGGTGCCCATATGGTTTCAAAGTATTGTCTTTGACAAAGGAGAACTAATAATGCCGGAAAAAAAATTAACATGAGAAACACTTGAGCTCAAAGCAGGGAGAAATTTCACTCCTTTGTTCCACACACGCACAGTACATGTAGGTGTCAATGCCTTGCATTTAAAGGAAACTTTCCCCAAGAAGATCCTTAGGCAATATCAAATTGAAAACCTAAATAGCCAATAAGTTCAAGAAAGAATTCCAAAGTAATTCTTCCGGGTGACAAGAACAATGGTTGGTTATTTCTACTAGTCTATGTTTATTTAGGATACTAGAATATGGTTACAAAATGAAAATACCAAAGAAATGGAAAAACGATCATAAATGGCTTGGTTCCTTTCCTCCTCTGTTTTGGGCTGCCAAAATAGAGCTTATTTTTATGCATGAAATATGACTTAACATTCCTGCCCATGGTTGCCAAAACAGGGCTTAACACAGGTGAGCTCTAGATGAAAACTTTGAGTTTGGTGTCAGCTATTTACTTCATTTTTTTTTTTTAATTTTTTTTTAAAAAAGACCATGCTGAGATCAGCCACTTGGAACCCCCTATACTCATGCTGCAAGCCATTAATGCTTTTTGTTTTGATAATTTGAATGAGCCTGCTCTCACAATGCATGCCATAACTGACTGATACATATTTTTTGGCATGGTCAACATTTTTTTCTCCTTAGTGGATGCCGTTTGAGGAATATGCAGCTCAACCTTTTGCCCAGCAGCACGAGCTTTTCAAGTACATTACTGACATATGCTTGGCAAAGGTACAGGGTGACTACACTGGATTATCACAGATACCTGTAACTTCATTTTTCAATGACAAATTGAGCTGTCTATATTTGAACAGCCGGGATCTGAACAACTACCTAGCTTCTTCTGATCAGGCCTAGATGAGAATAGAATTGATATTTGTTGTATCAATTCCCTATTACCCATATTATTTGATTATTCTGATCAATAAAATGCTCCTCTTTGCTCTATTATCAGATTCAGAGTGCATTTGGTTTTTCTGTTTTCGTGTTCTTCTAATTTTCTACCTCCATCACATAAATCAGGAACGTTTATTATTAGCACATGAGAGTTTGCACTGCAGGGTGATGTAAGGCTCTTAAAAAGAAATTATTTAAATCTTTTCCATTAGTTTAAACATTGTTTTTATCATTCACCTCTTATTTTAATTAAATATTACGCATATTAGGCCCTCTTATTATTAATGCATGGATCAAATCTTTCTTATTAGTTTAAATTTTTAAAATAAGTATAATTCAATAATTTAAAGAAAAAATGAAAATGAGGAAAGAAATGAGCATTGAGTAATGCTACATACTACATATCAATCCCATTGTGCATTATTACATCAACCCAATGAGACGGGAGTGATCAAGTACATATTGAGCATTATTACATCAACTCAATGAGACGAGAGTGGTCGAATGAGATGGAGGTGTAGCATGAAACATTACTCAAAAGAAATTATGTCGTTTGTATGTAGTTATATGCAACTTGTACATCATTATGACAGATGGTATGCCATGCGGCATCAAATCCGGAATGCAGAAGAGAAAGGTGGAAGGTCCAAAACAAAACAGGGCACTGGGGGTTATAAATCTGAACAAGGGTATTGTTGAGTCATCTGAAAACCTTTATAGCTCTTAAGGTGCAGCCTCTCTAGTTCTCCCTTTATATTTTCTTCTGTAAAAATTGACTTTCTAGAGGGAAAGAAGAAGAAGAAGAAGTATGGTTTTAGCAAAAGTCTTGTTTCTTATAGCAATATGGCTGTCTCTGCTCAACCATGGTTGTTCAGAGTCGGGGGATGTTTCTAAGGATGTCATGGCTTCACCAGTTGCTTGTCTGAACTGCACAATCTGTCAGTATCCATGCCACACACCAGCCCCACCTGTCCCTGGCTATCCTTCATATGGAACTCCGCTGCCGCCAGCCCCACCGCTTCCTGACTTTCCCTTATATGGAGCACCGCCACCGCCACCACCACCACCACAGCAGCCTAAAGGAGGATGCCCGCCAACTCCGGTTGTTCAGTGTTGCCAAAACCCTCCTCCAGCTACCAACGGATACTCTCCTCCGGCTACCTACGGATACCCTCCTCCCGCTACCTACGAATACGTGCCTTATAACAACTTTTCTGCTTCATCTTCTCTGCAAATCTTGTTATTTCCCAGCATGATATCAGCTTTTTCATTCGCTGCTTTGTTGTAAGCTGTGTGCATGGTGTTTTCAGGTCTAACACAGATGAGAGAACACATATATTTTCTTGATTTGAAATAGTTTCTAATAAATCCTTCTTTCTTGTTAGCAGCACTTCTACTTTTGTAAGATAATTATTTGCGTTTGCATGTCGGATTTGACATGAGTATCATTATTTTAAATCTAATTCATTTAATTAAACGGGTCAAATCTAACTACATTAATTTGTTAATTTCGTATTAAATTTACATATTATATAAAAAAATAAATTAACTGTCTTAAATAAGTAGTGTATTGTTGATGGGTGTAAGTCTAGATAGATTAATATAAGTAAAAATTTTAAAATTATAATCTTTTAAAAATTTGATGATAATGCATTCGGTGTATGTGTTGCGAGTTGATGTAAGAGAGAGAGAGAGAGAGAGTGTGTCAGGTAGCAGAAAGAGGCTTGTCCCAAATCTATTATCCTCCACGTTATCCTCTACCTGGCAGTGTTGGTTGTCTTTCATGGGGGTTTCTTGCGGTTCCTTAAGATTTTTGAATTGCTTCTTTGTCTCTTTACTCCTTGCCAATATCACATGTATTTCAACTTTGGTCATTGATATGACAAGTATCTCAACTAAATGAAAGACATATATATATATATAGAAAGTCGTTGCGCTAACAAATAGGCGACTAGTGCGCTCAATAAGTGACGGGCGAGCGCACGAGTTTGAAAGTCGTCGTGCATTAGCAACGCGTATCTTTTTTCTTGTTGCAATAGTTTGATTGCTGGTTAGTGTTCTAATACATCAATGATGCAGAATAAAAATATAGTTTCTAATATTTTTCGACGCCCGCCAGCTTTAAGTGATGCATTGAAAGTGGAAGGTGCCAAAAAGTGCACTATTTATTGTTGCGTAACTTCAACAACGAAGTTTGAATCTAAAGTGAAATCTACATGGTGTATGTATTATTATAACCAATTTTATGAATCGTCTCTATCGAAATATGTAGGCATATACCACTAGGAAGAAATATATGAGTTTTCATATGAGAACAACTCTGACCCCCTGGGTAATTACTAAAGTAAAATCGATTGGAACTACATGAATGGTCATCAGAAATAAGCTAATTTTAATACTAACTTTACTTCTTTTTTTTCTTTTTCACCCTCATCCAAATTTAATTCTCGACTTTGGAGAACATTTCGTTAATTAAGTTGGTGCTATATATATATATATATATATATATATATATATATGAATATTCCATCATAATTCAGAATAATTTTACGATCCGGACAGGATGCGCGTGAATCACAGTGTCTATGAAAGGGGACATTATGCTTTTTTCTTATTAGAAGTCTCCAGACTCTCCACTACCATCACAGTTTGTGTCTCCCAGGCTTGATTGCTTTCTCATACAATGTCAATCAGAAGAAACAAAATGTACTCCTTTTCCTTCCTCAAATACCCCACCAATTTACCATCACATGCACCTTTTCTCAGATTTTATAGTGTAAGATTTTATTTTGTGTACACCTACATGTTAGGTAAACCTACTCGTGTAAAGCGCCTTTTCCATAAGGATGGGATAATACTTGGGCTTTTTCAGCGGACCAGCGTCAAAAAATTGTTTTGGATCCAAAGAGATTAACTTAGACCTCATGAATTACCACAAAAACCAAATCTCTTACCAATTGAGCTAACCCCTTGAGATTACCTCGTCGCATTATATATACCGGTAGATTAAAAAGAATAAAATCTTAACCATAAAATAACTATCTTTATTTCAAAAGAAACTGAGAACATCCTATTCCATTTAGTAGATGTAATCATGTGAAGCATTCAAAGACAATTTTAAGAAATAATCCGGACTATAAAATAGTTTATCTCGATTTCACGTGAAATGAAAAATCTCCTACTCACCTATAGTGTCTTTGGGTAGCGATATAGTAAAGCATTTTTCACTGACATATATCATGTGATGGAAGATGATCAACAATTGAATAGATTGGGTTGCTTTTCCTCTAACCGAGATGCTAAAAGTGTTCAAAACTCGAGAAGAAACACAAGTACAAAGTAATTAGTATGTTTTAACCTTTGCCCAAAAGATTCACATTTGGCAAAAGCTCAGAAGAGAATCGCACAAATAAATAAATCTCCAAGCTCCAGCAATTATGGCTAATCATAAAATCTCATCAAGGATACACCAATAAAAGTAAAGTTACAAATGTAGGAAATTCTCTCTGAGAAAAAGAAAAAAGAAAAAGAAAAATCCACACAATACAAACAATATAAGAAAATAAGACAATTTTTGTTTTTTTGTTTTTTTTTCCATATTACAGAGCTAATTAAATTACTCCACAATGTCCTCTCAATTATTTGGTTCCTCAGAAAAAGTAAAAACAAAAAAAATAATTAAAAAAATAAAAAAACAAAAGACTTACAGCACTGTAACCACTAGTAGCCACACGCAGAGGACCAAAGATCCGAATCCCTTTCCGTCAAATCTAACGGCTCCGTTCTCGTCCGCGGTCTGATCCGCTGGATCCTCATCCGGGGAATTGGCCGGCGAGTCCGCACTGTCAGCCGGCGACGAAGCTGCCTTCTTCTTCTTCTTGCTACTCTTTGGCGCGTCAGCTGCCTCGTCAGGCGACGGCGCCGGAGCCGGAGTCGGGGCCTCGGCCTTGAACAGCTCCTTCGGCAGCAACACCTTGTTGATCGTGTAGATCGCAAGGGGATCCTCGTCGAGAAGCGTGCCGGTGATCTTCGCCGTCACGATCTTTGTCTGCAGCGTCACGTCCTCGCCGTCGTTCTGTACCGTGAAATCGAACTTCTTCGCTCCGTCGGTGGCCAACGTGTTCATAACGCCGTTGTTGGACTTCAGCGTCGCCATGGATTGGTACACCGGAACGCCGTGGTACTCGAGCAGCGACGTCTTCCCGCTGGCCGTCAGGTTCTTGTACTTCGGCAGAAATGCCTTGAACACGTCGTCGACAGGGCAGAACACCGTCATACCTCCGTCAACCCCGTCCTGAAATGTCTTCTCAGCGTCGGGGATGGTCAGCAGCGTGTCGGCGAAGACCTTGCAGCCGTGAGCGGACATGGCGGAGGTGAGGTTTACGGCAGCGGGGCCCGGAGTGGGAGCTGCGGCCACTTCGGACGGGAGGATCTTGCTGATCTGGATGACGGAGATGTTATATTTGATTCCCTCCACGCCCTTGACGAAGTAGGCGTCGATTAGTTCACTGTTCTCGGGGGCAAAACCGACTTTTCCACCTTTGAGGTCAGTGATGTTGACGAAGCCGGTGGAGCCTGGAGCGGAGCCAGTGGCCTGGAAGAGCGTGGCGGCTAAGGCTGTGCCGTTGGTGATCTGGTGGAGCTTCTTGGCGTCGAAGTAGTCCAGGAGGACGTGTAGAGAGAGGACGTTCTTGAGGGAGTAGAGCGGTAGGTGCTTGGCGAGGAGGGAGGACATGGCGGCATTGTCGACGGCGCAGACGGTGATGGTGGTGCGTCGGTTGATCTCACCGGCGAGGTGAGTCACCGTCAGGTAGTGGTTGAAGGTAGAGAACTCCGGGAACTTGGCCAGGATGCGCGTGATGTTGTGCGCGTGGGCCGTGGCGAAGAAGGCCAGGACGAGGAGGAGAAGGAAAGGAAGAGTTCCGGCGGTCCTGGCCGGATATTGCCGGAGCTGCATTGTCGCTTTTGGATCGGGGAAACGCTGCGTTTCGGAGATGAGAAGTGCGAAGCTGAACTGTGATATCTGTGTGCTTTTAGGGAGTACAAAGGAAAGAGACAGTGGAAATAGAGTGAGAGCACGAAGAGAAATGAGGCTCGGGGTGTCGTTAAATTACAGGCGAGCCACTGTGTTTGGCGTGTGACGTTTGTGTTGGCGTTAGGGACTTCGTTGTTTCACGATCACACGGGGCCTATTTATGTTTGTCTCTTTTTGGGGTTAAGTGATATTTGCGCTTTGGTTTTGATTAATGATTATACATAATTTAAATTAATCATTTTAGGGGTTAATATGAATTATTTATGTTGGTCTCTTCATATATATATATATATATATATATATATATATTTATAATTTCACAATTGGTTAAGTTCCCTATCAATCGGTAATTGGTTTGTGAGGTGAATTAATATGTCCTTTTGTCGAAGGGAAAAATGATAAGTGTTTTTTAAGATAATATTTTTAGAAAATATAGCATTCTTTGTTAGTTTATTGGTTTGCAATTCTATCAATCTAATCTCTTGGGTATCAAAAGTATCTTAGAGATTTTGGGGCTAAGCTATCTGTCCAAAATAATCTCTATAGAAGGAAATGTTAAGTATTCTCCTAATTCTAGGTGAATATTATTTATTAAAAAAAAAAAAAAACCTCTTATTTCTCTGACCTGATTTTTAGAAAATAATATTCACTTAAGACCAGAAAAACACTTAACATTTCCCTAAACTAAATAAGTATTTTTTCCTATATATAATTGGAATAGAGAAATATGCTAGAAATCGTTATTTTTATTCTATAATTATCCTACAATATTGATGTGACAATTACAACCAATTATAAGCGAAAACTAAAAAACAAAAAAAGAAGGTTAAGAGAGGAAATTAATTTTTGAGAG
Source organism: Corylus avellana (assembly GCF_965113065.1). Taxonomy (NCBI): domain Eukaryota; kingdom Viridiplantae; phylum Streptophyta; class Magnoliopsida; order Fagales; family Betulaceae; genus Corylus; species Corylus avellana. Next base: position 985,688 of record NC_142492.1, read on the forward strand.
TCTATATCATAAAAAGTACATTTTTGGGGGGATCAAAGCCTTCAACCAAGCCTTTGTGCTTACAACCCGCTCTTCAAAATTTTTATTTTCTTTTAATAATGATTGATCGAAAAGTTAATTAAGACTACTACATTATCATTACGAAATAATTGTAAAGTAAAAATGTAATTAATAGCATTAGTGGCTTATAATTGGAGGTTTGCAGTTGCTTTCATGTGTTTATGATCAACCACTTCTGGTACCTTTTTTTTTTCTCTTTTTTGAAATTCCTTTCTTTGAATTGGTAAATTGAATCCAATACTTTAAAAAGAGTATACGTAGGATGCTATTTAAATTTATTCTTTGTTCTCTTATTAATATTTAGTTTATTAGCACTATCTTTGTCGGCTTAACTTGACCGTTTAGTTAATGAAGTCCTTACAAATTTAATTAATTAATTTTATTTTTTATTTTTATTTTTTAAAAAAAACGAAATCAATTGTGATTCAACTTGACCGTTTAGTTAATGAAGTCCTTACAAATTTAATTAATTAATTTTTTTTTTTTTTTAAAAAAAACGAAATCAATTGTGATTCCGTATATAATTAAAGATTAATTAACTCTCAAATCTATGTCGGTTCTAGGAAGATCTCTCTTCTTCAACGAGTAGAGACAAACAAACTCCACGTCCCCACTATGATCCTACTCCCATTAATAAAACATGAAGGGGTAGCCCCATGTGTTGAAAGTGACAAATCTTATTTGTTTAATTCTAAAACTTAATCTTTCACTAATTGGGGCGTCAATGGCGTAATATGCAATACATAAAGCATATGTATCTGATTTTTTTATGTATATTTTTTTAAAAGAGGTGTGATACAGCCACAACTTAAATTTAACTTTGGCCTAACTTCTAGACCAAATGTCTCTCTCTTTCTAGTTTAGGGGCTCTCTCTCTCTCCTTCACATGCAGTTTTTTTTTTTAAAAAAAAAAACTTAAAGAGAAAAGTTGTGCTAAAGTTGAGTTTAAGTTATGCCTTTATCATTTTCCCTTTTAAAATATATGTGCTAATAACATGTTTTTATTAAGAATATAGATGAAAATTACATATTTTTAAAATATATATTAATTTAATAGACTAAATTAAATGAAAGAAAACAAAATTTGGATATGAATCTCCAACAATTTGAACAGCAAAGGTAAGATAACTTTTATGAGGATAGAGATCATGCCAAACTGATCACTTGCTTCGATAACACATAAACTTCTGCATTTATTTGGACCGTTAAATGTAATGGAGGGCTTCAATTTTAAAATTTGAACATCTCATATTTTATAGAATTAAGGGGATCTGAATCCCCTTTATGAGTCTCCTCTATCCCAATAAATGGGTCAAAGTCTGTTAAGATAAGTGAGCCTTATAAGAACTCTCACATATTTACTGTTCGAATTGCTACAAATGTAAAAGAGCCTGCCCAACAAGTAAGTGTGTTGCTCGAGACGTGTTGGAGCACCGCTAGTTTAATTATTAGTAATTCGAATAACAAAATTGATAAATTTTTAAAAATAAAAAAGAAAGAAAGAAAAAGGGTCCATATGAACCATAAATATTAGACAAAGGTGCAATTACTTGAGCCGGCAAAAAAGGGCGTGCCTTTGTGCAAACAGAACAGCTGCTTAACTTGGTGAATAATCTAATGAAGCTTTGAGAGATGAGTAAAGAAGCCGTTGTGAAAGCTAATCACGTGGCTTTTCCATCTTTTTTATCAGAAAAACACAGAAAAGGAGTGCTTATAGAATACACCAAGCCCACACCGCAAGAATGGTATATCAGCTGATCAACACCGCTGGAAAGTGGGTTCACTGTGGGTCCGAAAGGAGATTATGGGACCCATTTACCTTCTGACAAAGATCGTCTGCTGTGTGCTCTTTGTACAGCCTTTTATGACCCAAACATAAAAAACAAAAGAAATCACTACCGTTAAACTATTGACCGCTAGATAAAGAATCTTGGCACCGTTGATTTGACTGACTAGTTGTCAGACTGGTTTGTCGGCGAATCGAAGCCAAATGGCACGAGAGAGGGGAAAAACTTCAGGTGGGGGCAATTTTGTAGTTTTCTCTCAAACAGGAGGGCTTTTTGAGCCATCTTGGTTGGACATTTGGGTGCAAATCCAAGTATTGCCAGGCTGGGCACAGCGGTACAGAAGAGTGCCACGTGCACAGCTGCTGATCGATCATCTTACGTCGGCAGTATCCTCCACCGACAACGGTTCGTGGCTTGGTTATATTAACTTAATTAATTTAATTAGATAATAGAATTACAAATTCTAGATTAATTGATGACTATGACAAAATTATAAAATCGGTGGAGCCAAGGTCTTCAGAGTCATTCATGTTTGTTTTGTTTAAGGTTTATGCAAACAATTGGACAAGGACTAATTATTTTTTTAGAGGTAATTTAGAGTCTTGTTTGGCCCTATGATTTCTTAGGCCTTTTAAACAAAATATGAATCATTTAAAAGTGCATTTTAAAACGTAATCTGTGAAGTAGGTTTAATACCAAATTATACAAACCTCAGATAAAATTCGTTCTCGAAAACTAACTTGCAAGATAATAGTACTCGAGAGCTTATATACACGGTAAAACTGCATTTAATCAATATGGGATACTTAAGATCGTAACAATATATTTCATATTGATGAGCTTTTCAAGTCAGCGATGACGCTACAAGCCTAACCCAAAGTATTTGACATTGCCGCAAAACCAATTAGTTGTTCGAGGAATGTTTGGTTTCTATTTTTTCTTATCTCTTGCGAGTAAATAATCTATGAGACCTACAAAGAAGTAGGTTTTTACATTCTGTGAGCAAAATAATTTAATAAAAAATTACCTGTATCCGGTCTTTGGGGTGCTTAGCTGATCAAGCAATGCAAAGATTTTAGAATACAATAAAAAATAAAATAAAAAATAAAAAATAAATAAAAAAGTTGAAGTTGTCTCTTCAGTTGGGTTTTTGGTAATGCATCTATATGGCATTTTGAATGAAGTTTAGCATTTTATTAGTAGTGGAACACGTGACAGAACAATGACCCTTAAATAGAAAATGACCGGCCTAGATCTGAAATTTCAGAAACTGAAATTCCCCTAAGAATTTCAGTGAATCAAAATCCTTCTCTATGAGGGTTGCTCAAATTGCCTACAATTTGAATAGTGAATTGAAGAGGATTATGCTTATCCCATTTTTCTTTAAGAATAAAGATAGACTTATAAAGAATAATGATATGAAGAAAAAAAAAAAAAAACAACAACAAAAAAAACACAACAACAATGACAAAAAAAACTTCAACAGTCTATTTATCTTTTACAAAGTCTTCTTATGTTGTTGTATTATCATGGTGGTAAGCACATTCACAACCAATTTTCATGCACATAGTCAAACCAACCGAAAGGTGGAAAATGACTTCATAAGCTATAGTTAAATAAATTCTAGAAGATAGCTTATGAATTAAATTTTCAATTCATACTTGCTGCTTTGGTGGGTGGTGGGTGGGATATGTAAATTCATTCCAAGAATTTTTTTTCTTTTCTTTATTTTAAATTCTAACATCAATAACCAGCGCTTGATCATCTAGCTAGAATGAATGATGGGAAAGAGTGGGATCCCCCATGGTTTTTTCTTTTTAAAACAAAAATATTAACAAACAATTCAATCACAACGTGTGAATGAATGCAGGAGGATTCAAGCATAGTTTGTGTACAAAATTCTTTATTATTGTTGATAAATTAAAACTCTTGAATGACCTGCAGAAGAAACAAGTTAAATATCCTGAGCTCCAAAACTTAGATGAACTAGTAGACTCTGTTGTTTTTACCTATGGCATAAAGACATTCGTTCTATTTGTCTGATGATTGATTTTTGATACGTAGTTCATACACTTTAATGGGGATGATGTACTAGCCAAAAGAAAAGTAAACTTCTGTTTCATTCAATTCTAAAGTGCTTACACCATCACAGCACCTCGAGATGGACCAGAGTTCACTAAACACTAGTTGAAATGTCCTTATTCTGAATCAATTCTGATATCAACAATCTCCAACATCAACATGTTCTCTGCCAAAGAGTTCTATCAACCACAGTTTCATGCCTTCTGATATATAAATCACAAAAGTTCGTGTCATATGAAGCTCATCAAGGGACCTAGCGGCTAGCACTCCATTGTGTCATGTAAATCACCAGGTGGGCAATAGCCCCTACACCCAAGGCTTCCCTAAGCAACACAAGGGAAATCAATCTAGAATGGTAACATATGTAATGCTATACAAGGACTGAGTCGTGACGAAATCTGTAGAGGCTGATGCCACTCTTCACACCTATTTATCACATTTATTTTACACCGGTTGATATGGCATTTTTAAGTGGCTTTCAATGTCAGCCACTAAAAAAAAAAAAATTAGCCACTTAAAACACGTTATATCACCCGGTATGAAATGGGTGTGATAAATAGGTGTGAAAAAATAGCATAACTCTTGTACAGTAGCTACTGTAAAGCCCATTTATAAGGTTCCTCAATGTAAGACCTTACTCTTCAACCAATGAGGCACCAATACCAACCAACATGCCAAATCTTTCAACTCCAGTAAACTGCAGAAGAAACCTTCCCATATGGTATCCACAGCTGCTCACTAGACTAGGATTGAGATGAAATTCAGCAATACAACTGATAACAATCTTCTAATCGGTTCTCTTTTCCTTGGGTACAAACGCTTCCTGTTATATGTGCATAACCTTTTCTAATGAATATAAATATATGCGCATAACCTTTTCCTTTGTCATTGATTGTCTACCAAAGTAATACAGAGACACCACTTCAAAACGAAACTACGTGAATTGGCTCATAACAGAAAAACTTAGTTTGGCTCCCCTAGGAGGAGGCTAGGACCATTCAAGTGTGGCCAAAAAAACACAACAATATCCTATGTCCAGTCAACTCAAATATCTTAAAACACTAACATCAACCATCAACGTGAAAGGGTCTTTCCTAAATTCCCATTATATCTCGTGCAAATCAATAATCTACTACAAAATGAAGAATTTCCATAATTCGATTAAAACTCGAACATAGTGGCACAGCAAAAACAGCAATTCATTATACAAATTTCTTCCTTTTATGACTAAGTACATTGAACTGTAAAAATCTATAACACTTGATTCAAAACAAATTACAATTGGCTACAAAAGCTATAAATGAGAACCAAATGGCCATGGGTGTTGAATTAAAGAACTTGCCTATCAGCAGCATCAGCAACAATGGGCAATCGGGGCAACTGACCCAGCAAGCAAGAAGAAGACCCATAAATCAAACAAACCAGAAGGAACAAAAAGACAGTGCTGTCCAAGCTCATCAACAAATCCAGGCCCAACCCACCTTTGGGATTGAAGCTCCTCTCCAGAAGATCAGGAAAAATCAGCAGCACATCAAGCACAACAGCTTGCATGGTATTGAACCTCACGTATCTACTAAAATTGGGGTTCCTCACAACCACGAAGTAAAGGGTCAAGAAAACCAAAAACCCATTAAAGGGGAAGCTCTTAAAGACCCTAATAGCTGGTACCAAAGGTTCGATGAGAGCTTGCATGGGAGCGAACTGGGTGATAACATACTTTCCATACTGTATGCCATCAAAGAAAGGGTAGAAGTAACACACGGCTGAGATTAAGCGGTCGGGGACGTCAGCTGAGTTACTGCCGTTGGATTGAACAGTTACTTTTCTTCTAGTTCTGGGTTTGGTCGTGAAGTTGGTTGGAGTGAGATAAGGTGGGTGGGTGAAGAAGGAGGATTTAAAGTAGGGCGAGTGAAGGCGCTTGAGAGCTGGGTTTGGTGGGTAGAGAAGGTTGCACATGGCGGCCATGTGCTTGAGAGTTTTTTGAGGATTGGTTTGTGATTACGAAAGGAGGAAAGAGCAAAACTTTCACACAGAGAAGATCCAGAAAGAAAATTGAGAAATATATATATATATATATATATATATATATATATATCTTTTCCAAAGATGAATATACTTGGACCGTTTATTTTAAAATGAACATTGAGATCGTAACAACACGTTAAAAAAAGAAGAAGTGATTATTATTATTAATATTATTTCTGAGCAAATACACAAAAAACAAAAGAAGAAGAGTAAACAACCTTCTGAATGGAACCTTTCTTTTCATTTTTAGGCAATTCTACAGCCACAATAAGTTCCAAGAAGAACTTTTAAAATATCTCTTCAAAAGATAACTCAATTGATAGAGTGATATAATTTTAAAATTTAATTTTGATTTTATGATGTATGAATTGAAAATAAAAAAAAACAATGATACACAGGAAAATAAGATGTGAAGAAAAAAATATAAGCGAATATCAAAACTTAAGACACTCAGAACTATTTTACGTAGATATTATTGTTCTTTTATATAAAAATGAAAGATAAACAGACAAACAATAAATGAGCTTTCTTTTAGTTTATTATTACTTATTTTTAGGTGGCAGAGTCTTTGTTTTAAAATTTATATTGTTGAATGTTACTAGCTCGTTGACTCTTTGCATTTTACAAGGATCCGCTAAGTTTCTCGCATGTTTTATCTCATCCTTCTATTCCGTTGATAAAATTGTGATATTTTATGCAGTCTATTGAAGGCAAAGAGATATGCAACTACATGCTGCACCAAAATGAAGTCATGCTCATGGGTCATAATGATGATTTCCTTGATGACAAAAAAATATGCAAGTAACCATTGCCTTCAACTTCTTTAGGAAAGGTCTGGTGCAAAGAATTCCGAGGTAATTAGATGAACTATCAATCTAGCAGAAAACAAAATGGAAACGACATAGATTCATGAGGAAACAAACAAATTTCTAAATTCTGATTTTCAAATTGTTGCAAGTGTAGGCATGGAGGTACGCAATTGGTGGAAGTGCCGATCTGACAATTAATAGCCAAGGGAATGTCTTCATTGCATCTGACAACTTGAAATGGAGAGAAATTATTTCATGGTTCATATTAGATTTTACAGCATCTAATGGTGTGCATGGTAAGACAACATTTACAATATTAGATGCTGTAAAATCTAATTAGAATCCTCCATGTTCTGTGTGAAATTGTAACAAGGCTTGATCACCACCATTTAATTAATAATGAGGCTCTGCAAGTCAATGATACAAAACTATATCATTATTATTTATCAATTATAAACAGAACATAGAAGCCATTTTGAATAAACTGTGAGCTTTCATTATACCAAACTATCATGAATTGCCATGAGAACAACACAATTCTTTCTCCTGGTTGGAACACAATGGACCAAATAAGAAAATTCCAAACTAAAAGAGAAAAGCAAGTAAATAGAAACTTAATATCAAAAGAAGTGAAGCCTTCGCCTAACTCAGCTAGTTGGAGTTCTGAAGGACAAGCATCAAGTTAGGATTGACCAGATTCATAGCCAAACTTTACCTGCATCCAAACCCTTGAAACTTATGCCAATGCGTACTTCTTTCCTGGGTGACTAAACATGAATACTCAGAATATGCGGAGTGGAAGAATTGGAATTGGAGGTCAGATGGAGATCTGATGCTGAAAGGGGCTTTAATTACACCTTCTGGGCAAGAAACTCCTGCAAGCTACATAAGAGCAACGAGCAACAACCAAGACCAGCTTCACATATAACAACTGCCACTCCATCTGCCGAAGGTCTTGATTGCCAGAAAGGCAAGCAAGGCTAAAATTTAGGCACTGAAATCCCTAGCTTTTTTCCTCTTTTTTTTTTTTGAGATTTGAATAAAAATTTTGTTGCTTTGAGTAACTGTCCAGTATTATCGAAATTCAGGTCTCCAGATACACTAAATCTGAATAAAAAGGTAGATCATTCAATAAGTTAGCAAGTTACAAACGCTTACATAATCCTAGGGAAGTGGGACTACCTTTAGTGAATGGTTAAAAATTGGGTTTAGAGGTATTTTACAAACCTGTGCTCATCTTTCTAACAAAGGGGACAAAGTTCTTCCAGTTTTCAACCCTAAAAATCTTGTCATTCATTCTGAAAAAAGTAAATGCTCTTACAACTGCCTTCGGATGGTAACAGTTTGCATATATTTGACATAATCCAGCCTGCAAGAAAAGGCAACATGTGAAGAGGGGAATCGAAGGGGAGAAGAAAAAAGAGTTAAGACTGAACAAGACACTACCCAAATCAGTGATATTCTATAACTTCAATTACAGAAAATTCATGTCTTATTGGTTATAACCTGATTACAACACAAATAGAGACACGCTGCAGTTTCAACAATGGGTTACAAAGAATTGAAGGAAGCCGAGAATCATGTCAAGAAAAGAATGATAACCACCTTGTTAAATTGTTCATTGGTATTTCTTCCAATCAAACGTATTGTCCTTTTCTTTGAAACAGTCCGTATCTGCATTGATATTATTGAACTCAACTGAAAGGGTAATGGATATAAAGTTTATACATAAGCAATTGAATGATATGATTGCAGGCAAAAGAAAAAGGATAAGAGAAAAGACAGGTGTATTGCAGGGAAATCAACTAGTCATGCAGTTAACACAGCATTCCCCAAGCTCAGTGGCTCAAAAATGTTTTAAGGCCAGTGTGGGTGTGTGTATACAAATTATAGCCATCCACTTAGATGAATCAGAATCAGAATCAGATAAATGGATGTCAGATTTGTTAGTCAAAACATATTTGAGGAGTTTAGCAACAAAAAAACATTAGACTCAATAGACTTGTATAATAAATTTCTCACAACCAAAGAACAGAAATAGATTTTATGTGTCAGGGAGAAGTCCCATACCTGTTCAAGTAATCCTTCTGGGCTGCAAAGATAGGCTGGTGAGGTTTCACTGTCCAACATTTCTAAGCAGCTATGATGAAAGATTCAAATATGAGCATGCCACAGAAGATTATTATGCATAGTAACAAGAAGCAAGAAAATCCAGAGTCATAAGACTGCTCTATGAACAAAATGCCAGTAAGAAACATAATGTCTAGAATCCTTACGAAATGTGCAATGCAGCACCATGACGAGACAACATCAGAGCAATAGGATCATAACCATCCCTATAAGCAGTGTTGTAGTAACCAGAAGTAAGTTCAGCAGGGTGTGAAAATGTCCAGTACCACCAATATATGCCACCAATTTTAGCCACTAATATAACAGTAGTTCTCTTGTTTTCTTGATACTTCTTCAACATATTAGCTGCCTTTGCAAGAATAGCATCTGCATGCTGAATCAACCTACCACTGTACCATTCCTATGAAAAGTTACGCCACTGTCAGCTTACTTGTGCTCTACATTATACTTGAATCAGATTTCATAATCCTTAGACGCCAGCTAAAAAAAAACAAATCTATGACCTTAATATAAATGTTTTTACCACATGAAGAAAGAAACAAAGGACATATTGCCCAATCACATATCTCAAAAAAAAAAAAAAAAAAATTGTTTTCTTTACATAGAGTTCTATGGTGAATTGATTTTCTTAGTTTGGAAAAAAATGTCACTTATGATAAACCATATTTCAAATCTACCATTACAGTAGACACCAATGCTTTTTCGCTTTTTCTTCATGCGCACCTAATATGATCCATCAGCCTTCAAAGAAAGTTTGCTTATTCCTAAGTTCACATTAGATCTTTTAGGATTTCGTCTAACTGCTCACACAATACATTTTTTCAAGGCCAAAGTTGAACAAATGCACCCAAATAAAAGTCTTGCACAGCTAACAACACTGAATCCCACCTTTGTTCAAGATAATCTGCGCAACATACAAGGCTTTGACAACAAAGAATTTTGAAATGGAAATATTAAAAGAGGCTAGTTTAAATAGGATACATACAAGGAAAAACCGACCATAATCAGAAAGAAAGCCTTCTTCTCCTTCGCCAAAAAAAGGGACCCCAGATGGGAGACTGTTGTAATAACCAGCATTCTGTGGGCCCTTGTCTCCCCACTGAGGCTTTCCTTCTTGGGCTGCTGCCATCCTCAAGTCCTCCATCCTAAAACAGAACAAGTCTGTCATTAGCAAAATTGAAGATCAATCAACTTACTATTTTCAGGCAGAAGAGTTTTAGCTTACATGTATTTGTCATAACACTGAAATTCACCAATTCCAGGAAACTCCCATCTGCCATCACCAAAAGGATGGGCCGGATACCTGCACGCAACAATCCGTATGAAATTCTTATAGACTTATAGTAGCTTCAACTCCATACTTGTGGTTCTATTATAGCTTTACCTAAGTTCTCCGGAAGGACCAAGACCGACACTTATCTCCTCTATCACATTTCCAATGAAGGAGTCAAATTTGTTAAAAAAACTGAACATAAAGTCTTCATAACACTGGATGGCAGTCCGGCCACAAAACAGAGGAATTTGGTCCACTCCTAATGTAAGATAAGCATCATTGGAAAATCCATTTTGGTCTTGATAGTATATATCTTTATTGTGTTCACCAATCTGGAAAAGAGAAAATAAAAGAATAAAAAGCATTAGCTTCTGTAATCTAAGTTCAGGTCCCATAAGCAATAACATATGCTAAAGGCCCAATTTATATCTCTTCTACCTCTTCATTTAAAACTTCATATACATCCGAAAACAAAATCAAGTCCACTAAAAGGAACACAGAAGAAAAAATAACATGGGCAAAAAGGGATCCTAAAGAAAAATGATGACATTGGATTATCTATAACCATTCTTTGTTGCTATCCGAAAATTAAACCAATAACTCTTAACAACTTTGGTACAATGGATCATGAGATCCCACTGGTCTAATAACTTTGACTTAAGGAAATTTAAACATCAAACTGTCAAATAGGGCCATGATTACCGGTATGCATCAGGCGGAGGAACTTACATTAAAGCTGAGTGACAAATTTTAACAACAAACCTCCAGAATCCACAGGGGAAGACTAACACCTCCACTTCCACTAGATGATGTACGCCTGTTTGAGTGAAAAGACAAGGCAACGTGCAACTTCAACCCCATCTGAGATATCAGTTGGAAAAGCTCCTCATAGAGAGACCAATTGTATGCAAGAGGAGAGAAACGCTCTACAATTCCCCACCAAACCTCAACTGCAATTCCATGGACACCTGCCAACTTGAGTGCTTTTAGAGATACAGTTATGGCCTTGATTCTGAAAAAAAAAGAAAAAAAAAAAAAAGAGGAGGAATATATAAAATATTTCTCTGTCACCGATGAAATTCTAAAGAAAACCTTAATATAAGATTATATCGAGAGAAATCAAAGAACATGAGCTTGTGAATTAAATTTGAAAGAGATCAAGATAGGTAACTAAAGCCTATTAGAAGAACATCCTCTTTTTCTTTTCTTTTTTTCCTTTTTTTTTTTTCGTTTGGATAAGTGGACATCCTCTTTTTATTTATAGAAAATAAAACTAATATCGAGGGCTCCTCCTACTTTATGTAGAGGCATACTGTACAAATCTAAAATAAAATTCACCCTTAAATACCAGCTTGTGAAGGGTGCCCAAGAGTTTATATATACATGGTTAACATTACATGAAGCCGATGTGGGACAATTAGGATGGTAACATACCACCATGCTGGTAGCCCATTCTTTTTTAGCGATAGCACTCTATCAATATTCAATGATCTAACACTATGCTCATACATAATACTAAGACATTTTGATTCAGCCTATAGGTCGCCCCCTTTAGGACTCGGCCACAAAGTCGTAAGCCATTCAATCCCATACCCGACAAGCTCCATCCGATCTTATACTCGACGTGTTGATTGTTCTAATATCAAATGATACAAACTTCAAAACTCACCTTAAAAATCTGTTTACAAAGAGAGGATGTCCAAGAGCTTATATACACATGGTTAAAATTACATCTAACCGATGTGAGACACTAAAGATTGTAATACATGTCATATTAGAAGTCATTAAAAATTAAAATAAAGATTAAGAATGAGAATGAGAACGAGAATAGGAAAATTGAAGTTACGACATGGGTGCACCGCAGATATGTGCACATGCGTATACACACAAAATCAATTTGTATCCAATATCTCACAATTAAAAGGCATAAAACTTACTTTCTGATCCTTGGACTCCCAGAAGCATCAATTCCAAATGTGTCAGCAGGCATCATCACATATAGGGGGACCCTCTTTTGTCTAGATGATTCCAACATCGTGGATCTTGATTTCTCTCGGTCATCCATGCTGCAAGACATATATCATGTAGTATTCAGTGTAAGGATCTTCTCAATTCACTTTACTTTGTACGTCTGCAATCAAACAGCAACAACACACTTGTAAATTGTTTCCTAGAAATTCCATTCGGTTGCCTAACAAAACAATAGATTTTTCGGAGCTTGAAACTAGTACAACTATTTAGATTACTTTAGGAGAGTATCCGATTTTCAAGCTTAATCCTATTTAATTTTCACCACCAAATGCATATGGTACTATGGAACTGGTGTTTTCCTTTTTGTCTAATCTCCTCTTTCTTTTCCCATCTCAATAAATCTAACACAAAGCTTAACAAAGCTAGACAGTTCAATTATTCAAACCAAAAAAAAAAAAAACATTTTCATTTCTTTACCTACGTTTTCTCAGGAACCAAACTGAGCCTAACACCAACATTACCTAACTTTAGCCGAATTTTCCCCTCTAGTTTCAGAAACCAAAACCAGCACAACTCACACTTAAGTCGAAAACTTTCCTTCCTTTTTTCTTTTTCCTCAGGAAGCATCAGAGATTACGTAAACTCAAAACATTATCTTCTTTTCCTGTCAGCCAAACAGATTTTAGAAGCAAACAAAAAGAGAATAGAAAGAAAGTAAGTGTGCGGTGACCTGAGAATGCAGGTTCTTGTACCAGCAACAGATGGCCATCGAGTACAACAGAGGCCGTTTAGGAGCAGAGGAGTCATCGAAACGCTCCGGAGATTACTCAGAAAGATTCTATTTTCATGGAAAGTCGCTTCTCTGAAACCGTAGCTTCTCCTTCCCGTGCACTTGCACGCCACTCCTCCACTCTCAATCATTCCCATTGATCTTTTGCCAGTTGCCACCCGCGCACTGAGTACTTAGAATATCTATTACCATTTTATACGCCAAAATGTCATCGTGGATTTTTTTTTTTTTTTTTTCTAAAAGTAAGAAATGTATTTTGATTGTTTTAAATGGTGTATACTTTAAAATTATTATATTAATTAAATGATTTTATATATATATATATATCAAACGACCAGCAAAAAAAAATACATCAAACGAAAAGACTCTACATGTGAAGATTGTCAATTTTATACTAATTATTGTGTGTCCGACGTGGAGCTGGCTTATCCAAAAAGGATAAGAACGCAAAAGAATCAGGGTCGCTATTCTTACAAGTAGTCATATATGATTTAGGCCTCAATCAGCCTTTATATATCAGGGTCGCTATTCTTAGTTTTTGAGTTTTGTAAATACACTAATTTTAAATATCATCTCTCTCGCCACAGAGTGCATTAAACATATGAAAATTTTGTTCTCAAATTATATGTTACTATATTATGAGTTTGTAATACATTTTTCAAAATAATAAATATCATAAACAATGTCTTCAAATGATAGCTCAATCGGGTCACTAGTTCGAATTCTCTCTCTCATCTTGTGTGAACATGTCAAATAATAAATATCATAAACAATGACGGAGGGAGGGGGCTGATCGCCCCCCAAAAGAATAAGTAAAATAAATAAATAAATAAAGTTTTAATTTTAGTCATTTGGCCCCAACAAATTTTTTTGGCCTTATTCTTAATTTTTTGGGGCCATACCCATTATTATTATTATTTTTTCACCCTTACTTTCAAATGCGCACTTTTTTGGCCCTATAGTACTCTTTAGTTGATAAAAAAAATAAAAAAAAATAAAAAATCTAAAGAACCAAAAAAAATAAAAAATAAAAGTTGGCTGGCCCCCTCCCATAAAATTTCTTAGTTCCGTCTTTACTTATGAGATTGTGACACATCATTTGAAAACTAACTTTTTGAAAGAACATTTGGAATGTATAGCACTTCTCATGTAGAAATGACAATTCATATCTGCTTATTGGGTTTGTGCCGTTTAAAGACGTTGTTATAAGACTATAAATTAATAATAACTCAACTTATTTAATTAAATAGATTAAATAATTTGACCATGACTCATTAATTTCATACTAAGTTTATGTCGAATTCGTAAGTCTTGTAAAAAAATTTTAATTTTATTACGCTTATTGAGTTCGAATGGTGTAGTATCTAATTAACACATGGCATGGTTGTGGTTGGTGACCCATGGTCACATCATGGGTCTAGAAACTTTTGTTGGCTATATATTTTGATTTGAAATGTATTTTTGTCTTCTAAAACTTCTTTAGGGGTATTTTGTTTGTTTGTTTTTTTTTTTTAAAAGGGCAAAAGGCACAATCCTTCTGGTGGATTGGTAGGGGGTTAGACCAATTGAGAAAGATCATAAAGGATTACAAATGGGATGGTAAATTGAGAGAGCTAAGTCTAATTTCTTTTATTTTTAAAACACATTATTATTTTTTGAGTCATCTCAAATATGGTATGGCTTTCAAAATTATCGTTGATTTTGAAATAATTATTATTAAGTTTTGATCTATTGATGATTTTAAAAGTCACATTACATTTTAAAAAATTATAATCCTTATTTTAACATTACTCGCTTTTGATGAAAACTACGCAAGGTTTAGCAAAAGTTGTTCTCTCAAAATATTGGTATAAAAGAGAACGTTGTTTATATTAGCGAAGGAGTAATATCCAGTTAGCTATAGTAAAAGAGTAATTTTATCTTTCACTTTTTGAGGGGACGAAAATAGGTTTACTATAACTAACGGGATATTCTCTAGTTCAAATTGAGTACTCTGGATCCTAATTCGTTTTTCTTTATAAAAATACAACTGGTTATATTTGAAAAAAAAAAAATTATTATTATTATTATCAGATCATGCCATAAAAAGAAAATACTAAACTGAAACAAACTAAATTCTCAATTAATTCCAACATATTTATCGAACGAACTGATACAAAAATTCCAAATTAATAATATAATAAAACTAAACAAATATCTATCATTCAACAAAAATACAACAATGTCCTAAAAACAATACTGGTGACAACAGCAAATAAATATGAATAATGTGGAAAAAAAGAGAGTAGAAATTTAGAAAGCCAAAGCGGCCACGATACTCAAGCCACTCAAAATGATCCGAGCCCCCCCGTACATTGAATCAGAACCCGAATCATCACCAACCGGACCTTGTGCAGTATCAGGCGACAAACTTGCCGTCGCCGGACTCGGCGGACTACCGCTCGATGGAAGCGTTACCGGTGCCTCACCCGGAGTCGCCGAACTCGATGGAATGCTCGCCGAAGCCTCGGGAGTGGCGGAACTCGCTGGGACGGGAGCCGTTACCGGGGTACTGACCGGAGTGGTGGCCGGAGACGAAACCGGGACAGGGGACGAAACCGGAGGTGACCCATTTGTCGCCGGGCTCGGAGTCGGCGAAACAGATGTGGCCGGGGGATTAGCCGGAGATTTGGCAGGTGAAAGCGACGGGGATTTTGCCGGCGGGGTCGACACTGGTGGTGAAACTGACGGGGATTTTGCCGGCGGGGTCGACGCCGGTGGAGAAACTGTTGGAGCAGACGTAGGCGGAGAAGTAGTCGGAGAGTTTGAAGTGGGTGTCGGAGTAGTCGCCGGAGAGATGGCAGGAGAAGAGGTCGGAGAAGTGGCCGGAGAATTTGACGGAGAGGGTGAGTTTGTTGGTGTTGGCTTTGGCGAAGGAGAGGGCGCATTGTCTGCTTGTACCACACCGGAGTGTGAGACACACAAAACAAACATAGAAAGTACAACAGCAAGCCTATGCCTCATCTTTGGAACTCGACGTGTGAAGAAATCAACCAATCTTTGTGTTTTTAGTGTTCGTGATTGATCTCCGATGAATATGGAAAGGTATCGGAGAAACTGAGAATTATATAGGGAGGGGTTTCGGAACTAAACGTTGTGATTTTTTACAATATGTCAAGGAAAATGTGACCGTTGGGGATGGTGGAGGGGGTATGACAGGCTATAGCGGGTGGAGTTAGCCGTTACTTGGAAGGACGCGACTTGCTGGGCCGGTTAAGTTGTCGGACTCACAATGGTTGACCCATTCACAGGCCTTACCTACCGGTATCATTGAGTGCTTCTATTGCTATTTGTTCTCTTCTGTCGACTCTTTTGTAAATAGATTTTCTCAAATTTTAATTAAACACTTTACTTGTAATTATATAAATAGTTTATATTTTAAAAATAAAAATATTGAAATTATAATAATATAATTTTATCTTGGGTTAAATTTGGATGAATTAATGTTAAAACGAAATGTTGAAGTAACAAAATGTGAAAATAAAAGGGTGTAGCATTTATCACCAGCGGCAGTAGTTCAATGGTCCAAAAAATTTTCCAAATACGTTTGACACAAATAAGGGCGAATGTTCAAATTTTTGCAAAGGATATCACCTGCAAAACTTAATTAGTATTAGTCACTTTGGTTTTCACCGATGTCCAATGAAACTTAATTAACTTATGGTTCAACTACTTTTGACGGTTTTCGTTGTCTAGGTCGTTCATAAGCAGTGACCAACAAGTAAATTCTATTATGATCACGTTCGACTAAAATAATCAGGGTTAGTGTCTTCAACTTATCTTTTTTGTTTTGTTTTTTGTTTTTTTTTTTTTCAAAAAAAAAATGGCAGCATTTCTACTCCATTTGTCCACTTGACGTAGGTTCGTACCTAGACTGGACCCCCCACAAGAAGGCTCCAGTAGCCAAACCTGAACCTCATTAGACAATTGATAGAATCACATGCAAGAGGTACGAAGTTGAAGGTTGGGCCCAGTAACTTTAACCTTGCCCACACAAAATAGTAATTTTTGTTTTTTTTTTGGTATTATTTTTGTCCTATTGAATTACATGATTGCAAGATGTTAAATTTCATAATTTACTTATTACTTTTTTTTTATTTACTTTATGTTATTGTTATTTGTTAACAAAATGTTTCATTATTTCTCAACTATGAGTTATTGAAGCAGATTTACATGTGAGGGCAATAATTTAATAATCCATTACAAGTTTTATTACATAAACTATATGAATGGTAATTTAAAAATTCATTACAAGTTTGGTCATGTAAATTATACAAAATCACGAGAAAATCTTAACTCTCCTTATAAGCATTATAGTATTTTCTTTGCTGACATGATCATTAGAAAGTGTTTTTCCCCTTGGCAAGCTCCGACAAGTCTATGATTGTCTCTGCTTATTTTTGTAGGCGTTCGTTAATTGAATTTAACTGTGCAATCAACTGCATCAATGTTATGATGGCAAACTTAAACTATGTAATTTGGATGTGAGTTTAATATAATAGGCAAGTGATGAGTTATTGGATTGAAGCATGATAAGTCCATACCTTATCATATCATGGTTTTTGCAATTAAACAATTTATACCATGACATGAAATTAATCAATTGACAAGACATTATATTTTTGTTTTGATATGATTAGCAAGAAATTAGTTGAAACAAAATTCAATTCAATCAAGGGGAAAATTTTCAAACCCCTGTGTATTACGGATTGTGCCTTTTAGTGTTAGACCATTGTTTTCAATATTGTCAATTTAAGACTATAGTTTACAAACAAAATTTGAATTTAATATTTCTTCGTTCATTTTTCCTCAAATAACAAATAAAGGCTACCCAAAAATATAATTATGTATATCTTATTAAAATGTTTACAAGGGTTAAATTCACTTTACCCCTTGAAGTTTCAAGGGTTTTTCAATTCGAACCATAATGTTTAAAAATTGGCAATGTACCCCTTTAATATTTCAAAATTTTTCAATTCAAACACTCTGTTACTAATTTCCGTCTAATTGAATGGAAATAAAAGAAATGCGGGTAATTACGTAATTTCATAGATTTCTGTCTCCATATCATTTTTTATTTTTTTAGTTGGGAATTATAAAATTATAATTTCACCATCAAACAAAAAATTAAAAATTAAAAGAAAATCCAGAAAAAAGGAAAACTTGGTTTGGGGGTGACCGATCCGATCACCCCAAGGCGCTTTGTGGGTAGTTTAGTTACCCTCAAACCATTTTTTTTAAAAAAATAAATTTTAATTTAAATGTAAAATTGTAATTTTATAAAAACTTTTGTTGGAATTTGTATGAAGGATTCATTTTGTTGTAGAGACATACCAAAAAAAAACTTATTTAAAAAATATATGAATTTATTTGTTACAAGATAAAATACATTGTTTTTCCTAAAAACAATGTATGGGATTTAAAAAATGTGAAAGGAGCTTTGTTTCTCTTCTACCGTTCCACGGAATTGTTAAACAACACCCCCATCTTAAATAATATTCACTTTATTTTTTTTAAAAAAATCAACATAAAAATATTATTACTTTTTGTTTAATTTTTATTACTATTTAATTAAAAAAATTTACTACTAAATAAAATTATTTTTACTTTTTAATATAATTTTTTTCACTTTTCTATATCAATTATTATTATTATTTTACAAAAAGTGTCAACAGTGTCTTGTTTGACAAACACAACCTTAAACTCTCACGAAACCGGGCTTTACCGGTCCCAAACCCGAACAAAGACACGGGTTGAGTATGCGCAACACGCACACACAAGCGCACGTTAGCCAATCGGATTAAGTAGATTACATCATGCAAAAAAGAAAAAGAAAAAGAAAAAGAAAAAGAAATGAAAAACCCAGAAAATTCACACGTTTGCTCACAACTTTCCAGATTAGGGTTTCTCTCTGTCTCGTTCACACACAAAGGCACTGTCTCTATTCTACCTGGTAAGATCTCGTTCCCAATCTACTTGTTTTTGCTTTGGGAAATGCTTCCATTTGATCCCTGAAAGTACTCTTCACAGTAGGCTTCTTTTAGGAAAAAAGAAAAAAGAAAGAAAGAAAGAACGTTTCTGTCAAAAACCCTAAAAGAAACGAAACGAAACCATGGACGAGGGTGATGGAGGGTACGGAGAGGGTACTGATCAGATGGATCAGTTCCATCGGAACGAGGCGATCTCGGCGGTCGCCGACGAAGGGTTCCTCGGTGAGGAGGACGACGACTATGAGGATTTGTACAACGACGTGAATGTCGGGGAGGGGTTCTTGCAGTCTTTGAAAAAGGGCGAGGAAGTAGGGTTTAGTAATGAGGAAGAGAAGAAGAAGGTAGAGTTACCTTCTCCTAGGGTGGCACCGGAGGTGCACGATGTTTCGATCCCCGGTGTCGTTGAGGGGAGTGGTGGTGAGGCTAGGGTTTCTGGGTATCAGAGTAATCAAGGGTTTAGAGGGAATGAGGTGAAAGGGCCGGTCGGATCGGGTGGTGGTGGGATTAGGGTTCAGTTAGGGCAAAGTGGGATGATGAGTAAGAGTCAGGTGAATGAGGTAGAGGAGCAGAGTGGGAATAATAATAGTAGTTTAAGCGCTCAAGGGATTGGTCGAGGGCAGCTATCACATGGTGGTGGTGTAGGGAATGTGGGGAATGAGGGTTTGGTGAGGCAAAGTGGTGGTGTTGGAGTAGGAGGAGGAGGGAATGTGAATGGGATTGGTGTAAATGGGGTTGGGAATAGTGGTAGTGGTGTTGGTGTTATGGTGGGAGGAGGTGGTATAGGTGGTGGTGTTGGAGGAGGAGGAGGAGGTGGTGGTGGTGGTGGGGGGACAATATTGTTTGTGGGTGATTTGCATTGGTGGACGACTGATGCGGAACTGGAAGCAGAGTTGTGCAAGTATGGACCAGTGAAGGAGGTGAAGTTTTTTGATGAGAAAGCGAGTGGGAAGTCGAAAGGGTATTGCCAGGTTGAGTTTTATGACCCTGCTGCTGCCACGGCGTGTAAGGAGGGAATGAATGGGCATGTGTTTAATGGGAGACCATGTGTTGTTGCGTTTGCATCGCCGTATAGTGTTAAGAGAATGGGGGAGGCTCAGGTGAATAGGAATCAACAGACGACACAGTCTACGCAGGTGAGGAGGGGACCTAATAATGATGCTGGGGGTAAGCCTGGTGGGAACAACATTGCAACAGGTGGGAATTATCAAGGTGGGGATAGTAATAGAGGTTATGGGAGAGGGAATTGGGGGAGAGGTAATGCACAGGGGGGAATGGGGAATAGAGGGCCGGGTGGACCAATGAGGAATAGGGGTGGTGGAATGGGAGGGAGAGGTATAATGGGGAATGGTGGGAATGGGTTTGGTCAGGGTATTGGTGCAACCCCGCCTTTGTTACATCCTCAGTCAATGATGGGTCAGGGTTTTGATCCTGCATTTGGTGGGCCTATGGGGAGAATGGGTAGCTATGGAGGCTTTCCTGGTGCTCCAACGCCTCCATTCTCAGGCATTTTGTCTTCGTTCCCCCCTGTGGGAGGTGTTGGTTTGCCTGGAGTTGCCCCTCATGTGAATCCAGCATTCTTTGGAAGAGGGATGCCCATGAATGGAATGGGAATGATGCCCACGGCTGGTGTTGATGGGCCTAACATGGCAATGTGGTCAGATCCTAGTATGGGTGGATGGGGTGGTGAGGAGCATGGTGGTGGTAGAGCTGGGGAGTCTAGTTATGGGGAGGAAGCTGCATCCGACCATCAATATGGTGAGGTCAGTCATGATAGAGTGGGTTGGCCGAATGCCATGAAGGAAAAAGATAGAGGTTCGGAAAGGGACTGGTCTGCGTCGTCTGATCGAAGGTATCGGGATGATAGGGATCCAGGTTATGATAGGGACATGCCTAGAGAAAAAGATACGGGAAATGACAATGACTGGTCAGAAAAAAGGCATCGTGATGATAGAGAAATTGTTCGAGAGCGCTCTCGGGAGCGTGATCGGGACAGAGAACGGTCTCGAGAGCGTGATCGTGACCGTGAGAGGGATCGTGATAGAGAGCGTGACCGTGACAGATACAGAGAAGACAGAGAGAGGTATACTGATCATCATAGGTACAGGGACCGTGAAGGGGATCATGAGGATGAATGGGAAAGGGGCCGTTCATCTAGGACTCATGGCAAGTCACGTTTATCACAAGAGGAGGAACATCGTTCAAGATCAAAGGATGCTGATTATGGGAAGAGGCGGAGGCTTACCTCTGAGTAACTGAATCTTATGCTTCTTATATTTGGATGCTATCAATCAAAAAAGCAAAAGAGGCAGAAACGAAACAAAAATTCATCATGCTTATTTGGACTCTCCTTCAAGTGGTGTTCATGGGTCCTTGATTTGCTGAACTGCTGTTCTCATGTCATTGCCTCAAATTTCTTGATTGCTTCTTTACCACAGAAGTGTGGCTTTATTGCTGCGTCAAGAAATGTAAGTACTTAAATTTCAATTTCTTTTTCCTTTTTGCGTGTTATTTGTTGAGGAGTTATGAGTTATGAATTTGCTCTAATTGTGGCATGCATGTGTTGTGCATTCTGTACTTTGTTACTCATACTTTCATGGTTTATGAACCGGTCAAGTTGTTGTGCGTTATAAATATGCTCATATTAATCCTAGTCTCTGCTTCTTGGAGTTTTTGGTTGGCTATTTCTTCTTTACTTTGTGTTGTTTTTCTTACATTTGTATCTGCTATAAGTGCAGAAAAAGTAGTTTGTGGCTTTTGAACCAGTTAAATATTTTGCAATATATACCTATCAATTTTTTTTTTTTTTTTTTTTTGGCAATATGCATATCCTGATATTGATGCTAGTCTTTCATTTTGGAAGGTTTTGATGCCATTTTTGTTGTATTCGTATTGTTTTCTGTCACTGCAATAAACTGTAGAAAAAAGTAGTTCTGTTTGTTGGCCTCACAAATCAGACACGTGTCTTTTACTAAATTTTAGTTTGTCTCATCTAGTATCTCAGCTATAATTACTTATCCAAAAAAAAAAAAGTATCTCAGCTATGACTTAGAAAGATTGCGCTGTTTGTTAAGTTTGATTTCATCCCAAGCGGCTTTGCTTTAGTTGCTGTCAAGTTAATACATTTTTCAAATGTTTATGCCTTCTTCCGTTTGATAATAAGTACAAATTCTTAAGTTTTGGGTTTAGTTTGGTTAAGTACCTTAATTGTAACGAGTGTTTTATGTAAAATGTTAAAGATATTGAGAGGTTGTTTAAGGTTTCACTGGCATTTATGACTTTATTTTGTTTTCATGTTTTTTCTTTTTCTTTCCTAATTTCTTGTACCTATTTACTATCATTACATTTATCATTTGGCACATCCCGCACTTGCGAGTTCCTTTTCCTTGTGGCTATAGTATCATTCATCATCACTACTTCACCAATTGAACATTTTTATGCACCATAGTTAATTTGGAACAAATATGTCGATCGATAGTTCCAAATTCATAACTTCTACTAGATTGACACAATTTTCTAATACTTAAAGAATTTAGCATTATTGTCACCAAGGGCAAGGTGATTTGTAAAAATCTTTGTCACTTGTAGAAGCCATGACATCGCTGACTTCAAAATTAGAATATTAAACTTGATAGGTTGTTGAGGAGAAGAAATAATCACACTCATGGAGATTTTAACACAAAATATTTTTCTCTCCTCTTTCCTCTCCGTTCTCTTTGCCTTTCATTGAGGATTGTGTTGGGATTTTGTAAAAAAGGTGAGGGTACATAGAAAACTTGCATTTTGTAAAGAAAGAATATTTTAATGGTATAAAAAAACATAAGAGAAGCTATTCTGGAATGTATTGGAATAGGGAAACAAAAATTTGTTTAGTTCCTTAAATTTAGAGAAAATCTGAGAGAGGCTGCTGAGAGTGCTTAAGGTCTTTCTTGACATCCCTGTTCACATATCACTCAATCAGCTGAAATTAGTTATTAAAGTGAAATTGCCAGTTCAGAATTTTCCATGGGCCTGTTAAGCAGAGTAGACTGGATTTCCATCAGGCTTTATAGAGTAAACCAGAGTAAACATTTTAGTATCAGGTATGTCAACTAAAGTTAGTTGGCCACTGTATGTAGTATGCTAGAATGGATTCCGAATAAGCTTACTGTGCAGTACAGGTGTCTTATGTCACAGGCTGCCAGTGAAGGCATTACTTTTTATTTGTTGCCAGGCTCTAGCTTCTGTGGAGTGCTTGCTAACATTAATGTTGATCATGGAAGTCAGATCTAGTTAGCATTTTATGCGTTCCTTTGGATCTAGTTGTCCCCATTTTTTCTCGTCTCATAGGCTTGATTCGTTGCGGGGAAGATCATATACTTGTTTTAGCAAAAAGATTTTCTTTTTTCTTTCGTTTTTTAATGCGTGTTTTTTTTTTTCCTTCTCCCTTTGTGTGAGTGTGGGTGTGTGTGTGTTGGGGGGGGGGGGGGTAATGTTGCTTTTGATTGTAATGTCTATAGTAGATACTCATGCATGTCTTACTAGGACAGATACAGTAAAGCAACTTCATTTTCATTTCTTATGTTTATTATGGGTTAAGACACAGTTGTCTATGGATGTTTCCTATGAACAAGATTCTAGCTATTTTTATACATAATTTCCGACGTTTCTGTGTCTCTTAGCTGAGACATGATTTTTCTATGTCAAAAGGATTTTTTCCCACGTGGGACATGGAATGGCAATTAATGTGCCAAACTATGATGATTGTTGGTTTGATGTGACAGTTTCAAATTGAAGAATTGCTCATAGTCTGCTTCTGCATTCCCCTGAGTTAAGGTGCTCTGCAATCACATGCAACTTTTCTGGATAGACCAGTCACATGCATGCTTGCACGTGCACACACACACATTGTTGTTGCTTGTCTTCTTGTTTATTGCTATTTTAAGAATCGGCATGCTAATTGCAAACATTTCTTGCCTAATTCTTTCTTCATAGCTTGAAGGACATTTGATCATGGGGAACCGAAACTTTTCAGCAGAACTCCGGGGTTGCCTTGGAGATAAAAAGAGGGCTTCTAACTTCTACATGGGAGAGACTGCATGGTGTTTACTCTTTTGCCTACATTGATGCTGAAGTCGGAACTTTTCTTTAAGATTTTAGCTTCCTTTTCTTTTATGTTTTAGTTAATTAGCACTTGATGAGACCGATGTTGTGGATGATGTTATGGCTTGACATTGCTGAAGTCTAAAATGTGGCAGATTTTTCTAGACTTGATGTATGAATGGTGATGTAATAGGATTTAGCTCAGAGGATGTTTGTAATGTGCCTGTTCTGATTGTGTAGTTGTTGTATCCTTTTGACCCCTTTTTGTTCCTGAGTATACCATGTTAACCATGCCTTTTTTTCTTTTCTTTTCTTTTCTTGTGAAGATGTAGAGAACTAACCCATTGATTTAAAGCAATCATTTCATTTCAACCCAGAGAATTGTATATTGTAATAGTCTTTGTATATAACTATTAATTGAAGTTGATCAAATTTTGATAATGTGCATACTGTTGCCTCTTTCCTCTTATTTTTTCCCAATGCTATTATGGTATTCTGGTTCTTTTTTCTTCCTTCATTGAGAGACTTCCATCAGACAGACCTCCATGGATGTGATGTTCACTTTATTCTGGGAATAACTTTGCCAATTTGGAAATCTGACAAAGTAGCATTCTGGTGTGTTGGAACCTGGAATCATATATGGAGATTGCTGTCACTCCAGTTTTTGTGTACTCCAGATACAAGGATTGAAGTAATATGCTGTCTGTGTTACTTTTCTGTTTTCAGGCAGTAAAAGAACACGACCAATCTCGTGGTTGGGACTTGCTGTGGATGTCTTATCACCATCCCAACTTGTTGTAAATCTTGCTATTATAATTCTAATTATTCCTTTGATTGAGAGCTCAAATTCGCCAAGGAACGTGTATTGATTCACCTGTTGAATCAAGCTAGACCTGAAAATGGATGGTGCTGAGGCATGTGAAATGGTTCTTGGCCTTAGAGGGCCAAGTGCCTTGCCCCGATGAGTAGTTTGTATGGTGTCATAATGGATACTTGGTGTGAGCTCTCTTAGTGAGAGGAGACACGTGGCACTCCTTTAAGTTGGAACATTTTATGGCAGCCGTTCACATTTTATAGTAACAATTCACATTTTAGTGACGTGTATGGTAAGAAGTGCAACATAGGTTTTCATGTCGCGGTTTATAAATCTTGTAAATGTTATTTGCTATGCGGCAATTTAGATACTACCCAAGAGAAAGCATCAAGTAAAGAAAGGATAATATTTAAATAGTTGAATTATGGTTGGCTATCATGCTGTCTCCCACATTTCCTTGGAAATGCACCATTAGAGAAGACACTTAGTTGCTAGTACAAACAAATAAAATCTATGCAGCATACTGTTGGGGTTGACTCAGTCACAAGCCTCCTATGAAAGGTGGCTACAGACCATTTACCATAGGCAGAATTTGTGCGTCTCTTTCATAATAGACCCCAACCGACCTAAAGTTCTAGAAGTTGAGGTTTCCATCAATTTGTGTAATAATTTTAAGAAAGTTCATATGGAATTTACTTGTCTAGATAGGTGGTTGGACAATCCAAAGTTTATTTGAGCAGGTGAATCTCATATAAACTTTCTCATAATTGTTATCCTAACAATTTGAACAACGAATTAACGGAGATCTCAATCTTTCAGTCCATGTTGATCAATCCAAGGGCTTGGACATTAACTCAATTTCGTTCCTTCCAATTTTCGAGGTAAAATTGGTATTGATGATAAGCTTAAAGTGAAACTTGGACATAACCCAACTCTAACTTGCTAATTAATCTAAACGAGTTCCATTGGAGAGGAGAACCCGTTATTAGCTTATATGACATAAATTTATATTTTTAACTAGGATAGAATCAATGGGACTCGCCCCGATGTATAGTTTGAGAAAGCACTAGATGAACCCTAAAAACCATAAGGGTAGTCTCAATTGCTAACCATATAATTACTACTAAACGTTATAAATCTTAGTTGCACACGTTTCAATTCATGGAACTCATAAAATCCAACTATATTTGCCAACATATTTGTATTATTGTTTTCTGTATTTAGCTTGAATTTTTCATTATTTTCAACAACATTAATAAATAATTCAAATCACAAAACACTTTTTACCAAACTATATTGTATTCAACATTGCACAATGTTACTAAAGTATAAATTAAACATGAACTACCTACACCCACCCACCCACACTCAAAACTGTGAAACCCTATTCACTCCAAACCCCAAATCACAAAACAAAATCCTAAAAAAAAAAAAACATTATCAGTAAAAAGCTCTAATAGAGTAATGATATTATTCGTACTTATTTATTACACTGACTGACATAACGTATTTTAAGTGACTTCTCATATTAATCACTTAAAACACAACACATTAGCGTAATAAATAAATACGAATAATATCATTACTTGAATTACAATGCTCTCCATAGGTCCCACATTAATTTATTAATTTCCTCAATAATTGACAACTATCTAGGCCTACCCGTGTTGGACCCGGGCCCTGCATACCCGGTCCCACTTTTCCCCAACCCACCAAACCCCACACCACTAGGACCACTCACAGCCATCTGATGAAACCCACCAGAGCCGTACACGTGTCCTCCCTGAAGCACCATACTATTCCCATATACCCCACCACCACCACCACCGTTTCCCAAACCCGTCGTCGACAAGGACGACGTGCCTCCGGGGCCGTCCTTGTCGCGCGCCACCATGGTCTTCTCCCCCTCGGACTCCCGAAACCTCTGGAGGTACACCTTCAGGGGTTCCACGTACTCCTCGAAGCCTAAGGTGGTCATGGCCCAGAGCAGATCGTCGCCGTTGATCGTCTTGCGCTTCTCCCGCTGGCACTTGTCGGAAGCCTCGCCGGTGACAAAGCTGATGAACTCCGACACGCACTCCTGAACCGTCTCCTTGGCGTCCTTGGAGATCTTCGCGTTCGCCGGCAGAGCCTTCTTCATGATCCGGCTCACGTTCGCGATCGGCAAGAACCGGTCCTGCTCGCGCGGCGACATCTCATTCGCGGACAAGTTTCCCGTCCCTCCTCCGCCAGATTCGTTGTCGGAGTCCGCCATTGAAGAACGATTCTGAGGTTTTTGATTGGCTGGAATTCGTGAAAATGAGTGGAAATTTAAAGTTTTGATCCGACAGATTTTACTCTGAAATGGAAGACTTTTTTTAGTTGGAATTTTTAGCGTGCTTGAAGAAAATTTTCACATATTTAAGCAATTTGAAGAACGATTTGCAAGTTCTTCAAGGAAAGGATTTGCAAGTTCCTCTTCTTCTTCTTCTACAAGAATGAGAATTAATGGCGGGAAAGTCGATGAATTTGAGCTGAGGAATTCGAATTCGGTGACTCGGAAGAGAATTTCGGAAACAAAGGAAGAAGAACCTACGGTTTTGATTCATAAAGCTCAAAACTTTGGATTTGGAGCGAAATCTCCCGAAAGTTAGGGTGTCGGCTCTTATAGGAGATTGAGAAATGAATCGGAGTTGATCGGCCGGCACGCAGAGAGAGAGAGAGAGAGGGACAGAGGGAGAGAGAGACAGTGAGAGAGTTTAGGAGCGAATGAGTTGGGTCCGTTGGATCATTGGAGTTAATAACGTCTATCCTCAGCGACACGTGGGTGGTTCTGGACCGTTGTTTGCCGATAAGTTAGTGTTTGCACGGACGGATTTAGCACCGTCCGATCGAGTGAGAGAGAGATTGTATGGACCGTCGATTTGGCATCTGGAACGTGGTCCGTCTGACCGACCTGGATTGCTTTTATTTTATTTTATTTCTTTGTTTTGTAATCTTTGTTAATTGTCATTTTCAACCACAACAAATACACAAAACCAAAAAATAAAATAAAACAAAATAAAAGTAAAAAAAGGTAAAAGAACACAAGAATGTGAAAATGATGCTAAAACTGTGCAAGAGTCAAAAGTCAAGCCTTAACGCATTGTTACCACTAAATTGGTTTACTCGGTTGAACGCTTTTGAGGTGATTATATGAATTTCTTCATACCTAATTATTACTTTTACTTTATGACGTAATCTTTTATGTATTATTATTATTATTATTATTTGTGTGAGAGTCCCGTTATACCATACGTGCGTTTGGAAAGAAACTCCAATCAGTCAGCACAGATAAGATGAGTATCAAAGAATAGTTGGAGTGTTACGTACGCAAACAAAAAAAGGCCAACGCTCTAATTTAACACTCTTACAAGACGATGTGAAAAGTTGTTTTTAAATTAATATTTTAACAATACTTTCTTGCGCATTCTTTGCAAACGAATATTTACATAGCCCAAAAATTACAAATGATGCCCCACTTATAATATTTAGACATTATTATTACCTCATTTCTTCCATCTTCCAAAAGATTGGCTCCTTAATTTTCTTGTTTAATCCCAGTTGTTGGAATAGTAAATTAGGTTGCATAGTAACACTTCTGGTGAGCCTTTTACAATTGTGAAACCATGAAAATGACAACTTCAACAACTAAAGGGGATTCCAGTCAAAACAAAATAGTCATATGATGCATGAGTTTGAATTATTCTACTTCCAAGACATTAAAAAAAAAACAAAAAAACAAAAATATATGTGTATATATATATATGAAACATTAACCTGTCAAATGAAACATCAAAACCTACCTCGTACCCACGAATTCAAGAGAAAATTGGTCAGAGTTCTCACAGAATAATTGGAGGTGTTTTGTCCCAAAGAGCTTTGATTGGGTAAATAAAGATTTAAACATATATAAAATAGAGAAAAAAAGTTGATGTTATATGTTAATAAAATAAAGTATATTTGTAGTTTAACATTTGGTAAATAGCAACTTTAACCCTTGAGGCGAGTGTCTGGTGACATTGCTTTGTGGTCACACCCACGATGCCCTGCCATGGAGGCAAACAATGATGGTGCCAAAGCTCCCATGTTTAAAACAGAGACAATTGTGCAGATTAAGTGAATCTCTCTGTGTACACTTTTTTATGGGGTCACGCTATAATGGACCTTTCATTTTCTACTGTTGATTGCGTATCTTAAAAGTTTAAGCTAATAAAAAAGCGTGTAGAATCAGAGTTTCATTTCATTAATTGTCTAGACTCAAACTCTTTGAGTTTGGAGTTAGGGCATTCTCATCCGGATAGCCAAATGTTATTTTGACTAGCTAGAATGCTAAAATAGGAGAAAAAAGAATGGCATATGGTTCAGCAATTTGAAGAAATATTTGGTATTATAGTCTTTGATCTGATACTATATTAAATTACTATTTATCCCCAAAGCATTTAAGTGGATAGGAAACAATAAATTTAAGGAAAAAAATTTAACAAAACCTCCATGAACTTCCACGCATTTTGCAAGTACCGCTAAAGTTAAAAAACCCTCAATTAAGGATATCGATATTTCAATTACCCATTAACATTAGAATTTTTTGTTAAATCTTGTCAAAATTTCCAAAATACTTCTATTTGTTATTATAAAAAAGATGTAAAGACTTGAACTTATATATATATATATATATATATATATATATATATATATATACAATATTTTTGCAATTTGTTTTTTTTTTATTATTATTAAAAAAACAAGGGTATTTTGACAAAAAATTATCGAAAAATCCTAACATAATGGGGTAATTGAAAGAAATTGAAAGTTCGATACCCTTAATTTTATATATATATTTTTTGGGGGGTAGTGTAAAAACGAATAAAAGTTCAGGGCAATCTTATGAAATTTTTCCTAAATTTAATCATTTAATTAATTTAACCGTTATGAATTATATATTATCCTAAAAGGATTTCTAAATAAATAACAAGATCCTTTGAACCTTTACTAGACTCCATCAGAATGTTCTTTTTTTTTTTTTTTTGACATGTCCACACAAGAGGGGGATGGAGAATTCGAACTAATGACCTCCGTTTTATAGGCGTGGTTTTTTTTTTAATTGTTCTTGAGAATAGAAAGAAGGCACTCAATGAAGTCTATCCCCTACCTTTGGCCTTCATCATGTATTGGGAGACAAGTTATGTTGATTAGAAACAGAGTTCCAAAAAACTGCATAGAGGAGGCCATGAAAGATATAATAAATCCCAAGCTGGTACAATGATTAAGAACTCCAAAAAACCATCACTTGTCACGTGCTAAACACGTGTAAATGATATACCATCCACCACTATCTCTCTAATTAGTATACAAATTATTTTGGCCTTTGATTACTAGGGTTTAGATTAGTGCTCCACTACTCTTTAAGTGGAGCAATTTGTCGCAACTAGAGGATTTTGACATTTTGGCACTGTTTATGTAAAAGTTCAACGCTGCAACCATTAAAAAAATATGTAGCAGCTCGTTCGTCCGTACAAATATACAGAGTTAGCCGGCCAAGCCTTTATAGTTGGGATGGGGATTCCCTGAAATTTCCTGCTCAAATTTCGTGGAATTTAGATAAAAAATGAGAGAGAAAGAGTCATTTTACACTCTAAATACCTTGTTCTTCGTTGGATTTTGAAAAGAAGTGAGCTCTATAAAAGATCTTACAGTAAAATTGTTTAAAATCTCTATCCTCATCTCTCAAAACAAATTACCTCCGAAGGCGTCGTATAAAACAACTTTTATCGACACTTCAAAACACAAAACACTCGAAACTGTTTTTTTTTTGTCACACGAATACTTTCTAAAAAAATAGAAGAAAACAAAAATTACTCTAAAAAAACATTAACAAATGAACAAAACGGGTCAATTATATTAAAGACAGGAAGATTCCTACAAATTATGTTAATGCATACATACAAGCCGCAATCCTACAACACAGCTCCAGTCCTCTGCTAATTTCTAACAATTACTAGTTTGTTTTCCGGCAAATAGAATTCTAACAATAAATTACAGCCAACTTTTTGCGGCGATAAGAGTAAAAAAGTACATGTGAACAACAGGAACTAAGGAATACATAAATAGCTACACTATTTCCATGCAGTCATGTTCAATTTTATTCTTCAGGTTTCCACCTCTTGGCCAGCAGACTGGTTTTCATCTTTCTCAGCGTCACCTTCTCCATCTTCTTCATCATCTGCCTCATCAGCTAGTTTTGTGAGCTCTTCCTGGATCATGAGCTTTATTGATGACTTTCTTGGGGTGAGATCCGTATTAAACTTTCGAGCTGAAAATTTGTCAAAATTCTGTTAGCCAACAAGGAATGAAATTCTAAGATGGGTTCATCAATCTCAGTCCATGAATTCGAAGGTTCTTATTTCAAACGGTTTCTACTACTTCAGATGATAACCAATAGTAATCAAAATATATTGACCTTTTCCTAGATCATACAGGAATGAGGATTTTTTATTTTTATTTTTTATAAGTAATTGAAAATTAAAAGCAAAATGTACAACCTACAGGAACGAGGATTAAGAGGAGTATTTTAACAACCCAACAGATGACCTTTGATAATGTATGCACAATTTACCAAATAGTGCAGCAGATGAGAGTTGTTGTCTTCTTATTTTTCAGAACACCAAAATATGCAAAAGCTTGAATGAACATATAATCATGACATTGAGTTTTACATTTTTTAAAGCTATGGTCATAGACTGGTTCCATTTGATATTTGCCAATTCAAGAAATCATAAAATACCATAGTAAAAATAAATTCAAAGATAACATACCAAGTAGCTTCAGAATATCGGTGAAAGTGGCCTGCAAAATTTAAAAAAAAAAAGAAAAAAAAAAAGAAAAAAATACAATTTACTTTGGGATGATACAAATCCGTTAATCATAAGATCAATAAGAAACTAAACTCAATTAAGCCTTTATCTCAAATAAATATGATGAGATATAACCAGAATACTAATTGTTTTCCTCTAAGTACGATTGCCAAGATGTAGGAAATAAAGAAATCTAGCAATATTGCAGCATCTTATAAATTACCAACTTCTAATTTTCTTCACTACCCCAGAAATCAAAATACCAGCTTCCTTTATCTTTTCCTTCTTACTTTTGCCCATACTGAAGCCGCACATGCATAAATGTAAAAAAAGAGAAACATGCTTTGGGATGCTGCAAAAAGAAACAACATGGAGACAAGAATGTACAAAGCCCAGATAAGTAATACACATCGATAGATGCATAGCTTGATACATCTATGTGTGTACTTGTACATGTATATATCCAGGTAAAATTAGCTGTTTAATGACTCCAAAAGATGTGAACCCAACAATCTCACCTACAGAACTTGTGGGTAGTTTGTGAAGAATGTAAAAGCAATCACAATAAGCTTTGAGGAAGGCACTAGAATAAAGCGCCAAAATGGCATGTCCAGCAATGCTTCATTGTTGAAGGGTGAATAGAAGAGGTCAACATGATTACTAATTTTACTCAAGATCTCGTTTGACTTCTATTACATTTGTTAGACAGTATTGATCTCAGCAGCTTACCGTATTAAAGTCAACTTCTTTAAGAATTTCACATGTTGCATCTCTCAATTCATTATCATTTGGCCTGAGTTTCTCCTCCTTGACCTTGTCCTTCCCTTTAGCAACCTTTTTCCCTAAAAAAAATACCAACAAATGTTTAGTGTTGCTGATTACGAAAGAGAATAATACATAGGCTTATATTCTTGCTCTATTTAATAAAGTTAAGTTCACAATTAGAGCTTATCTTTTAGCAAAAAGCTAAGCAAGTTGACTAATGACAATTTCCAAACTTATAACATTTTAAGAAAAACCACCATTTTTCCAGTTTTTCCTATTAGTAGAAAGACCATAAAAAAATAGGCAAGCAAACCATAAAAACAAAAATAATACCAACAAAGAGGCTGTAATTTCTACCAGATTTCTCCCTGGAGGCAGGTTTCTTTGGAGTTGAAGCCTTTTCTTTTGCTACTTTTTCAATTTTCTTTTTCCTTGAGAACACCTTTGGACTTGTATCATTGTCATCATCAACCTTCGAGGGTTTGGACAATGATTTCTTAGGTGTTCTTTTGGGCGTTGTACTGGATTTATTTGAAACTGTGATTTTCTTGGTTTTGGCTTTCCTGGCAGATTCCTTCTTTCTAGACGATGTTTTAGAACTTCGCTTGTGTTTCTTCACATCTTCCTCAGATTCTTCTTCAGAATCAATTTTTTCCTCACTTTCCGAATGCTCAGGCATTTCATCCTCAGATTTTTCGGCGACACCATTTTCATTTTCCTCCTCTTCATTTTGTTCATCCTCTTCTTTTTCCTCTTCTCTTTCCTCTTCTTCAGACTCATCATCTTCATCTGCCTCAAGTGAACTCTTTTTCTCCATTTTTTCTGTATCCTCAGCCTTTCTTCGGTTCTGGAACATATATTAAACTATTTAAAACATAACAGAAAAAAGAGAGAGGCATAAATGGTACAAACGTTCTCTGGATATACAAAGAGACAGATAAATATATCGGTTTTCAGTCTTCTGTTTCTTTCTAGTTCACCTGTTTATCTGCTTATTTTAGTTTAGCTGCTCCAGAGGAATTAGACCTCCACTAACTCCAGTGATAGGAGGTTTCAGAAATTGCATAAAAACAGGATATACATCAGGCTAAGGATCATTTCATGATAATAAAAGCAATGCCAAAAGTGGATAATATCGAAGGCCCTAACATCAGGATATATCAAAGGCCCCCCCCACCCCGCCCCCCCCTTCAAAATCCTATTTCTAGGTATGTGTCAGGCACATGGTAGGAGGATTTTTGAATCCAGAACATGATTATAATCAAAAACATAACTATGCAAAAGGAAAAGAGTACTTTATACTACACCGTTACAAGATTGACACACTAATAGGAATACCCTATTATTCATTTTCTTTTTTTTTTTGAAGTAAAAAAGAAAAAAAAAAAAAAAGAGAGAGAAAAAAGTCCAATCCAACATAGAAAAGACGAAATAAACATTCCACCCTGTTTACTACAGTTAGAAAACACCCAATGAAGACAGTGATTTACCAATTATATAATCTGCTTTTAACTCAAATCATTTTCTGATCTTAACGAGTTGAGAATAACACCTTTGCTGAATGTTTTGAAGCTTCACTTCCAGATGCTGATGAACTTCCTCTGGCCACCCTTTTCCGCTTTTTGCTGCCCTTACTTGACTGATAATCATTAAAGAAAAAAAGTATGAAGATCCCATAGATAGAAAGCAACTCTTTTAAAAAAAAAAGGAAGTTCAGTCGAAAATTAGCATTTACGTAAGCAAACCTTCTCTTTTTCAGCAAGTAGCACAGTAGTTGTAGCATGAGGGGACACCAAGAAGTCTATCAGCTTTGCAACAATATCTTCCTGCATGTGTACTTTAAACTCATTAAAACAATATCGATTGACATGTGAAACTTCAAAGAGCATCAAAACTAGAATTTAAAAACATGTAGTGTATATATATATATATATATATATATATACAGAAGCATTGGTTTCAGTAGAAAATATTCAAATTGAGATAAAACCCTGCCAGCACAGAGTATGTTAAACTGACAAATCACTGAAGCTATCTGATTAATCTGTTTTTGCATGGTGCTTGCAGGCACACACAAAAGGGCAGTTAATAATCTCTAGATTAACCAATTTGATAAGGATAACAGAAAAACTTCCACCAACCAAAGGCTTCCTAATTCAGTTAGCAATTGAATCAATGCATAAAATAGGGCCGAAAAGGGCAAAGTTATTTAGCAAGTACATTCCAGACTGAACATGCAACAGTAGAAAATTAACGAACCTTTCTGGTAGTAGCCTTGGCAATTGGTATGTCAAGCACATCGCAGAATTCCGACAACTTCTCTTTATTACACTTGTCAAGTTTCTCTTTTACTTTGATCATCTGCTTTTCCTGTAATAAAGGGAAAAAAATTGCAAATTGCAATGATGGAACCTCAGAAAGATCAAGTCTGCCACGCTATGACTTGGTATCACATGTCAAACATGACAAACAAAAAATCTTCGTTATATCTGGAAAAATGTCTTGTACACACAAATGGAGGATTTTCTTTCTTATATTTATAATCTTTTTACCTCATGTTCATGCCATACAAAACCAGAAAACCGGGATATGTTATTCTTGACCTGAAGTGCCTGCAAAAGCAAGAGTGCTTAAGTTTTCATTAAAGCAAGATCAGCAAAGTCAAATGGGAACATCTGAGATGAATCACAAATTGCCTAAAGTACATCCTCGTCACCAACTCGATAAGTGGAAAAAATAAAGCCAAATGTATTAACAGAATAAACACAAAAGTCTTCAGAATATGAATTACCTTCCCTCTTCTTCCAAAGAGAATTGTGTGAAGCAGTTTGAAAGTGTCATCAGTCTTTCTTCTTGATAACTTGAATGCCACTGAAGCAGAAAACATATTCAGGTTCACTTATTTCAATTATTGCTCCATAGACATTGTATATTCACACCATGACTCTCAGCTGATTTGGTCCTTATATATCTCAAAAACTTGCCCAAAAAAGCCAAGATTGTTGTCAGCGCATTGTTCAAGTACTATACAATTACTGTCCCTCCAGGTATCTTTGCTAAAGTATAGAAGCCCTGTCCATAAGGTTCTCAGCAACATTTATAGAATCTACGAAATATAGATTTCTCAGGATGTGTTCTCAAGTATCACTTCTACTACCCAAAGATCAAGCCTATTAACAAGAAATTCAAAATTGAACTGAAAGATCACTTGTCCTAAAACCGAGAGATCTAGAAAATTAAATAGCCTGATCAAATATAGAAAATCAAAATAATGTACAATAAGTTCATAAGAACTTCAAGATGTGTTCTCAAGTATCACTTCTACTACCCAAAGATCAAGCCTATTAATTACAAGTTCAAAATTGAACTGAAAGATCACTTGATCTTCCTCCTAAAACCGAGAGATCTAGAAAATTAAAGAGCCTGATCAAATATAGAAAATAAAAATAATGTACAATAAGCACCACAAATACTTAATGTCAGGTTTTAAAAAAAAAAAAAAAAACTGTACATAACACAGTAGAAATGTAATCAACAGAGGTTAGGAACCTACCATTAGGTATATCTTTCAGTGCGGTACCAGGGCCCTACAAATTCAAAGGTAAACTGTCAAAACAATTTCTCAGGAAAACTGCAATTAAAATTTTGAAGACTAAAAAAATAATAATTAAACAAACACCTTTTCAATTTGGAACTCCTTCACAGCTTCTTTTTCAATCGAGGCCACCAGCCTTTCAACAGATTTCCTCTCGCGTACAGGACGGTCAATAGCAGGAGTCCTTGGCTCTGGCTCCTTCTTCTCTTTAATTTCCTTTGTCTTCTCTTTAACTTCCTTTGTCTTCTCTTCTACTTTCTCTCTACTCTTCCCTTTCCCACGCTTCTTCGACCCCTTCTGCGCCTTACTCTCTGCCTTATCTTCATCCTTGTCTTCTTTCTCCTCTGCCACAACAATCTTTTCCTCTAACTCGTCTTTGACTTCATCCTTTTCTTCAATCACCTCTTTTTCACTTGGACTAGCATCTTCTTCCATTGCCTCTGTTTTCGGTTCCTCTATTTCTTCTTTTTTATTTTCTTCTTCACTTTCCTTGTCTTCCTTTGCCTCTGCGTCTTCGTCCATTTTTGCAGCCTCAACTCTCTCATCATCGTTCTTATCTTCTTCCATGTCCTTTACTCCATTTTGCTCCTCTTTCTTCTCGGCCACAACTTCATCTTTTTTCTCTGGCAGGCTAGCCCCATTTGCCACTGTCACCGTATTCTCGTCACCCATAATCAACTTATCAAAAAATAAAAATACGCAATCAGCCAAAGTTCAAGTCCATAGAGCAGAATAGTTGAATAAAATCTATCATTTCGTAGCACTGACCTATATTTTGAGATTTAGGAAAACAAAAAATTCAGATTCTATTGATATAACATTTTACATGACTGGCTCCCTCAAGTTGTGATGCAATCTTTGCCCTTTGAACCAAAGATACTGCCACGTTGGTCATGAATCAAGCAGTGTACAAAATGTAACCGTTAAAAATCACTTCTATGGCCAAGATTGTGGGGACTTGACTTGCAAGTTTCCATGTTTCCGTACATGAAGTTTTGCAAACTTCTCAAATAAAAATCTACTGCACAAAATGTAAACTTGAACAGAATTTCTTTTTCTTTTTACATGATTAAATTCTAATGGAGTACAATTGCCCAAAACAAAAGACCCAGAGAGTAAAAAAAAAACTTAACATAAACATTACAATGAGAGGCAATAAATAAGGAAATGAGCTACAGTGAAGCGAAACTGAATTGCAGCAACAATCTTCCAAAGAAGAACATAAATTTCCCAAAGGTATTATACTAGCAAATATAATGCATTAAAGTCTAACTATAGATAGCTTAACAAATTGAAAACTCCAACAAGATCTACAGAAAGTCAGAAACTTGAATAGACCCATCAAAAAGAGAGGAACAATAACTTATTTGATAATTAACAGAGTCAAAATAAACAAATCAAAGCCAACAAAAAATATTTTAAAAAAAAATGGCAAATTAAAAACCCAACAAAACATAAAACAGATAAACAAAAATAAAAATAAAAATATGTAACTAGCATGCAGGTTTAAGAAATGTAAAACTCGGCTAAACCAGGCCTCACAGCCACATTAACCATGGTTTAGCCAAGCTCTCAATTTCCTCAGGACCTAAATAGCAAAAAATCCCGAATCTAAGCTCAGAATCTCTCTGCGTTTCCCACATTTTCTCGGCAACCAAACAGAGGCAAACACCAAGTCCACAAATAAAACAGTAAAAACCCAGCAAAACAAGCCAAAAAATTTCAACTTTTTACGAAGAACCATTTCGGAACCCTAGCTCTGAAACACAATTCCACACCGGATCACAACGAAAACACCAAAATAACTACAAATTAACAAAATATAGTGAAATTAATTGAAAGAAAAATTATATAATTGAAACTTACAGATGTTTCAGGATATTTTGATTCGTGAATTTTGAAGCTTCGAACAGAGAAAGTCTCCGACTCTCTGAACTCTCTCAGTCTTTCGCTCAGAGTTTTGGGTACTTCTTTTTTTTTTTCTTTTTTTTTTTTTTTGCCCTTTCGATCTCTCTCTTGCAAATCGGGGGTAGGTTCGGTATTTCGCGAACTTCGGACTTCAAATCCGGATTTAAAATCAGGTGAAATGCCACGTCGGACGTGTGTGTGTCAGAAGCAAGTGTGGTAGTTTGAAAATGGAGAAAGAACTGACCGCTGAGATGTTGTGTGGAGGGTATCTGTGAGATCAACGGCGGAGGCTGATATTCGGTTCCAAAGTTTGTGAGCATCTCGCACAGGTGGGACCCCAACTGTGTGGGGCCATAGGTGGGTCCGAGCGGACAAATGCCCACCGGTTTTAACCCAAACGGCCTCTAGGCACTAGGGTCCGATCGGACAAAACGGGTTTGCCTAATGTCAAGCATATCCGAATTGGATATACATGAAAATTGTTTTCTATTTTTAATTTAAATTATAAATTTTTAAATCCACATTTAAAAAATGTTTTATGTTTTAAATTGGAAGGATATTTGGTTAGATTTGTTATAAGCCATTAGTGTATAAATAGGTAGATTTTCATTTGTAAAAAAATGAATTGCTAGTGTTGATAATACATCTATTAGGGAAAATAATTTTAAAAGCCACATCACAGTTGAAAGGATACCAGGAGAACATTAAAATAACATTCCCCATCCATTAATATCAAATACATATCATAAAATCAAAAGGAAGAAAACAAACATGTT
Organism: Corylus avellana; assembly: GCF_965113065.1. Lineage (NCBI taxonomy): Eukaryota > Viridiplantae > Streptophyta > Magnoliopsida > Fagales > Betulaceae > Corylus > Corylus avellana. The sequence continues at coordinate 1,024,453 of NC_142492.1, forward strand.
ACCAGAATTTTAGAAAAAAATTGTTTTCAAAACCATTATTCCACGATACCATTACCATATATTCTAAATTTGATCAAAAGTTAGATTGTTGGGATTCTTCGTTGCAAAAAACCAAAAAGAAAGATAAGGTCGATGGTGAGAATAGTCGACAACTATGATTGATTGGTGAAGATACGTGTATTGATTACTCGTCGTAATGATTTTGAGATATGATTGATATCAATGATGAAATTAGAAATTTTATTTGGAAGGATGGGATTGCACTGAAAAAGTTTCTTTAAAGAGAGTTATCATTAATAGTAAAAGAAACTCTTAAAAACGGCTTTGTTTTTTAATGCCTTTTAGATTTTTTTTTTTTTTTTAATTTTTTGAAATGTGTTTTGATGTGAAATAAAAGTGAAAATAATTATAGGTATTTTGTAAGTGTGCTGTGTTTTGGGTAATTTGTTGATTTTTTTTGTATTTATAAAGACAGAAAAAAAAAAAAAAAGAAAAAAAACAAAGGGAAGGTGTTATCAAACAAATTCTAGGGGACAAAGGGCCGTCCCTCTGGGTCCGACCCGATTGAGAATTTAACACAATCAAGGGGTAAACAATGGGCTGGGCTTGAATGTTGGGGCTTTTAAGCAACAGACTTTAGGGCTTGGGTAAAATTAGGGCCAGTGTGTTTCCACTAGGAGCCTAGCCCACCTGTCTAACTCATGCTCTGGACCATTATCAAGTAGTTATCTAATTATTAGAGTTAGTACTTTGGTTTCAGATCGTATCACAGGTGGTACTTGACGTTAACATCAAATACCACGTATGATCATTTTTGAAATTAATGTAGTTATTTGATAACGGTCCAAAGCATAGGTATTAAATTTGCATTTAAACCAAAAAAGGGCAAAAACATTTTCGATTGCATATAAGTTATTGATTTTGTTTGTCTGTCTGAGTGTCTGTTGTGTAATTGACATGAGATTACTTTTTATTTTTAAAGAATTGTTATTGATATTTTGTTTTTGAGAAGAGAGAACATTTTTTTTATTTTTTATTTTCCAAAATGCCACTCCCCAGGGAAAATTCTAAACTCACCAGCCTCATTTGTTTCATTATTAGCAAATTTTCTTGATGATAAGCAAGCTACTGCTCTGCATCTAACAAAATAGAAAACATATTTTCCCCCAAAAAACAAACAGGAAGAACACATGAAAAAGTGAAAGTGAAAGAACAAAAGAACAAAGCAGATTGAGATCTCATTCAAAAGCAAAGGCAAGTGGGATTCCATCCCAAGCAAAAGCCTCCACAGATGAAATACTACTATATTTTGTTTATGCCTCCTGATATGTATATATATATAGAAAAAGGCATAGTAAAGGTGAACTTTGATGCTTCAGTGTTTAAAAAGGGATTATAAAAGGCATAATAAAGCAGAAATTTCCATAATTTGCAGCACAACTTAAAAAAGAAAAAAGAACAAAGAACAAAGAAAAAAAACCTATCCCTTGATGACTTGATCTAAACCCTAGCTAGCAGCTCCTAACATGATTTTGTTGAGATCAAAACTTGGAACTATTGACACTCATGCTTCAATCGTTAACCCTGAACACTGGATGGAGCCCAAGATCAATCTCAATCAAATTCTCTTCTTCATTCATCTCATTGATCTCTGCCAAGAGCTCCAATAAGCCTTGTTGCTCGAAAATTGATTCAGGCAAGAGATCAGGCAGATTTGACTGCAGCTTTTGCTTTGGTTCTTCATCTAGGCCACCAGACTTGCTGCCAGGAAGGCAGATTTCAATGAGGCTATCGTCATCATCTTCATCAGAAGCTGAAACATCTGACATTGCTAGATTTTGTTCCATATAGTTGGAACAAATCAAATTGAGATCAAACTTTTCACCCATTACAGAATCATTGCTACTTTCACTGTCTGATGCAACAAGAGCATCATGGGTTGATTCAATTTCATTTTGTAGGACAACCTCAGTCTGGATAGCTGTTTCTAATGGTGGTTGATGAAGAGTCTCTCCAACTCCTTTTCCAGGGAGGTTTTTCTGCTCACAGATGAGACCCTCCTCATCTTCTACTGGTTTCTCATCCAAAATCACCTTTTTCTTTTTGAATGTGACAATGAGCAATATAGTTGATAGAATCAAAATTGCAAGGGTAAAAAGGAAAGGAAAGAAGCCAAAACTAAGAAAGTAAGCCAAAATTGCAAGGATTTGATTCACAGCTGTTTTACCCATGTTCATATGTTCATCAAATGAGGTGGAAAAAACATTGACATAACAAGAACTAGTAGAAACAGATAAAAGGGTTGGACAGCAAGAAGTAGACAAAACTTTTCAATTTCTGCTAAATTTTTTTTGTCTGCAGAATCAATCAAAAGTAGGAGGAGGATCATATCAAAACAGCATTATGATCGGCTTCCATTTACCTGATCTGAGCTTCCAAGGAGAAATGTAGCCTTATGATAATGAGCTTTAATGAGTTTGTTCTTATCTGCAACCGATTCTCTTGAAGAAAGCAAAACGCTTGTTTTCCATTATCATTTTACAAACTCAATGCCTTGGAATTACCAAATGCATGTGCAGCACATCTCTTCTCCCCACATGCCACTATACTATGAGACCCTTCAAAGAAAACCCATCAACAGAAATGAGAAATCAATAATCTATATACAGTACTTGGAAGGAAGGGGGGAAAAAATCCTTACTTTTTCACTTTCTTCTTTATGCAACCAAACAAAAGCCACTAGCAAAAGGTAAATGTATTTTGCTAAATGTACTCAAAAGGGTAACTTCCAAGTTTTCCTTTCAAATCACCTTTTCTATCAAACAAATTTTCCATGTAAACAAACATCAATGAAGCAGATTTTGATTTTCTCGGCACTTTACAGGAACATGTGAATTGCTTTCGAGACAGAATATCTGGAGAAATAAAATTTAGTGCTTGACTCGAATTAATAGCAACCTGCAAGTCTGTCAGTAACTCAGAAATCCAATTATAAAAGGCAACAGTTCCCAGTAATTATGACCCATTTTCCATTGTCTGCAATAAATCCCATCATTCATCAAAGTGTAATAATTTGCTCTACTTTCTGTCTCAATGTCCTCCAAGTTTTTAATGGAAACCCATTACCATGAAGAGACCTTTTGGCCGGTTTTGTCAGGTGCGATTACTCCTATGTTCTCACAAGCAAACAGGGCTGATAAAAGGGCTAGATGCAAAGTATTTGCTGCATTTGAAAACTACATACATTCTTCCATATTATATACAATACAAGGGTATTAACCGTATTATTTAGTTGTAAAAAATTAATTCTTTTAAATACAATTAATAAAAACACAGTTGTTAAAATTACTGTTCAATTTTAAAATCATATGTTTTAAAAAAAAATAATACTTTTGGGAACCCAAAATGCATAGCAAAAAGAAGTGCAGCTGATAGACTTTTTCCTACTTTTCTGCCTTAAAACATTTCCTGGCCTAATCATTTCCTCGTGCACCTAAAGTAATTATGTATGCAAGAAATTTCAAGACATTGGCAATCAAAGTCTTGTTAAACCAAACAGGGCATCATCAACCGACATTGGCGCTTGTGCACTTTTACTTGCAACTCATCAAATACTTAAAACAAAAACAAAAAGACTGTGTGTGTGTGGGGAGGGGGGGGGGTTAAGATAATACTACGACACTAAACAGTAAAACAAAAGACAAAAGGTAAAAAAACATTAATCAGATTCAATAGTTTCTTAAACAACAATAGTGATCGAGAGGTCTTTGATGTTACAGCAGATAAGATTGCACTAAAATTGAAATTGACTGGAATCATTAAAGAGGAACTCCATTCAAACCAATTCCACCAAGTCATATTATTTAATTTAATGTTTTATTCTATTATTTCTTAATTTCTAATTTCACTTAGTTTTTATTTGTCTTAGGTGTTACACTTTCTCTCCTCTCCCTCTATTTTTCTCTTCTTTCTTCTCCCTCACTCTCTCAAGATCTCAAGATCTCTATCTCCCTCTGTGTATTGAACAAGTGAAGGAGAAAATGAAATGTCCTCACTCAATTCTACGTTTTAAAACTCTTGGATTTACACGTAAAATGTGACCCTATTCGAATGACATTTTATCCCCGTTCAAACGCGATACATCATATCGCAATAAATGTGTGTCAAGTCTCACATAACTCATACCTGTGGACAATTTAGATTATTGATCTTCACTTAACACTCCAACATTGTAATGACACATGGAAATGTCATTTCGTTCGAACATATTGCTTTTTCCATTTGAACACACTTCATTAGGTTCCAATCTTGACTACCCAATCTTTTCTCATGCTTATGCCCATCTTGTTACGAAGAGATTCCTTCGCATTCGAAGTGCCTTGCCGCATTTGAACAACCCGCCTCTTATTCGAATGTCTAAGGTTACTAACCTATAATTTTTTTTCTTCATTTTAGATCAAATCCACACGAGTCTTATTGCGCTCTATCTAATTTCACGAAAATATATTTTTATTTTATTATTTCAACCTTATTAGTATTGATTTATAACTCTCAGTTTTTTTGTACTTATCTTACACGGGTACTACATTGATTTGGGGGTGGTCGCATCACTCTTAAACCATTAGAGTGATCATGACCACTCCCCGAAGCCGTTGAGAGATTGTGACCACATGGGTAATGTAACCATTCTCATAGAAGGGTGGGATCATGGAGAGTTTGAGGGTAGAGAGACAATTATAACTGTTGTTTTGACTTGACAATTTATTTATTTATTTCAGAATCTGACTTGACAATTTAATTAAGTAATAACTATGTAAAGGATTTAAATCCTTTTGATTAATGACGATTTGATTTGTGATTATTATTGATTTGATTTGTTATTAATTACCCTTAATTCAAGGGATTTGTTTTGTATTTAAAATTATGTTAAAGCTCTATAAATAGAGCTATGTATTCAAATCATACATCAAGTAAATATGTAGCAGGCTTTAGTATGTGGATATAAGCTATATGCCGGACCACCTTAATTTATGTGTCTTTCTCTCTTTCCTTTATTCAATATTATTCTTTTTTATATTTATCTTATTATATGTTTCTATAAACTAATATGGTAAATGCTATTTAAACAGCCACATAAATATATATAAAAAAAATTATAATATTCTGAACATTTCCTCATAGGAATATGCCATTTACTAACGCTTATGTAAAATAGTACTATTTGTCTTTTCCTTAAGTTTTAGTCATTGTCATTCCGACCAAAATAGCAGCAAATATCCAAAACATAAAGACTTTACCTCTCACAACTATTATAAAAAGAAATCATAATAATGACTTTTAAATATCATTGAGCATCACATGAAGGCAAATGCCATGCACGTCTAATATAAAATGTACTAACATTTTCTATTTTTTTTTTTTTTTTTTAAAGCAATACAAGGGTATAGTGGAAGAGAATAAAAAAAATAAAAAAGATAGTGATGCAGCTTAGGGCCCGTTTGGGAGTGCGATTTCAATAAGTGCAATTTTAAAAATTGTGTTTTTAAAATCGCTACTTTTTAAAATCGCACAGGCGTTTGGTAAAACATACTAAAAAGTATTTTTTTTATCAATTGAGTATTTGGATAATATTGGCATATAATTGCGGCTTCATGACCAAATTACCAATAAAAACATTTCTTTATAACAGTAAAATAATTAACATTGTCTATAAGCCTCTATTATTAATACTTATGCAAACAAAAGTATGACTTATAATTTGACATTAACTTTGAGTTTTCTACTTAGGCAATTATATATTGCTATATTACTTGTTTCTATATGCTTTTTTGTTTTTGTATTTTTTTTTCTTAAAACATATTCCAAACAGACATATAATAAAAAATACAAGAACAATCCATCAAATTAAACTAATAATGTTTATCAAATTTCACTGTTTATTACCCATTAAAAAAATATATAAAAAAAAATATCACAAACTGTTAAAGTGCAATACCCATTAAAAAATAAAAATAAAAATCCATCACAAATTGTTACAGTGACCTGAGAAAAATCATCATCTCGGTCACTGTACAGTATTTTTTTTTTAAAAGAAAAAGCCTCACACGGTTACTGTACACGCACTATCACATTATTGTGCGTGTACAGTGATTTATCACTGCATACTATAATGGATTGCAGATCACTATGCATGCACGGTAATCTAAATAAAATTTTGAAAAGAAAAAAAAATCACAACTTTACTCTGTAGAAATGGTCGAAGAACGTAAACGAATATATAAAAAAGGCACAGTAATCATACAAACCACATAAAATAACACCGAACACCAAACAGTGGAAAGTTTTACAAAAGCAAAGGAGTTATATGGAGAGAAAGAAAATATTAAGGTGAGATTATTACCTGGTAGAGGGGCGGAGAGATGGACAATAGCGACACACACTGCTACAGGGCGGAGAAAGGATGAACGAGACAGAGAAGATGAAGAAAAAAAAAAGAAGAGAAAATAAGGGTTTTAATATATTTTAGGTGAGTATTCTTGGTATTTTTTTCATTCCCGCTCAAAAAAAATGTAACTATTGCACCAAATATCTTTTTAATAGAAATCGTGATTTTGTTTTAAATTCGCACTTTTTCAAATTAGCACCCTCTAATCAGCTTATGGAAATCGCAGATTTTTTTGCGATTTTAAAATTTGCGTTTTTAAAATCGCAATCTCAAACACCCTAAAATTGCGATTTGGTTTAAAATCGCAGATTATTTTTTTAAAAACGCACTCCCAAACGCACCCTTAGTCGAAGCTAAAGCCTACAATTATATGAAAACAGCCCAAATAAATGGTCCGACCCAATAGGTTTTTAGTATACAATCTAAGAAATGGTTAGCTTAAAATGACAATTTATTAGGTAGTCCAATACTCCAAAGGATTGGCTGCCTTTAAAAAAAAAAAAAGTCCGTTGGGGATAAGAGAACTTGTGAGCCAAAGTAAGAAGGATAACATTGATAATAATTGGACTAAAGTCACCGAAAAAGGTAACACCGCAATGTTTAACGAGAGAGATGTTTGGGGGCCGAGGCTTATATTTTTATTTTTATTTTTTTGATATGTCTGCACAAGGGAAGGAGGATGAGAATTCGAATTTGTGACATCCGCTTCATGAGACGTGCCTTCAGCCGATTGAACTATCCATTGAAAACGTCGCATTTGGATATGAAAAAGGCCTCTATAAGTAAAAAGATCTATGGATCTTAAGACATTTTTCTAATATAAGATTGTTTTTCAAGTTAGGTTGCATATCTTTTAAAATAAAATAATTAAAAACAAAAAAACCAGATGTGAAAGTGTGAAAACCCAAATCTGTCGGTGACTAAAAGGAGATTACTCACACACACATTCTTTAGGATAAGATTCATTTATTTTGATTGTATATATATATATATATATATATATATATATATTATATATATATATATATGATGCTACAACATATTCACCAATATTATATATGTATATAGTTAGTTAAAACAAAAATAAAACCTTGATTATAAAATAATTTATCTCGGTTTCACTTAAAATTGAGAGGACCGTACTCTCAAATTTTTCGAATGAGGATATCCTCTTTATTTTATGGTTATGATTTTATTTAATTGTATCGAATGGAGTACATGATGCTATCTACCACGTGTCCATTAACCCTTAAATTTTTAATAAATGTTTATTAAAGACTTATGAATATTGTCTCAATTTTGCTTGAAATGTTGAGGATCCTATTTCGCATTTTCCACCGTTGGATTTAAATAATGGGAAATTTCATGTGGGTACCACCTGCGACATTGACCACCATTCGCCTCATGCTCATAATTATAATCAAATCTAATTATGATAATCATATATTCAGCCCACATGATCTACCATGCCACGTTCCCATATTACCTTTTCTTGAAATGACTTAAGTCACCCTCAATCCTTTAACCAACGTAACGGAGTAAGAGGGGTAATTCGGGTATAAAGACAAAACCGGAAGAAAAAAAATAGAAAATAAAAGTTTCTGGAGGATTAATTCTAAATCTTTTTGTACAAAAAGATGTACAAACTATGTTCCAATTTTGTTTGTACATTTATTGGAAGAATTTATCTTTTTTTTTTTCTTTTTCTTTTTTTTTGGGGTGGGGGTAAGTAATATTACAACACTAAACAATAAAACAAAATACAAAAAGAAAAAGTGGGTCCCAATTCCACCAAGTCATATTATTTAATTTAATGTTTTATTCTATTATTTCTGAATTTCTAATTTCCCTTAGTTTTTATTTGTCTCAGCGTTACACTAGCTCTCTCTCTTTTCTCTCTCTATTTCTCTCTTCTCCCTCACTCTCTCGAGATCTCTATCTCCCTCTGTGTGTATTGAACAAGGGGATGAGAAAATGAAAATGTCCTCATTCGGTTCTAGTTTTAAACTCTTGAATTTACCCTTAAAATGTGATCCTATTCGAATGGCATTTTATCCCCATTCAAACGTACGTAATGGTATTTCGTTTCAGGAAGTGGAAGTCCATTGAGGTTGCACAAGTCACCACAAAAAGAATAAGAAGAATTATTGGGCTCATAAAATAATAGCTCCTGACATTATTCTCATACATTTTGGTGCATTAATATTCCACATGCTTAAATACATGTTTATAAGAAAAATATTGTCTTAAACATTTTAGACCAAAACTCGGTTTCATTTATTCTAACAAAATACATACTCGCACAAACAGCCAAGTCATTGCTCAACAAAGGCATTACAAAGAAGACTTTTCTGCAATTTGATCATTTCTTCACAAAGCTCCGTCTCCCTACAAAAGTAAAAGTTTAGTATATTTCTCATGTTGGAACATTTAGATAATTCACAGATACAAGAAACAAAAAAAAAAAATTAATTCACTTATAGGGTTATCTGCGGACTTAAAGAATTAGGATATCTTATAATTGGTTGCACAAATTGTATTGGGTAGCCACCACGAGTATAGGTGTGGGGCCTACATACCCCAGGCAGCTTGGAGTTTAGGGTCCACCTAACACATGTCGTGAGTGATTGGGCCATGTACTTGCCCTCTCTATGAGGCTGCTTGAATTGTGTGCAATTCGGACAATTAATCATAACAAATACCAATTCATGCTAAAATAAGGTGGCCGGAAAACCAATTAGGTGAATGTTTTGATCCTAATAATATCATTAGAAAGTCTAATTGTCTACCATTGGCTAAACTTCTAAATAGAAATTTGTAGTACCTTACCTTACAATAGGCTCTTATTCATGGAGCCCAACCTGTAGAAAAGCATTTTTGATCCGACATAATTCCCTGGTGACATCCCCCATATTCATTCTTTCTCTCGGCAATTCTAGTGAACAAGCAAGGCCTATCTTAAAAACTGAAAGTAGGCACTTTTGCATATTAGAATTCATCTGGCTTAAATTCATAACATGGACTCTTTCTTCTGCTATCTCAGTATCACTGTGACCATCGTTGTTGTGGCCATCTTCTTCAATTGCAATTGCCAATTCATTTACTTCTCTCGTGAGAAGATTTGGGTCCACAATTTGCACAAGTTTTTCTGGCAATCCCATATTAACGAAGTTATGAAGGTTGAAACCATCTTTGAACATTTTGTCAGTGGGTCTCTTTCTTGTGAACATCTCCAACACAAAAATCCCATAACTATAAACATCTCCTTGTGTTGATACCTCACCACCCATTCCATATTCTGCAATTCATACATTTCATATGCACAGTTAACATGACAACGATTATAATAGTTGTTTAATACGTAATTTAAAAGAGTTGGGATTCATATCATATTCCAAAGTTACATATATATTTGATTGTTTTAGAAAATATGTGAAAAAGTATGTATTTTACAATCAAAACTTGTGAATTTTTTTAAGTTGATCAAAATTAATGATCATGAATTAAAGGATTTAAGATCAAAGTAATTATGTACCTGGAGCAGCGTAGCCAATAGTACCCTTTATTCCAATCGTGCTAGTTTGATTTTGAGAAACATCATTTGATGTAGAGAGGATTCTTGCCAAACCAAAATCACTTACTTTAGCAATCATGCCATCTTCAAGAAGAACATTGCTTGGCTTTAAATCGCAATGAATGATTGGTGTTTCGCAATGATCATGAAGATAATGTAGTGCAGAAGCTACATCAATTGCAATATTAAGTCTTTGAAGAAGATTCAAATATCTTGGTGGATTTTCATTGTCTCTATCTTGGTGCAGCCACTTGTCTAAGTTTCCATTTGCCATGAATTCATAAACCAGAGCTTTGAATTCATTGCCATTATAGTCCATGCTGGAGCAACAAGTTAAGATCTTAACGAGATTACGATGTCGTATATTTCTTAACGCATTGCATTCGGCCATGAAACTCTTGGAAGCTCCTTTTTGTTGAAGGTTCAATACTTTCACAGCAACTGTCTTTTTTTCCTTCTCAAGAATTCCTTTATATACAGAGCCAAAACTACCGGATCCAATTAAATTGTTAGGAGAAAATCCGCCAGTCGTTTGATAAAGCTCCTTGTATGAAACATTTGAAAGTTTGTTGGTTTTGGGGAGTGTAGAAGATGATTCTTTTTTTGATTTTCTCCTCCTATGAAGGACAAGAAAGGATGAAAGTAGAAGGAAACATAAAACCCCACTAACAATGATGGCAGATAATTTGAATACATGAGATTTTCCTCGCTTCATAACTTTGAATATTTCACATGCTTGCAGTTGCAGTTCTGGGATACCTCCACAAAGCTTTTTATTTCCTATCACTGATATTGCACTAGCATTTTGGAATACTCCCTCCATTGGCACCTCGCCTACCAAATTATTAAATGAAAGATTCAAATGCCGTAGAACAGAGACATTTTGTAGATCTTTAGGAATTGTTCCCGACAAATGGTTTCGTGAAAGATCTGCATAGTGAAAGTCTTTCAAGGAAGCTAGAGATAGAGGTATGTTTCCTTCAAATGAATTACCCTCCAAGTAAAGTTTTTGCAAACTCGAGCAATCTCCAATGGCTGTAGGAATCTCACCAAACAAATTGTTTTCAGAGACATCCAAGTGCAAAATATTTTTCAAATTGCCTACTTCCACGGGTAGGGTGCCTGTCAAGGAGTTGTGTGATAAGTAGAGTCCTAGTAATTGGGAAGAAAGAATCGTTTTGGGTATGGCTCCACTAAGGTTATTTTCATAAATTGATAAGAATTGCAAATTTTTGCAGCTTCCTAAACTTGATGGAATGCTCCCTTCCAATTTGTTCTCATATGAATACAATTGGGCCAATTGAGTGAGGTTACCTAGAGAGGATGGTATGTGCCCCGACAATCTGTTTCCAAACATAACCAATGCTTGCAGCTTATGTAACTTGCCAAAATAAGTGGGAATGGTGCCTGTGAAGAGGTTTTCCCCCATGTAGAGGGTAGTTAAGTTGATGAGATTCTCTAATGCTGCAGGAATAATTCCAGATATTTGATTGAAACCAATATTTAAAAAGCTGAGTTGCTTTGACAAATTTCCTATAGAATTGGGTAAACTACCTCCAAAATTGTTTTCAGAAAAATCTAGCTTTTCCAGTTTGGTGCAATTTCCCAAAGATGTTAAGAAATCTAAGTCCTTGGATGAATTACTTCCAAGATTATTCAATCCAATATCTAGCCACTGGAGATTTAGCAGGTTTCCTAGATCAGTTGGAACTTGTCCCACAAAATGGTTTTGGGAAAGACCAAGTTTTTCCATACGAGAAAAATTGGATAGTGAAACTGGGATTGGACCAAAGAATTGGTTGGGATTGATGCCAAAAACTTGGAGATTAGGGAGAGTGAGGCCTATGTTGGATGGAAGAGTGCCATTAAGTTGGTTTTCTCCGGCATAAATGATCTTCAAAGTTGATATATTGTAAAGGGAATACGGGAACGTACCAAAAAGATTATTGACCACAACTCCAAAGTAAACTAACCTTTGCAAATGAGCAATTTCATCTGGAATAATTCCCACGAGATTATTGAGCGAAAGGTCGAGTTTTTGGAGCGAAGAAATATTCCCCAAAGAAGGCGGGATGCCTCCTGTCAAGTTATTTTGGAAAACATCAAGGCTTACGAGCTTCAACAATGAGCCGAGCTCAATGGGAATTCTCCCAATAAGCTGGTTCCTAAAAAAGTGGATATATCTTAGTTCAGGACAGTTGGAGAAGTTGCTTGGAATTTCCCCTGTCAATGAGTTATTGCTAAGATTGAGACGCTGCAGCCGGAATAGATGAGTGACTTGTCGTGGAATTTCATCTTGTAACAAGTTGTCTGAGAGGTTGACCACCCTAAGGAAGCTGAGGTTGCCGATGAAAGGTGAAATTGATCCACTTAACGAATTGCCACGTAGGTCCAAGGCCGTAACTCTTTGATGCTTCCGGCTGCATGTAATTCCGTGCCAGCGGCAGAAGTGGATGGAATCATTCCAAGAGAGGAAGACGTTAAATGGGTCAATGGGTAACAATTCTTTGAATTTGAGCAAAGCCAAACGATCAGTATCGTTTGTTGGAGCAGCGGCAGCAGCAGAAAAGAGAAGAATGACTCCAAGGCATGCCGTGCATTGCAGTGCACGTAAGTTGTGGCTATGAAGCTTCATTGGAGTGGGGGAAGGGAAGGAGAGTATTTGTGAAATCTCTCGTACAACTTTCAAAACACAAGAAGCTTTTTTTTAGTACTTAACAGAAAAACTACAAATTACAATAATTGATCGGGCAACTCAATCAAAAAGTCACCCCAGCCCATTTTCAAAGTTGGCAGCGTCATTAGATTTATTAGCACGAAGACCAAGAAAATAAACCACCACCGTAATATATGGTGTGTCAAAATTGACATAACCAAAAAATTTTAAAAAGAGCACAAAATTATAAAAGTTTCGCAATCCTCTCCAAACCCCAAAAGACGGACATAAAGACTTTTAAACACAAAGAAAATAACAACATTAAAACAAAAATAAGACTAAAGTCCAAAACAAACTGCAAGCAAAAGGAAATAAATAATACACAGACTTGTTGGCTGAAAGGTCGGAGGAAGTGTCTTTCACGCGTTTGACTTTTTTTTTTGGGAAAATAAATCGATCTTAAACCGTGTGAATCGGATCAGGATTTACTTAAATTCTTAAGAAATTTCAATTTCTTGAATTTTAAATTTAGGCCGTTCATTTTTTATCTAAAAGTCATTATTCTGTCACGTATTCTATTACTAATAAAATAATAAAATTTTATTATTTTATTAGTAGTGAAATATGTCACATAACAATAACCTTTAAATAAAAAACATACGGCCTAGAAATTCCATAAATAATAATTTCAGTGGATTCAATCCGTGTGAATCCTATTCTCTCCTTCAAATCCACTCTTTCCCATTATTGGGACTTTTCAAAGAGCAATAAAAGCACGTAGCTATCGTAATTAATCTGTGCCTCGGATTCCGTGACCGACCTGGAGTGCTACATGGACCCTCCGATCGTTGGTCAAGCTGATTCCTTGGAAGGAGAAAATGAAAATGTCCTCATTCGGTTCTATGTTTTAAACTCTTGGATTTACGCACAAAATGTGACCCCATTCGAATGACATTTTATCCCCGTTCAAACGCAATACTTCATATCGCAATAAATGTGCGTCAAATCTCACATAACTCCTACATGTAGACAATTTGGACCGTTGATCTTCACTTAACACTCCAACATGTAATGACACGTGGAGATGCATCTCATTCAAACAAATTTCTTCTTTTTTTTTTTTTGTTGGAACGCGCTTTCTTGCATTCTAATCTTGACTACCCAATATTTTTCCGTGCATGTGCCCTTCTGGTCATCGCATTCAAACCGTCTTGCTCCATTTGCATAGCATGCCCCTTATTCGAATTTCTAAGGCCACTAATCTATAATGTTTTTTCTTCATTTTAGATCAAATGGCATACAAGTCTGAAGAGAAAGGAAGATCTAAATCTAAATCTTCATTTTTTTCCTTTCACGGTAGCAGTGTTTGGTGTCTTCTTTATAGGTTTTACCGGTCTCCGTTTCTAGCGAGTTGCTTTAGATCTAATTTGTAGATCTAAATCTAAATCTAGTCTCTTAAACCTTAAATCTGATTATCTTCTTCGGCCAATATATGTTTTTCAAATGGATGTCTACGATGTTATGCTCTTTCGCGGCAGCTTGTGGGGTTTTTGTTGTTTATTTTTTATTTTATTTGTCATGGCCTTCGAGTTGAAGATAGAGTAGATTGATGTGGGAGCTTAACTCTCACGGCTGGATTTTTGGTTTCTAGTTGTTTTTTATTTTTGTTTTGTATTTAGGCTATCTATGTCCTATATCTAGTCGACTCGAAGCAGATTTGTTCTTTAAATGTAATTTTACATGGATTAGCGGAAACTTGAAGTCATTTTTATGACTTTGTAACCTTCATAGTTTTTTGCTATGATTTTTCAAAACTGTATGCTTTATGATGTAAGAGCTTTATGCTCATGAAATTTCATAAATAGAAGTTTCATATTTTTCAAAAAAAAAAAAAAATGGCATACAAGTCTCGATGTGCTCTATCTAATTTCACCAAAATATATTTTTATTTTATTATTATTGATTTATAACTCTCAATTTTTTCATACTTATTTACACGAGGTGCTACATTGACTTGGGGGGTGGTTGCATCACTCTTGAACCATCAGGGTGGTCATGAGTCGTGACCACTCCCAAAAGCCACTAAGAGTGATCGTTACTACCTTATGAGCTATTGGGGGTGGTACAACCAGTCTCATAGAGGAGTGGGATCATGGATAGTTTGGGGTAGAAGACGGTTATAATTTTTTTTGAACGAAAATTTAAAGATTTCATTGATTAAAGATCATATGTATAATGCTCTTACAGAGTCTTACAGAACAAAGCATAAAGTTCTGCAAAATCATAACCACATGCTACAAGGTTACAAAGTCACGGATATAAACAAAAATTCTTACAATCAAATGCTATCTATGATTTCAATCTTCTGTTTCTGACTTGTCAATTTAATTAATTAATAACTAATATGATAAATGCTATTTAAACAGCCACATAAATTTATGAAGAAAGTTATAATAAAAAACTATAATATTCTGAACATTTACTTATAGGAATATGTCATTTACGCTTATGTAAAATAGTAGCATTTGTCTTTTCCTTAAGTTTTACTCAATGTCTTTCCGACCAAAATAGCAGCAAATATCCAAAACATAAAGACTTTACCTCTCATAACTATTATAAAAAGAAATCGTAATAATGACTTTAAAATATCATTGAGCGAGCGTCACATGAAGGCTCATGCCATGCACGTCTAAAGGGTATAGTGGAAGAGAATAAAAAAATAAAAAAGATAGTGATGCAGCTTAGTGGAAGCTAAAGCCTACAAATATATGGAAACTGCCCAAATAAATGGTCCGACCCAATAGATTTTTAATATACAATCTAAGAAATACAAGGGTATAGTGGAAGAGAATAAAAAAAAAAAAACATTTTTTTTAAGCAATACAAGGGTATAGTGGAAGAGAATAAAAAAAATAAAAAAGATAGTGATGCAGCTTAGTGGAATCTAAAGCCTACAAATATATGGAAACCGTCCAAATAAATGGTCCGTTCCAATAGATTTTTAGTATACAATCTAAATAATGGTTAGCTTAAAATGACAATTTATTAGGTAGTACAATACTCCAAAGGATTGGCTGCCTTAAAAAAAAAAAAAAAAAAATGACCGTTGGGGATAAGAGAACTTGTGAGCCAAAGTAAGAAGGATAACATTGATAATAATTGGACTAAAGCCACCGAAAAAGGTAACACCGCAATGTTTAACGAGAGAGATGTTTGAGGGCTGAGGCTTAGTGAATGAATGTCGCATTTGTTTTTTTTTTTTTTACATGTTCGCACATAAGAAGGAAGAAGAGAATTTGAATTAGTGACATCTGATTTATAAGGCGTGACTCCAGCCGATTGAGCTACTCTTTGAGAACGTCGCATTTGGATATGAAGTAAGTAAAAAGGGGCATGACTATGAAAATCTAGATGAGAATGTGGAGGAGGCTATGGATCTTAGACATTTTTCTAATATAAGATTGTTTTTCAAGTTAGGTTGCATATCTTTTAAAATAAAATAATTAAAAAAAAAAAAAAACAGATGTGAAAGTGCGAATACGCAAATCTGTCGGTGACTAAAAGGAGATTTATTCCCATAATAATTACTAAACTCAGACACACATTCTTTATGATAAGATTCATATATATATATATATATATATATATATATATGATGCTATGTCATTTAAAAATTGTATATGACGCTACAATATATTTATCATGAAATAATGAAATATTATATACATTGTTAGATACAATAAAAATAAAACCTTGATTATAAAATAATTCATCTCCGTTTCACTTAAAATTGAGAGGATCGTATTCTCAAATTTTTCTACAAAGATCCTCTTTATTTTATGGTTATGATTTTATTTTATTGTATCTAATGGAGTACATGGTGCTATCTACCACATGTCCATTAACCCTTAAATTTTTAATAAATGTTTATTTAAAAACTTATGAATATTAATAACATTGTATGAAAGTAGAATAAAGTTTAAGTATGAAGCATTACTCTACAATAAAATGGTTCCGCTAGACTTTGCTTGAAATGTTGAGATCCTATTCCGCATTTTCCACCGTTGGATTTAAATAATGGGAAATTACATGTGGGTACCACCTCCGACATTGACCACCATTAGCCTCATGCTCATAATTATTATCAAATCTAATTATGATAATCATATATTCAGCCCACATGATCTACCATGCCACGTTCCCATATTACCTTTTCATGAAATGACTTAAGTCACCCTCAATCCTTTAACCAACGTAACGGAATAAGAGGGGTAATTCGGGTATAAAGACAAAACCGGAAGAAAAAAATAGAAAATAAAAGTTTCTGGAGGATTAATTCTAGGGTTAGGGTTTGGATGACTTTGTTTTTTCTTCTTCCAAATTGGGGGGAGTCTTTGGGTTTTTAGACTTTTAGTTATAAAGCTCTCAGCTTTGGGTTTTCAGTGTGAGACTCGCACAAGCTTTTTTGGTTTTCTTGGGATTCGTGTGGGTGGTGATTTGCTGTGTGATCTTTCTCTGGGCTTTAACGCCCTGAGGGCCGTTGAAATCCATGATCATCAGCGTTCCATGGACCCGTCTCCAGCGCCAACCACTCCTCCAGTTGAAGAAGATGAGTGGGGTAACACATTTTTTTAAAAAAAATTTGTCAGTGATCCCTTGTTTGGTTGCTGAGAAGGTGTAGGAAAATGAAAGGAAAGTCGGAAGTTTTTTCGGGGTTTCCCCATTGGACATAATTGTTTATATCCTACTGTGTCATGCTTTATGAATAGTATTCGATTTGGTATCTTTGATTTCACTATGCATGTCGTTTTCATTGTAGTGGCATTGCCATTGAAGTTGTGATTTGGGTTTTAGTTTGTGGGTTTTGTTAATTTTTTACTGGAGGCTTTCTGATTTGGTATTGCGTGAAGATTATGAACTGGGAACTTTTTATTTGATGTGATCTCTGAGTTTTAGATTCCATTGTGCTCAAGTTTGTCATTTTGACCTTATCACTGCTGAATTGGTATCATTCACCATTATTTTTCTGGTTGTGGGCATTAATTTTTATACATTTCAATTTGCAAAAGAGTTTTGCTTCAACAAACGAAATGTAGATAAGTCGAAATATTTAATTGTAAAATTAAGACTTGAAGTCTTAATATTGTTTGTAGTAGCCGTATGGGCACATATCTCATGTACCAATATAATTCTTACTTAACCAATAAAAAAAAATCTGAGATATTGATATAGCTGGATCAAGGAACTTAGATACAAATCTGAAAACAGAGTTCAGTTTTATCTGAATTTACTAAGAAAATGGTTTGGTTCAAATTTTGTTTTCTTTCAATATTTCCATCACATAATATAGATTGAGAATTGTGGCTTACTAATTATCTATATACACTTCTGAAGTAATTACGTTTATTTAATGGGAATATCTGCAAAATGTTAAATGACTTAATTAACATGGGCAAACATAGGTAGTTTAGGTTATAGTTGTCAGTTTGACGGGAACATCATAAATATAAGGTTTGATTGCCAAAACCTTTTACAGTGTGCTTTTTGCTTTTTGGTTGTGATGTGGCATAAGGGGCGAAAGTAGTTATGAGTGATTTGTGTAATGCTACATACTACACCCCCATCCCACTACTATCTCACTATACTTACGTGGCATTGTCAATCTACCATTGGATTTTTTTTTTTCTTGTCCTTTTAACAACGTATGATCTAACGGGTGATTGCCAATGTGACGTCAGCATAATGAGATAGTAGTAGGATGTGGGGTGTAGTAAGCAGCAAAAAAAGAAAAAAGCTACCCTAAAAAGCGTTATCAAACGAGCCATGTTTCTTGCATAGATGCATACTCTAGGCCATGATTGCCAATATATTTTGCATTATGTAGAATCATCTGTCAATATGTGATTGTTCTCGATGCATATTCCTAAGAGTGAAGCACATATGATGGTAATGGCAATCAGGAGGCAGCTAGGGAGGGAGGTTGACAGAGTTCTGACCTTGTGGTATCCCTGGTAGTTTGTGTTTCACGGATGGATTTGGTAGTTCAAATTACTTACTGTAACAGTGATGTAGATATGATGGTAATGGTAATAAGCAAGCAGCTGTTTTTAAAATTTTCTGTGACCTGTTTATCTGTGACCCATCACCATTAATTATACCAGCTTCTTTGTTGTCATCTGTGTTAACTTCTATAAATTTTTTTTGAGGTGTTTCTGATATACTGACATGGATATTTGGCTTTTATTGCATTAGACACCGATGGGTTTGTGATCCCAAGCCTGGAAATAGGGGACCCTGATCAACATAGGCATGATGTTTCAGAAGTAGAAGCCTCAAAACCTCCTTCTCCAAAGGTTAGCTGCAAGCATCCTAAACTCTAAAAATGAGGAAAGATTGCAGAAAAGTGAGTTAATTGCACTTGTGCAGGCCAAAAAAGAAGAGAACATCTACCTAGGGCCGCACGGGGCGCCCCCGTCACAGTCAAAGCAGCAGGAGCTGAATTCTGCTGGTCGTAAGCAGAAGTTCAAACTGAAATTGAAGGAAGCAGATCGGAGGACCAGTGGGACAGGTCGGGAGAATAAGTTAGAAAGTCTGCGAGAACTTGTGGGGGGTGGCAAATCAACTGCCAACGTGAAGGGCTCTTCCAGGGATTGGCTAGACCCACATTGCCATGAGTCTCAGTTTGAGAAGCGGAATCCCCAGTGAGTGGACTCTCTGATGGCTTCTCCAACTTGGCAGAAGGCTATTTTGAGCTTCCTCTTTTCAGTCTCTGAAGACTAAACTTATTAATGTTATGCATTCTGACAATAAATTTTCAACTGGGCCTTTGATTGCTCAGTTGCTACAGATGATTTTAGTTACAGTTGGTTGTTTGCCACTGATTTTGAACTTCACCTAGTTATGTATCAATGCTGAAGATTGCTTATGTCGTGCCCGGATTGAGTAATGGTGAATACATGTTTTAGCATATACACAAAACCGTGCGCAAGTTGCAAGCAGATCCAACAATCTTTGAAGGGAAGGAGAAGTTGGTAACATGGCTGACAATTTTTTATATGATCCACGAATTTGATATGAATTTAACACAAAATTAGCGAATTAATGTTGAAAAGTCTGATTCGTTTAATTAAGTAGGTCCGGTTTAGGTTGACTTATATAGTCTTATATCTGTTTCGACATGACTTAAACTTTGACACTCGACAATTAGGGTTGCAAATTTTTTATGACCTGCAAATTCATCATGATTTAAACATATAATTAGTAAATTAAAGTTGAGAGGTTTGATGTATTTAATTAAATTGGTCGAATTAAAGTAACTTGTATAGTTTTAAATCTATACATTGACATGCTCTAAACCCAATCGTTGAAGTCAAAGCTTTACAGCTAAATGACTGGATGCAGTTAGTTATAATAATATTCTCAATAGTTCAATCCTCTTTGGCTAATTGCTTTAACGACAATCGTGGGAGTTGGGGGCTCATATGTTCATTTAAGGATGCAAAGCAATACTTATATCACGTCCTTTAAAGATGTAAATGATGAAAAAAATAGGAGCTTGAAACCACAATGCAACTGCGCTGCGCAATTGCATATCCAACCGTTCTAGGCACATCAACAGGCAGAGTTTAGTTGCCAAGAGGGCTTCACGGTTCACAATGGCTCTTAGCATTTATCCCTCCAGTGAACCCCCCCTTTTTTTTTTTTTTTCTCTCGACAAAATACTCTTAATCATTCATGTGAATTTGAGCCAAAAATACATTGAATGACCCAAAAATTATATATAACTGGTATCATTGCAGTTGACTCATTACTCTTGACAAAATGATTTTAATCATCCTTGTATAGTTCTATACACTTATCCTAACAGAAAGAAATGTGTCTAATCCTGCTCTAGTATTACTGGTCCAGCAAGTTGTCACCCTAAAAAATTCAGATGACATCTCTGATGGCCAAGAGAGATAAACACTCATGCTTTCACTTTCACCATCAACCTTAAATATGAATAATTTGACTCTTCGCACTAGATTTCACACTGGTTGACGTATTGTGTTTTAAGTAACTTCTCATGTAAGTTACTTAAAAGAATAAAAGTGTTAGCCACTTAAAACACAACACAACAACCAATATGAAAATCTAGTACAAAGTACCATTACTCCCTTAAATATAGAACTTTGATGGAGAAATACAACTGCATAGGGCTGCTGGGCCGGTCAAACTTTGGATCGAAGTGATGAGAAACATCAGAGTCAAAACTTTAGGTTACACTAACTCATTTGATGCCCAAAAACTCTAATCCTGTTGCCTTGGGTGTCAATCCATTTTGAGACAGATACTCATCATTGTAAAACTTGCTCAGATGCCTCATCCCACTGTCACAAAGAATAGTTACAATAGTGTGACCAGGGCCGATGGACTGTGCCACTCTGACAGCTCCAACACAATTCATAGCCGATGAACTTCCAAGAAAGAGCCCGTCATTCTTCAAAAGAAACCTGATAAAAGTTCAAGCAGGCATGGCAAAAATTCACAAAGATTAGTTTGTTTTGTAGCCAAATGAACGGGTGAAAAGAGGGTTCTTTTATGTTCCATCATCTGACAAATATCAAATTGAAATTCTGAAAGAAAAATTAGAGCACAGTACAGTAGGATCTGCAAAGCAACACCCCGTGGTAGAACTGGCACAGTTTTGTTCTCATTAGTTTGATTTTGAGCTCTCAGCAAAGCATATCACTGACCTAGACATTTCAACAGCCTCCATGTCTGTGCCTCTAAAAGCCCCATCAAGTTTTGCCATCAAGAAATTCTGTGTCAACCTGTTGATTCCAATTCCTTCTGTTATTGTGTCAAACGGATTCTTTAATCTGCGACCTTCAGCCTCCTCTCTAGTGTACATCACCCCTCTTGTTACCTTATTGAACAAACCAGAACCAGGAGGATCTACCAGGAAGGACTTGATGTTTGGAACTTTTTCCTGTTGAATATATGTAATAAGGGATTTATTGAATAATTTAATACAATACCAATGACAAAATTAATTGAGGGGAAAATAAATTGACCTGGAGAAACTTGGAAACACCAGCCACAGTCCCTCCTGTGCCTGCAGCTGCTACAAATGCGTCCAAATTACCGCCAGTCTGTTCCAAAATCTCAGGCCCGGTACCCTCATAGTGTGCTCGGAAGTTTGCAAGATTTTCAAACTGATCAGCAAAGAAGCCACCTCTACTATTATTCAATAAAGCTGAACTTTGTTTCTCTTCATCGGATGTGTAACCATTGATTTGCTTTACGGGTTTGCCATCCATTTGGTCAGATTTTCTATGCTTTGATGCCACCTCATTTGCTTCCAGTGCTCTTCTCCGTGCAATATTGACATAGTGGTCTCTGTGTGTAATTGACACGGGTCTTACCCTTTCAACAGTAGCTCCAAGGGCTTCAAGTATTTGAGACTGAGATATATTTGCAAAACAGAAACAAAATTAAGTATGTTGCAGTTCATCAAAGAGCGGCAAAAGAATGCTACATAATACAAAAGTGGCTAAGCAGGTAGTCATTGATATCCTACAACTTTTCTGCACCAGGCTAACATTTTTAATAAAATCTAAAAATGCTTCACTGTTCAGACACCTACAACCCACTGGATTGCTACCTTTGAAAACATATGTGGATAACTGACTACTATAATATGTCAAGAGAAGAATAGAAGACAATTCTTTCTTAATCTTTCTTGCAGCACAATTATAACCAACTAAATTGCCTATGTTGCAGATATTCTTGCGCAAGATGCTAAGAGAACGAAACAATTTTAACATGTTGAACTGGAAGCAAGGCATGATCATCATTGTTCAAGGAAGATTATTTATTTCAAATATACCTATATATGCAGTGCTGCTATCAAATGGCCTACGATGCAGATATTCCCACACAAGTCAATAATATAGATGAAATCTTGAACGTTGTAGCAGCAATAAGAGAATGTAACTGGTCAAGGAACTCTGCTCATTGAAGATACATTCTATATATACCTTCTCGATAGCAGCATCATCAGGGATAACCACATGGCATTTGCATCCATAGGCAGGAGCAACTGTAGCAAGGCTGATGGCAGTGCTGCCAGCGCTCCCCTCAGTAACAACTCCACCTTGAGCTAGCTCCCCAGATTCCAAAGCCTGCATAGAGCCACAAATTGGAAGGCATAATAAAATAAAACCAACACTAATGATCAACAAACACAACATCTTAGGCTAAAAGCCATATTTTTATCTCACAATGTTGAAGTGACAGTTCCAACCAACCCTTGGATTGATTAAAAAGAAAAGTCCAAAGGTTTATTGGGACTGTTATATTAACATTGTAGGATAGTTGTACAATAAAAATGTAGTACAATAATAATAATAATTAATTTGCTTTGGTACTATACAACTAGGCATTGATATCACAAATTGCTCATTACCTACCAGAGCTTTCACTCATATTTAGCATTATTCCATCATTTCACAAAGCAAAATACCACTTCAACCAATTAAGATAGCGTAGAAACCAGCACTCAAAAAACAATTTCGAGATTCGTAGTGTTACCAATTCGAGCAAGAGAGTAAGTGAAATTAAAATAGCTTCTTCTTCAACTTTGGATGCAGGAAAGGAAAAGCAATCTAATTTCTGCCTGGTGGTTTTGTAAAAATAAAGTATTCAGAATATTCTCAACGAAGCTAAATGCTTATATTAAGCCTAGTTGGCTGCATATTCTAGTTTGTTTTCAACTTTCTTTTTCTTTTTCCTATTTTCCCAACATCTAAACAAAGAATCAAAAGTAATAGTAATTTACCTCTTCAATAATTTTCACGGCAACTCTATCTTTCACACTCCCTCCTGGATTCAAAAACTCGCACTTCCCAAGAATCTGAACAACCCCACAAACAAAAGCTAAAGTTTTTCCTTCCTTTAATCTTTGGCACATAAAAATTATATCGAAACGAAAAGTAAACGAGACCAATATAATAAAATAAAATAAAAATAAAAATAAATAAATAAATAAACCAAAAAATAAATACAAGCGAAAATCAAAGAAAACCCAGGTGATAAAATCAAAGGAAAATTGAAAAGTCGATAGCTTTATCGCATACTTCGCAACCAGTGGCTTCAGAGAGGCTGTTGATGCGAATCAAGGGGGTGTTGCCAATGGCATCAACAAGGCCATTTCTGGCCTTTTTCTTCTTCTTCTTTGAGAGGCGCAAGATGGTCTTTTTGGAGCTGAGCAAGTGAGAGAGCATGACCATGGAGAAGATGGAGATTGCAGCAGCAACAACAATACCGCCTGTGGTTCTCACGGGTGCCATTGTTTGTTGGAGTTTCGAACCCGAGGCATCGGACCTAAAAGTTTCAAATTACTACACTTTTTTTTTTCTAATATATTTATTTTTAAGCATACCTTTACTATTATTTATAAATTAATGGTTCAAATTACATTATTTTACTGTTTAATTTAAATTATATAAATCATTTAATTTAATAAAATGATTGAAAGTTTAATAAATCTATAATCTTATAACATTCCCAGCAGACTTCCTATAAGGTAGTCAGTTTCGTACGTGTAGGGAATATGTCCAAAAAATCGCAAAAAAGATTCCACAGTAGATTCCTTAAATGAGCTTCAACCATGAAAATTGCTACAATGGAACCCAAAGTATAAGATTTCACTATTGCAATCCTTATGATTATTAAAATAATAATAATAAAAAAAAACATTTCTCTCCCTTCTCTACTTTCTCCTTTTACGATTCTCTCTCCTCTCATATATATAATATAATATTTTTTTTAAAAAAAAAAAAACAAATATTTTAATGATATAAGAAATGATTAAATGATATAAGAGAAGTTATTTGAGTGTATTTTGACATAGAGAAGTAAAAAATAATTTGGATCCTTAAATGTAGGAAATATGACGAGGAAGCTGCTGAAAATACTCTTAATTTTGATTTGGTGTTTAAGGTGGTGATCGGTGGCCCTTTAATCTTTATACAATGCCTTATGCATATTCATGTGTTCACTCTCACGAGTACTAACTTGGAAATTACTATTAGATGAAATAATAAATGAAAGTACAAGTATAATATAATTTAATTGTGAATTTTTATTGTTATACCGGTGAATATCCACTTGAAAGTATTTATAACATTTATATAACACTCATCTTTTATTTCTGAAAAATAGTTAGTTAGACTTTTTAAAGAAAGTTTAGGTTAAACCTTTCTGTGTATATTTATGAAAATGGTTATTGGTTGCTTATCATGTGGCGGATTTCAATTGTTTCGATTAGTTTTCATGAAATAGGCGGTCCTATTATTGGTAACTCATAAGATCAACACAATTTTTTTGGACCCTTCATTTTAAATGAAGGGTCCAGATCATGTCAATAATCCTACAAAGAGTTTGCCTAAAAAAAAAAAAAAAAAAAAACCTCTCTTCTAGATCCTGTAAGAAAGCATGTGTCCATTCTTTATAGAATAAATGTTTTTTAAAAAATAATAAAAAAAAAAAAAATGAGAAGATGAGTCAGAAATGTGCAACACATCTATACAAGTGTGATGAGAACTTTTCAAGATGCTGCATGGGCCAATTGGACGCAGTTTCAAACCAAACAGAAGGTGTCAACTTCAACGGTCATTCATTGTGGTTTTAATGTCTATAGACATGTCACTTCAGAAGAAGTATGATATGGAGAGATCCGGTTAATGCATTTATAAGAGTATGTTTGTCCCTAACATTTGTTCATACAAATAGACAATTTTACCGTTCTAAATATGCTGACAAGATGCTCGAGGATCCGTTTCCGTCACTTTAAGGTAAGATATGCTTAATGTAAACCAATCCACTCTTATTCCTCATAGCATTTGTGATGTTACCTAAAAATCCAGGGAGCACACAAACTTTGGATCTCAGCAAAATGGACCCTTTTCATCTCTTTTTGGTTTAATGCATCCTAAAAGCTTAATCACGGTATTACCGCCGTGCAAGTTCAAACTTTTCTTCAATAAATCAGGTTTATAGTGTAAAGTATTTAACTGAAATAAAAAATAAATTATAAATGTAATACCCATTACCCGAATTTGCATTGAGTGTGTAAATTATAAAAGCATTCACCGTATTAAGTTTTATTAGGTGATTCTATATTTTATAAATGATTATAATGAGTTTTAAATTAACTAGTCATTTTAAAGTGTGTTTTACATGATTGTAGGGTTGCTCGAAAATCCCTTTGCAACTTACGGGATGTCCGTATTTTGTTCCCTTTACAATATAGTGAAGATGGCATAAAACTTAGAATCTCTGTTTTAATATCATATTAAATTATTAAGTATTTCAAAATTTTAAATATAATCATTAATTAAATCAATGTTATCAACCCCGAGTCATAAAAAAAAAAAAAAAAAAAAAAAAAAAAGATTCCAACATTATTCATGAAGGGACACCGACATAAAAATAAATAAATAAATAAAAAATGTAAAGTTCACTTAACTTACTCAAGCTATCACCTCAATAACAATCTACCTCTAAACTATTAATTACGACAATTTACCATCCAAACTATCAAAGCAATGACAATGTACCTCCCAATGCTAGCAAAATAACAAAATTACCCATATATAATTTTCAATAAGACAAAAATACCCTTAAATTTATGAAAAATATTTTTTAGTATTTTTATTTTAGTAAGGGTAATTTTGAATTTTTGTAAAATTGGGAGTACATTGTTATTGTTTTGATGATTTCGAGGGGTAAATTGTCGCAAATGATAGTTTAAGGAGTAAATTGTCATTAAAGTGATAATTTGATGAATAGTTAAGTGAACTTTACCTTAAAAAAAAATAAAAAAAATAAAAAAAAACAATTTGAAAGGTTTTGGAATATAATCATTCTGAGTTGGAATAACTTTCGGCCTCGAATTACCGCACCATGTTTTGGATCTTATCTTCCCCACAAACTTACAAAAACTTTGGTTAAAGCCAAACGAGCTTCATTTTCAAATTAGCCGACAGTTGCAGTGAAGTGGCCAACGGTATCTGTGCATTATTATTTTTTTTTCTTACAAAATTACCTTAACACCCCCATTTTCTCTTCACCAAAAATGGAGTAAAAATGGTTGATTCACCGGTGAACAAAATTTTTCTTCTAGTTTGTCCAAAAATAATAATAATTCGGTTGGTGATATTTGTCTTTAAAACTTGTAATGGGATTAATAGAGAATGTGTTTCAAAATGCATGTAAAAACTTTTAATCTTTCAACAATTTAGCTTTTAACCCTTAAATCAGCATTTGTAAACAAAATAATAATCGCTGATTTATATCACGAGTAATGGTAGAAGGAAGACCTGTGTTCTTATTGTGTCTAAAGTTGATGTGACTATTAAAATTATCATTTGATCAAAATTTAATAATTATCTATTATAAATCTAATGGTAATTTTAAAAGTTACATCAATTTTATGACACAAAGAGGACATAGGTCTTCCTTATAGCATTATTTAATTTTTCTAGTAAAAATTACAGTTTACCCCCTAAAGTTGACAGCGTTTTTCAATTCGAACACCAAAATTTCAATTTTTGCAATTCACCCCCAAAAGTTTCAAATTTTTACAATTTGACAAATTGTATCCAAAATTTTCCATATTGCCCATAATTTTTTATTTTTTTATAAAAAATTAAAAAAAATCGGGGTGGCTCCTTTGGCCATTTGTCCCTTTTTGCACCCCCAAATTTTTTTTTTTTAATAAAAAATAAAAATTAGGGGCAATATGAGAATTTTGGAATAATATTGGTCGAATTGAAAAAATTAGAACTTTGTGGGGGTGGATTGCAAAAATTAAAACTTTAGTGTTCAAATTGAAAAACACTGTCAACTTTTTGGGGGGGGGGGGGAGTAAACTGTAATTTTTCCATTTTTCTAATTGTATCTCAATCATATAGCATTCTACTAATTAACATTACTTATGTAATCCATAATTTATAAGCACTTCCCTTTAATTGCATCAATTTACAAATATGCTTAACTAAAGCCAAATAACCATTATAGGAGGACAGAAGAATCCTTCCCCAACTATTCACTTTTTTCTGAATAATATAATGGTGAGTCTAGTGATGCTCAGGCATTCAACGGTTCTTGTTTGTCTTATCTCTAAATTTGTTTACAACAGGGATGTGGTGAAGTCTTTTATTTTTTTTGGGTTTTGAATTCCTTTAGTCATTTTCTAAGGTTTTGTTTACACTAGACTTTTAGAGTAGCAATCTTAAATATATAAACTTGCAAAACGACTAAAGGGAATCGAAACCAAAAAGAAAAAAAAATAAAATAAAATCGCAAATCTCTACTGAAAGTAAATATAGAGAGAAGACAAACAAAAATCCATGCAGAGGATGAACATCGCAAAACTCACCGCTGTAAAAATAAAAATAAAAATGAAATAGTTGGAGAAAGAGGAAAGAAAACTTCGTTTATTACCTCCCACTAGAATGATTCTATGGTGACTAGGGTTTTTTCTCTCATAATTAATAAACCATAAACATACATATTATACAAAATCATGCGGATTAGGATTCCCTCTCATTATTGGGAGAATTGAAGATTCTCCAATTTTCAATCCTAACCATCCATTTTTTTTCTCGTAACACGTGTTTCGATTTTTCGTTACTTTCTTTTGCATGTAGCTTTCAAGAAATTTTGCAACCGAGCTTCAAATCTTACCATTGACTCTGGAGCATAAAAAGTTAGTAAATATCATATAACATTTCAATGAAGATATCAAACGATTTTCAGGATTTTCACATAATAAAGGGCCTAGATCTGTTCTTCTTATATGCAGAAAAAGTGTATGCAATAATATTTTGTTATGAAGCTAAGATTTTTTTCTATAAATTATTGATAAAGTTCTTTCAAATTAAATTATTATTTTTTAATTAATTAGAAAATCTTTCATATTTATTTATTAAAAAAAATCAAGAGCATAAAACTCTTACATTAGATAGCATAAAATTCTGATAAATTATAGCCAACGCTATAAGGTATAACATACAAATAAAAAAAGCAAAAAAAAAAAAAAAAAAAGGAAAGAAAAACAACACAAGATGTGAAGATGGGCAATTTAGTAAAGTTAAATCCACCATAAAACAAGACAAAAAAGTGACCCAAACTCTGCAAAGAAAGAAAAACTTTTCCCCTCAGAGAATCTCTGCGCACACACACAGAGAGAGACAGACTAGCCTTCCGAGTTCCGGCTCTTCCCAGTTCCCACAATCCCCCTCTCTCCCTCTCCCTTTACAAAATCCTCCATCATCCAAATTCCAAGGGCGGAAGTCATGGAGATCCCAGAAAAGCTCCTCCACTACAGGTTCCACATCCTCTTCGTCCTCACTCTCTCTCTCATCCTCCTCTTAGTTGTCTTCATACCAAGCTTCCTCACCATCTTGGCCTACTTCTGGCCCCTCTGCCTCTCCACCGCTCTCTTCCTCTTCGCCGTGATCGTCTTCGGCAGGACCTCCGTACCGTCCACCGGCGACTCCAAGACCGGCGAGGGCCTCCTCCACTACGTTGCCGGCCAATCTGACCACCCCGTAGAGTGTTTCAAATCCGAGGAGTAGTAGAGACCATCAAAACCTATGTAATATTTCTAACCCTTTTTTTGTTTTTGTCTTTGTTCTTGTTCTTGTTTCGTGTCTTTTCATTTCGTTTCGTAGTTGATAGAATGTGAACTGTAAATTTAGGGCGAATAATTTTCTCAATGATATTTGGGTCCTTTTTTATTTTATTTTATTTTTTATTTTTGTCGGATATTATTTGAGTAATTTTTTCTAATTTACTCTTATTGACCGATCCGATATATATATATATATATATTTTAAGTGTATTTTAAAACATATCTTAATAGGCTTAGAAAATGTGAATCTATTTTAGTTTTTGTTTGATGCCGGTAATGTTTGGTCTTTGGGTTGGTCAAGTGAGTCTGTTGAGTGGGTGACACCTCATAGCTACGCCATTCAGAATATGATTGAGCAGTAATAAAAAGGGAAAAAAAATGCCTGTGCACAGATCGGGGTGAAAAAAAGGCTCAGTAATGGTGGGTCTGAAGGTCTTGCTTTAGAGAAGTTATTTAATATATAAAAAAAAAAAAAAAAAAAGTTTGGTATAAAAAAGTGAAAAAAATTTTATTTTATAGCGATTTTTTTTTAAAAGTTAATAATAAAAAATGATTGATATAATATAAAAAATAAAAATATAAAAAAGTTAAATTTTTTTAAGGAGTAGCATGGAACCATTAATGGCCTTTGTCAAAACGGCCCCATAGTACTCTCTTATAGTAATTTAAATGGCTATGTAAAGTTAGGGATGGTATTTGTATTCGTATCCCGTTAGAATTGTGTCATGTTATGAGTATAAGATTATAAAAATTAATTTTGATATAGGATTCAACCTATTTAATTAAATAGGTCAAATTCTTTAATTTTAATCTTGAATTCATGTTGCGTTCATGGCCGTGTTAAAAATTGTCACTTAAAATTATAAGTCATAAATATCGTGTGTCAAGGCATTTTATATATATATATATATATATATACATATATATATATATATATTTCAACTTTATTTATTTAATTAAATGTGTCAACCTATTTAACTCTAATAATCTAATGGGTTAATTTCATGTTATAATGCGGATCATGTGAAAAATTACCGACCAACACAGTTATCTGAATCAAATTCTTAACACAGTTTAAGGTGTGCACAGATTCCTAAGAGATTTTAACCTATTAACAATGACCACTCATTTTGGGCGACAGTATGTGCCATTAAAAAATGACAAAGTTTTTTTCAAATTGGGTCGAAATTTTTTTTTTCAATTTAGTTTATAAAAGTGATATGTGTCTTTTTTTTTAATAACATGTGAGATGCACATAAGTTTTTAATATAATTTATTTCAACTTTGTTCTTGCTATTAAAAAAATATATTTATCTCACATGTTTAAAGACATATGTTATTTTTATAGACTAGATTAAAAAAAATTATTTCGACCCAATTTTAAAGAAAACTTTATCCTTAAAAAAATTATGGATGTTAAAATCTAGGCAAGTACCACGTGGCCTACCACCATTGGTGTACCAATTTTTAGGAATTTGAGTGCCCAACAATCGGCTCCAAATTATTATTATTAATATTTTAAACACAAATATTAACAAATAATTAAAATATAAAGCGCTCTTATACTATATTAAAATATTTTTTTTCAAAAAAAAAAAAATTCAAAACATATTAACAAAATTATCATATAATAATATATATTCTAATTTTTTTTTTCAAAATCCAATTTAGACAAAAAAAAAAACCTAGAAAGGTGTACACTCGTACTGTGCCTCCTCTTGAGTGGGTCATGGGTCCCACAATCTTTTGGTTGCTCAATACTTCAAGATGTAGCATGATTGTTTGTTTGTGCGGGGCCACAATCATTCATTTCAAAATTACTTTTTTGGGGCGTGTTTTTATTGGATATGCTGGTCCTTTCACTCACCTGTCAAACTCATTTTTTCATAGTATTAAATATATTTTATTTTATTTTTTAATTGCAAAAAATTCAAAATTCATTTTACTTTTATCACCTTAATCCATTCTTATTAATTAAATCAAAATAAAAATAAGGAAAAAAAAAATTCCAAACGCATTTGTCTTCTGGTCTGTCTATGGGTTGATTGCATATGCACCTAGAAAAAGACATGCCAACAAAGAAAAAGATGCCTTTCAAATCATAATCATTATTTTATCATCACAGTATATATATTCGCATCTAGAAGATTAAGATCCTGTTAATTCAGTTGTTGTATAAATATTGACTTTAATGCCAACAAAGTTTTTTACCAAATTGAGAAAAAAATAATTAATTTTTTCAATCCAACCTATTAAATGCACACGTCATTTAAAACATGCAATTTTTTAAAAGAAAAAAAGTTGTGATTCACACAACACACAACTTGCATAAACAGTTCATGCACGCTAGACAATTTTTTTAATTTATTTTTATATAATATTTTAATATTAAAAAAAAAATTGCCCCAATTTTTACCAAATTGAGAAAAAAACAATTAATTTTTTCAATCCAACCTATTAAATGGACACGTCTTTTAAAACATGCAATTTTTTAAAAGAAAAAAAGTTGTGATTCACACAACCCCGGCGTGCATGAACAGTTCATGCACGCTAGGCAGTTTTTTTATATAATATTTTAATATTAAAAAAAAAATTGCCTAGCGTGCATTTTAATATTAAAAAAAAAATTGCCTAGCGTGCATGAACTGTTCATGCACGCCGGCGTTGTGTTTATTATTACCGAAAGAAAAATATTAGACTTTCAACTCTTTCACAACTTATTGATAGTGGTCGGAGGGTATCATAATTTTTTTTAGCGACTGACGTGGCTCCAATCATACGTTGACAGTGTCGACAAATTGTAAGAGAATTATAGGTGTAATCTTACTGGCTTACTCTTTTTAAAATATGCATATGCGAACCACATACTCTAAGGATATACATCATTCAGTTGAATATTTTTTTCTAATTTAGTTTGAAAGAAAACTTTGTCCCTTAATGTGCTGAAATTTTGATGGCAAGACACAAATGCTTTGTAGTTGGGCTTGAAGAGTCCTAAAAGAGTTATGAATTCAAAAGAGTCCCTTTCTAGTTATAGTGAGTGGCATGGCAACAATGAAGCAGGATGACGGATTTACCAAATCTAGACCAAAACATGCAATAAAAGCATAAAATGCTCATACAATGCAAACACAAGCATAGAATCCTTCCCAAGAAAAGATCGAATAGAACATGAATGGCATGGGAAATAGACTTGGAAGCCTCTTTTCTTGAGCTAAGCCTAACAACGATTGGAATCTGTAGCAATTTGTTGTTTGTCTGGCCAAATTTGCTAGCAATTTCGGGCATGTGGGTCTCATACAGGCTCTCTTACAATTATTATTTAAATTACTAACAATTTGGATAGCAAATTGTTAGAGATGTCAATCTGCCCAACAGAAGCGTACCTCAACCAAAAAAAGTGATATGACAATACCTTTTCCATCTTCAGATGAATATCCAGAAAGTGCACGTCCTTTGCTCTTCTCTTCAAGATCCTGAAAAGTAAAAAATCTACAAATTGGACAGTATGGGTATGGGGGCCTAATTCATCAGACTGGCAAAAAGTTTATCATCTGTGACATTATGAGCATAAGGAAATGGACAAGAGATGGCTCTCACAACTGATAAACAACAAAACCTCTCTGTGATCATTTGGACTGATCTTTAATCTCCCAAAATCTCAATGATCAAATGATTCTAATATGGTCATCAATTTGTGCCCAAGAAGTACAGGAAGATGCAATTGCAGAAGAATCATCATGCAATGAACTTCATCACTAAACGTCAATTGAATTAAGTATTGGGCTAAAAATTTATTGATTATGTCAAAAACCATGAATATGATATATTAATGCTCAAAAGTTGATATTACAAACTTTACAAGGTATTTCATATCCCTTTTCACATGAATACAAAACAATTACCTTTTCTTGATGGTATGGTCATAAAAACCAATTAGCATTTTGTGATGGTAAGGTCACCTCTCTGCTTGAGATGATTGAGCAAGCATTATATCAGATGCTGACAAAGTTCCCGACTGATCAACATCCAAATCTTCAAACTCTTCCATTATAAGTGAAATATCTTCTTGACTAATCTTCCCCATCTCTTTCAGCTTATATATGATGAACTCGGCAGCACTATGGAAAAGAAAGGAGTGTGAGAGCTTTAGTAATTGACTAAACATTCTGAACACTGAGATGAAAAAAAAAAACTATGTATTTTTTAGAGAGCTAGTGGAGAAAGCATCAGCAATAAGGAGTCAGAAACAAGACCATTTCAAGAAAGATGTGCTCCAACAATAAACCAGACATGAGATAACTTACTCAACAACCCCATCATCATCAAGATCAGCTGCTTCAAGATCTACATTCGTCATCCTCCGAGTAAGAACCCGCTCGACCAGCGCCCTTTGTCTTTTTTCAGCATTTAGCTCAGCAATGTAGAGAAAAAACTGAGCTAAGGTAATAGTACTTGCCAATATCCAAATCACCGCAAAAGCACGCCCTGCTTTAGTTGAGAAGCTCTTATCTCCATAGCCTAGGGTTGTGATAGTAGCACAAACACAATAAAATGCATCAACAGTGTCTAATTTCTCAACAGTAGTTAGGAAGATTGTCCCAGCTATTATGAGCACCAAAAGAAGGATGAAGACTGTTATACATTTGTATCTCACTCCGTTGGTCTCGATGTCTTTCAGAATGTCAGCAGGGCCAGGTTTTTGACGCATATGCAAGGCTTTAACAAGTAATATTTCCTGCTTCTCTACCAAATAATCTGCTGCTTTGGTCAGGATTAGTCCAACCAGAGCCATTCCCGTGAAAACAAAGGCACAGGCAAGTAGTTTTGTAAGGACACTATCAGGCACTAGGTCTCCATATCCAACAGTGGTCATTGTCACAACACAGAAATACACAGCATCAAGAATTCCATCTGTTTTCGTTCCCTCTACCTGGTTCCTGACAAGGTAGAAGCTTACAGTTCCTACACCTAAGTATACAGCCAAGAATATGGCTACTTTCTTAAAACTTGGGTGTAGTTTCCCAAAAATGGACTCGTAACGTGGAATTGGGCGAATCCCGTTTGTCCCTACAGGAACAAATTCTGCAAGAGGAGCACTTTTACAATGGCGATATCTTCTTTTCAAAGCATCTTTCTTACTTGGCAGAGCTGTAGGATTGACTAATCCTGACAGCAAGGGCTTTTCCACACCATCTTTGGCCATTAAAACGAGTTCAACAAAAGAGGGCCAGTATTTAGGCACCTGTATACTTGCATTTGGGTTCAAACCAGCCATGTTAGCTAAGGTTCATTAACTACTTTAATCAAAAACAGCAAGATCCAGCATCAACGTTTAGCATTTGAAATGTAAAAGCAGTTCACGTACTACTATCAGTGCATTGTTCATAATCAATTTCAGCTAGACAGAATTATTCAGAAAATAAAGTTTCAGCTTTTAAACTAGTTCGATTAATTTCTGCGCATGCTCTACTTCTATTTTTCTATCTTAATCATAACAGCTTTCAAGCTCACATCACAATGGAGTCAGAGATAAAATATACAATAGTGAGAAAGAAGGGCCATCTGGTTAAGAGGGACATAAGGAAAAGAAAAGCTAACTTGGCAAAATGTTTTTTTCCCCCTTCATCCAAATTATGACAAACAGTCAATTCTAATATTTTCCGCTTTCAGGCTCATTTTCAAAATGTTCTGCCCTGAAGTTACAGCGACAATTTTCAGGATTCACACAACAGTTCTTTGAACAATGGTAACTCTAATATAACCTAGGAGTAATACTACTCTTCACACCCATTTCACACCGCCTAATATAATGTGTTTTAAGTGGCTGAAATGAGTGTGAAGAGTAGCATTACTCATAACCAAATGTTTTAAAACCATTGCCGGTTCGATTCAAGAGAAAGAGCAATCCCTTGAAAGATACCAAATCTGTCCATTTAACAATATGGGTTTGATTAAACAAGTAATGATTTATACAGAGCAACTTCCATCGTAGCTAATTCAGAATTTCTATTGTTTAATTGACACAATCATGATCTATAACTTAACTGAAATAATTAACTGGGTCTGAGTCCAAGTGCTTCACATGATTGGATCAAGCTACATCCTCACACTTGACTAAAAAAAGTTCCACAGTCAGTCAGTAACAGGTTTCTACATATATACAGCATTGAATTCCAGCAATAATCATTCAAACATTTAACCATGAGAAAGAAAAGAAAAAATTCAAACTCAAACCGAGAAAAGAATACCTTAAATGAAGTGACACACACACACACACATTGAAGTAAACCAAGGTTTGAATCGGCTTCCATAAAAAGTAAAACCCAAATGGGTTTCCTTGAAAAGGTGGTGTTAAACTCAGAAGCTTCAGTAATTGGACATCTAACAAGAAAGTTCCAGAGAAAGAGATACAGAGGGGGACTTACCGGAGCGGGATTAACTGTTAAATTTTCAAGCGGTTGTCAAAGAGAAAGTTGAGCACTGAGTAGAAAATTCATTGAAAACTCCCTGGATCATCTGTCTCATTCGCCCACTTCTCAGTTTTGCACTAAATTCATTTTTCCTTTCCAATTACCTCAAAATGATGATGATCTGATCATAAGCTGCACCAGCTGGGTTTAACCAGTAGGCCCGGTTCCGTATAAAGATCTGGTCATACGCTATCTGAATTCCTTTGTATTGGTTTCCTACTAAGTTTGACTTTTTTTACTTACTCTTACTTTTGACTTTTCTTTCCTATATTCCTTAACTTTATTTCCTTACAACAACTAAATTTAAGTGGTTATTTTATCCATCACCTAAAAATAAAATATAAATGGTTAATTAGTTAAAACACGCCATATTAATTAATGTGATAAATGAGTATGAAGAGTAGTATTATAATCATTACTCTTCCTTTTGACTTTTTTTTTTTTTTTATTCAATGTTACTTAAATGAGTAAAATTGTTTAATAGACTAGTATATGACTACTATACAACTCTCATACTTTACTTTAAATTCTTTTTTGGAATTAAATCCTTATTTCAAAAGTTGGTCTTCCTTTTCTGATCCAAAGATCCAAAGATCAAAAGATCAAACAGATCGAGATGGTTTGATCTGTTTGATCTTTGCCGGAGATGGTTTGATCTGTTTGGTTGCTTCCTCGCCATCAACGTTGTTTTTTTTTTTTTTTTTTTTTTTTTTTAGATTTAATTTTTAAATTAAATTAATAAAAAATTGGATATGTTGACGTGGCAAAACGGTGAGTTTCAACTAATCTAACGGCAGTTAAAAAAATTTGACGATAGGAATTTTATTGGCATTTCGATTGAACCATTGAGTAAATTTTTGAAAAAAAAAACTTACGGAGTTTTTTTTTTTTTTTTTTTTTTTGCGGGATGACTCAGGGACTTATAATATATTTATCTTTTAATTTTATTTTTTTTCCCTAAATCCTTAAAATTGGTGTTTCTTGGATTTGGCTTGAGTCCAGTTTCAACTAGAATTGAACTCTTTGGGATTGAAACACGTGTCTTTTATATTCTGATATTGGACACGTATCCCAGTTCCAACTAATCCAATTCTAACCGTAACTGAACTAAGCCAAACCAAAATAACTTGGAGCGCAGCCGTATTTATTTATTTTTACTATGCTTGTTTGGATTTTAGAGCAGTACTCCATCCAACAATTAGCAAATGAGCAGTTCCATGACACAAATAGTCAGCATAATGAATTAGTTAAGCTTTATCGTCTGTTTCAGCTTTGATACATAAAGCATTTTTGATATATGTTTTTTTTACAGGAAAGAGACATCCACATGGTCTGAAAAGACATAGTTTAGCAAATCTATGGATTAAATAGGGAGAAAGTGCTTCTCATTGAGGAACTTGTTTAGCCATAAAGCAAAAATATGACATTGATTTATAACTTATAAGTATAAAGTTGGGGTTACAAATATAAGTAGCACTTACAATACTTTTTAAGTGTAGAAGTCTTCACATTGATAAAGTCACTTGTCTGTTTGAGATGACTGAAGCAATATTATGTCAGGCTGTCTAGGTTTCTGATTGATCAACATCACAATGTTCAAACGTCTCCTTTACAAGTGAAATATCATCTTTGCTAATCTTGCCCATCTCTTGAAGCTTATACAGGATGAACTCAGCAGTCCTATGGAAGGAAAACAACAACAATATAAAGTGTGTATATAAACCTATTGATATGACCTTTATTTATAGGCAAAAATAATCTTCTCTTAAGGAAACTAGAATTCACAGCAGAGAAAGAGTAAAACTCATAATCATAAGAGAGCTCAGCTCATGTTCAGAGTAAAAGAGACCAACTTACTGTAGAGAATTATCTTGATCAAGATCTGCTGCCTCCACATCTGCTTCTGTCATCTTCCTACTAAGAACCCTCTTGACCAATTCCCAGTGTCTGGATTCAGTGTTTAGCTCAGCAATGTAGACAAAAAACTGAGCCAAGGTAATAGTACTAATGAGTATCCAAAACACAGCAAAAATGCGGCCGCCTTTGGTTTTGAAGCTCTGATCTCCATATCCTAGGGTTGTGATGGTAACACAAGCACAATAAAATGCATCAATAAGGTCCAACTTCTCTACAGTAGCTAGGAATGTTGTCCCAACAAATATGAGCACCAAAAGAAGTATAAAGACCAACAAACACCTGTATCTCACTCCCTTGGTCCTGACCTCTTTTCTGATCTCAGTTGGACCAACATCTAGTTGCATATTTAAAGCATTTACTACTAAATCTTCTTGCTTCTTTATGAGGTAGTCTGCTGCTTTGTTCATGACTACTGCAACCAGAGCCATTCCTGTGAAGGCAAAAGCACAGGCGAGTAGTTTTGTAAGGACACTATCAGGCACAAGGTCTCCATATCCAACAGTTGCCATTGTCACAATACAGAAGTAGAATGTGTCAACAATTGCACTTGTTTTCTTTCCCTTCATCTGGGGCCCCAGGTGGTAGAAACACAAAGTTCCTACTGTCAAGTAGACAACCAAAAATATGGCTACATGCACTAAATTTGGATCTAGTTTCCCAGGTGTTGGAACACTGCCAATTGTCTCCATAGAAACAGAATGAGCAAATGAAGCACTTTTACTTATCCAAGATTTTCTTCTCCTAGGAGCATCTGTCATAGTTGTTTGAGGTGTAGGAGTTACTGAACCTGATTGCAAGGGTTCTTTCAGTTTTGTATTGTTGCAGGCCATTAAAATGATTCAGCAAAAGAGGACCTCTGCAGCATGCAGTTGCATCAGAGATTCTAATTAGCCATGTTAAGCCAATTTGTTTTTACATACTACTTTCAGATTTCATTGAAACTGTTAAATTACCATTTAAGCAATAAAGTTTTAGTGTTTTTTAAAAAATACCATTATTGGTACATGATAGACAACATTCTTATGACAATAAAACTTGAGCATTTGTTTTTTGTGATAGACAAAAAGTTCTGCTTCTAAACTATAAACATAATTTCCACCAAACATCAGTTCATGTTCTTTTTCCAGTGTGTTGAAGTAATTATATTAAATTTTTGTTAATATTTTTTCCAAGTTCCAGAGCCGCATTTTATTTCCAGATATCTTAAAAGAATAGTATTCAAATATAAGTATACAACATAGTTTCTCCTACAATGATTAATAAAGAACAAAAAGGAAGGATTGCAGCAAATTATATCAGTAATAAAACATCATTCCAAAAAAAAATAATAATTTACATTCACTGAAATAAAAAGTAAGTTCAAACCTTTGTACTTGAGTTGAGCAAGGAAGTTCAACACACACACACATACACAAGGAAAGAGAGACTGAGAGAGAGAGAGAGAGGGAGGCCTAAGCGTGAAGAGAGTAAGGGTAGGAAGAGCATAGAGATACTTCTGTAGGAAGAAATTTTATGTAATTCTTGGGGCTAACTGACAAAATTTCCTATAGAATAAAGAAAACAAAAGCAATAGTCCAGATATTTTCCATAGATAAGTAGCTGTAACTTGTGTATCACAAGGAAATAAAATCTAAAAAACATTAAGGGCGGTTTCGTTCATGGAATCTATGGTCATTTCTAGAAATCTCAGTGGTAAACTAAGATTACTGTGTTTGGTTCAAATTTTAGTAAAAATTCAATTGATGCCCATGGGAATCAAATTCCCACATATTCTAATAAGAATTTGATGCCCACCAAAGAAAGGTATTCTTTTTTGAGATTCCCCGCCTGTGGGTTTGAATAGCTCTTGCGATTGCACTTCTTAATAAGAAAAACAAGTTTTCTCCAATATTTTTTCAAAATTTAGGTTCACTGTGTTCTTCATTTCTCTTACGCAAACTGGGAGTGGGAGGTATAACACTTTCCAAAGAGAAAAAAAAATCTGGGAGAAATGTACTTGGAATAATGCTTTGAATTGGTGGTGTTCCCAGGAAAATCATCTTCTAACCAAACACAAACATCGAAACTGTTAAATCAGCACTTGTCCCAAAAGCTTAAGTTGATAGGAAGAGATGAATTTAATCTCTCTCACATGTGGACTCAAACTTCCTTTTAATTATTTAATAGGTGATGCCCAACCAGTGAAATATTTAGTTGAAATGGGAGGTAAATGACGAAGTCAAGGTTCGAGCTCATGACTTTTAGCTCTGATATCATGTTAAATCACAACTTGTTCCAAAAACTTAAGCTAATAGAAAGAAATGAATGTAATTATTTAATCAACACTTCAAGAGAAACACTTCATACAATTACTGTAACACCTCAGTTTTACATTGAAAATATGATTAGTCACATAAAGTGGGTGGATTATAGCTCATGGGTGTTGAGTCCCATTAGTTTCTTACTAGATGAGATTGGGTTTATATATGATTCTAGTGAGCTCCAATTGAAATTTAACTAATCGTTTTGAAGTGATAGTGCTGATGTGCCTAGCACTTCTGGATAGTTGTAATTACCTTGGTATCTCATTCCTTGAAATTACTACCTTGGATGTGGTAGCTATCAAACACTGAAATGTAGAGACTCTTATTTAGTATCTTGTTCCTAGAAATCAGAATCTCAGAAATCGAATGCTTGAGAGGAACTCAGATTAGACTAGCCCTAAGCAACTTGAGAGTATCAATGCTTAGACACCATTATGGTTGTTAATGGCTACAGCTTTTTCCATGAGAGGCTGGAAATTGCATTGTGGTTGTTAAGGGTCTGCCCGGTGAACTTCAACAGATATTACATGCTCCGTTAATTCTATTAAAAATGTACTCGAGAATTATAAACTAAGTTGAGGAAATTTTGAAGGAAAACTTTATCCATTATTGATTAAATCATGAAGTGTAATTTGAGTGCATTGCTCAGAAATCTGCAACACAAATCTGTTCTCTGTTTCATCTTTATTGGACACATATTTTTTATCTATGTACTATACAAGGAAGGGACACTCACATGTGAAGCAAAGACCTATTTTATAAGATTACATGGGGAGAAAGCTCTTCAAATTGATGAAATTGTTACATAGACAAAGTAAATCATGACATTGATACTGAAAGATGATATTACAAACTTACAAGTAGTTCTTAGTAATGCTCTCACATTTATTGTTTTGTTTCACAAGCAAGCGTAGTAATCAATACTCAAAAGCTGCTTTGTTACTAATAAGTAGGTAATTCACTTCTTCTCTGTTTGGGATGGTTCAGGAGCCTTTGGATCAGCTGCTGACTGATCAAGGGCTTCAAACTCCTTCATTGCAAGTGAAATATCTTCTTGGCTGATCTTCCCCATCTCTTTGAGCTTAGATAAGATGAAGTCAGCAGCCCTATGGAAATGAAGATGGAAAAAGAAAGTTTAAGAGAATCCCACAATTCACAAACAAAAACTACATCTGAATTGAAGAAATTCAACTTACTCTACAACCCCATCATCATCATGATCTGCAGCCTCCAGATCTACATTTGTCATCCTCTGAGCGAGAAATCTCTTGACGAATGCCCTTTGCCTGCACTGAAATTTTAGCTCAATAACTTGGAGGAGGCACTGGGCTAAAGATACAGTACTTGACAACATCCAAAATACTGCAAAAATACGGCCTTTTGTGTGTTTGAAGCTTTCATCCTCATAGCCCAGGGTGGTGATAGTAATAGAAATCCAGTAAATTGCATCAATAAAATCGAATTCATCAACAACTGCTAGATGGAGTAATCCAAAAACTACAAGCCCTGAAATAGTGATAATTAGCTTTAAAAAGTTTGTCAATGCAAGTCTTCTGTCTTTGCTGGTATCAAACTCTTTTTCAAATTCATCTGGACCAAGTTTTTTATGCAGGTGCATGGCTTTCAGAAACATTCTCTCTTGTTTCTCCAGAAAATAGTCTCCTGTCTTGTTCAGGACAAGTCCAACAAGACCCATTCCTGCAAAAGCAAAAAAACTGGAGAGTAATTTTGTAAGGATGCTATCAGGCACAAGGTCTCCATATCCAACTGTGGTCAGTGTGGAAATACAGAAATAAATAGAGTCAACAAGTCCATTTGTTGACTTCCCCTTGAGCTGCTTCCTGAGGACGAAGAAGCACATGGATCCCACGCTTATGTAGATGCCCACGAACATGCCTACTTGCTTTATACTTGGGTGTAGTTTCACAGAAATGGATCCAAAAAGAGGAGTTGGGGAGGTGGCTTTTGCCTCTGCAGGAACAGAATCTGCAAGGGGAGCACCCTTAAAACAGCCATATATTCTTCTCTTAAGAGCATTTGTCTTACTTTCTTGGGGTGTAGGCTCTACTACTTCTGACAGCACAGCCTTTTCAGAAGCATTGCAGGCCATTGTGATGATCCAGCAACTCTTTTAAGACCTGCATATGCATGGACGCATTAGAGTTTGCTTCCAAATCCTCAATCAATCAAGTAAACAACAATTACAAGCAATAATGTTTAAACCTTTAACTTGCAATAATAGTTTCTGTCAAGAATATAGGCTCATATCCCTCTTTTCCTGCATTAACTGTGAACAAGTTCAGATAGACAACATTCTTGAGACCACAAAATTTCACCCTTTAAACTACGTACACTTATCATAATTGCCACTAACTACACAAATTCATGTTCTACTTCTTTTTTCTTTTTTTTTTTCTTTCAAGTTTGATGATGCCCCAAATACACAGGCAAGCTTTATTCTCAAGAGTTCTAGGGAAACTACTTCTGCTACAACATGATTTAAACGAAAAAACCAAAATCACCCTTAATTATTTGAAGTGTGAAGCAACAATGACCAAGCATTACCTATATGGAAAATACTTAGACTACTGCAACTTTTACTATAATTTCCCTTACAAATTCATGTGACAGTCTACATGAGTGAAAGCACCACATGAATTACTTTGTGGTTGATATGTTAAGCATCACATGGACTATCACGTAAGTTTGTAAGGAATTGTAATAAAAGTTACAGTAACTTTAACAACACTCTACCTATATAAACTTTTCAACTTTGAAAAAAATTATGCTGAAAAAGTTGGAACTGAAGTTTGGCTTACCAATGAAGGAGGTTTGCCCTGATCAGTTAGAGAAAATTTGAGCGGCAAATGATTTAAACTAGCTGGGTGGCAGAACGGGACGTTAATTGCAATTTCCCGCAAAATTTCAAGTATAGTTTGTTTATTGAAAGGAACTTTCCCACTTCTCCCGTACTTCGTTAAATTAAGCTGGAAAATACAAAGGAAGCTTCACTTGATAGCAATGGCCATACCCATTTTCACAAGCAAGCTTATACAGAGCTTGGCAAGCTGCCGGTGCTTGTAACTTACTTGTTGAAGCAATTTTCAGACGATACGACCAGCGACAAG
Source organism: Corylus avellana (assembly GCF_965113065.1). Classification (NCBI taxonomy): domain Eukaryota; kingdom Viridiplantae; phylum Streptophyta; class Magnoliopsida; order Fagales; family Betulaceae; genus Corylus; species Corylus avellana. The sequence continues at coordinate 1,067,633 of NC_142492.1, forward strand.
GCTCTTGCAAAACAAAAGAGAAAATGGTGAGTGAAAATTTGCCGGTTTTTGAGAATTTGTAACACTCCGATGCTTAAGTTAGTACAGTATTTGACAAAATAACTAAGCGTGAAAAAAGTTTAGAAAGAGAAAGCGTATCTCATCGATCTTCCTTATTTTTTTTGAGAGAGTAACATTTTTTAAGATGAGAGACTCTAGAATATGGCTTTTGGATGCTTGTCACGTGACAGGTTTAAATTGTCTGATTAGTAGTGCAGTTATGCAATTAATTTTCAGGTAATGAATTGTTTGAGTGGGGTCAAGTGATTTATTTTCCCAACATTATTGTTTAGTGACCTCCGCTTCATAAGGTATAGTCCCAGCCGATTGAGCTACGGTAGGGTTTAGTTTCTTATATTGTTACTTAATGGGTTGAAACACATAATATTTTACCATTTTACCTCCAACACTATGTCCCTATCCAGTTTCCCAAAAGACCTGTTATGTGACATACACAAGTTGATCATAATTGTGACAATTAAGCATGCAATAAGTTTCCTTATCACTCAAACTAAAATATGGGTTTATAAAGTTGGATCATCAACTTTGAGGTGCTTTAGGACATGTGAGTATCTCTTTCATGGAAAATTATAGTTGGTGAGGGAAAAAAAAACACACGAACTTGAGTGTTTCTAATTAAGGTAAACTATTCTCAATCAATCCACTAAAGGGGCACCATCATGGTATTTCACTTTTAGATTGTTTAATATTCTAGATAAGGTTATAAAAATATAATATAGATAGATAGTCATTTTCTTGATAAAAAAAATTATATATGATTTACTACAAATATAACATTTGGTAATGTTAATTTTTATAAGTTTATAAATACAAATTAATTGATCTAATTAGCTCCAATGATAATATTTACTTTATATATATAAGAAATCATTAAGTTAATTGAGCGTGCGAACTTATGAACAAACCCCGATTCGTTTGGAAAATAAATAAATTAGATTTGAAAGATTATTTAACTCGGTGATAAGGTCAAGATCGACTTGTATTTCAAACAAAATTGAACAAATTAAACTTAAACATTCAAATATTCAATTCGACTCGATTCAAAAAGCTTATAAACGATATGTAGTTTAAATATTTATCCTTGACCAAAAGGACGGTCGTTTTTGTAACAACCGTTTTGCCAAGATTATGATCCGGGCCTACCTATAAATACCCACAAAATCGTAGCCGCACTCTTGGATAAGAAAAATGGAGGGAAAGCGTTCGAGCTCAGAGCGCAGCGTTTTGCTACGAAAAATCAGAGGTCAGAAGCCGAAGAGTTCAAATTCAAATTCAAAAATCCTTGAATCTCTCACACTCTCCAACCACATTCCAATTACCAATTCGATTTTTCAAGAAATTTTTTCTTTGATTTTCAGAGTTCACACGAACTATAGTGGAAGATCTGAGCAACGGACGGTCGCCGATTGTTCTCATCGACCGGTTCAGAAATTACTGCACGAATCCTAACGCGATCTGGTTCGGTTCTCTTCTCTTCCCTCAACGATCGTATTTGGATTATGAAAATCTAGTCGAAGATCGAACGGCAGCTTTTATAGAATATCGTTCAAGCTAAAAAAAATGTATCCATTTTCAGCGCCTAATTGAATCGCTTAATTTTTTTTGACGAACTGTTCGTGCATATAACGGAATTAGGTAGTTGCATAAATTGAAATGCATGAATAATTTTAAGAAAAATGCATCATGTATGTTAGTCATATCAATGCTTCACCTAGAGACTTCTGCAGTTGTTTATCTCCATAACTGTTTCATGAAGAAGGAAATGTAGGATTACATGCATTTGGTTATTGCTTTATAGCGAAAGAATTGTTGTTATTTTGGTTGTTAAAATTCAACGGATAGTGATAGTAGCGATAGTTTGAGATTGGCTAAAGAAGCCGGCCTAATGTATGATGAAAGAAAACAATTCTACCTACTACTCGGCGATAATGTTGGTTAATAGCAATGCTATTAGAGCTTTTGGTGTTAATTGGAGCAAATAACACATTTTAAGACTTCCAAGATTACCAGAAGCGGTCATTTTATGTGTATATGGTTGCAATTATCTATGTTCCCAATGTGCTTATGATGTAGCACCAGGTGGACTGTTAGCTAGTGTGTATCATCTTACGAGAATAGTTCCCTAACCAATCACTTAATGGAAAAGGAAGTGATTGAGCGATGGCAACCAGGTGGTGGGCTTGGAAGCAGCCATCCTTTGAAGAAAGCATAATAGCTCACTAGTCTAGCTCCATGGAACCGAAAATGTATCAGTTTTATGAAACCCTAGTCATAACTTAGGATGAAAATAGCCCTTAAAACATCCTAAAACGACTTGAAATCGTAAAAGAAACCTTAAATTTGCTGCTGCTGCACTTGTTCAAACGGTAGTGCATGCCCGTTCAAATGGCTCTTCTGTCGAACTTTTCTTTCGAATCCAGCCATATAATCTTCGTGCAATAACTCCCATGAAGTTTTCTACATTACTCTCTCTCATCCAAATATGAAGGAACAAAATAGTCGATTGAGGAATGAAAGCTTGACGATAGAGAGAACCGGGATTTTCCTAAGAATTGCTGGACCGATACCATGATTAGGAGTAGGCCTAGAGTATCTAGAGTTTACTCAGTGACCTTGTACACGACAAGAGGTTGGTTTGTTGAGGTTTTATGTCACAAAAAAAAAAAAAAAAAAAAAAAACAGCACCATTGGGCGTGGATAATTGTTATTCTATGCAGTTGTTTAGTGATTGGTGCAGAAATGTGCATAGATGGTATTCTAATTGGAGTTCATAGCAAAAGTAAAATTAAGATGAGGTTACCAGTTACTTTCATGAAACTCATTAAGAATCGGTGGGTTTTAGTTTAAGCATTACTGTCGTTGATGCAGCTATTGCAGCACTGATTTGTTGAATGGGAAGGAAACTCTCACACTTCGAAGGGAAAGCCATGTACACAGGCTGGGTGAGTAGGTGCTTGACCTTGACTTAAATTTATATGAACCTTGCCGTGAGTCCTGAATTAAATGGAATATACTAACTCTCTGCCTCACAAACAAATAAAACTTATTAGGTCCTTCAATGACTATGAGTTTTCTAAGTCTCTTTCAGATGTCTTGCTTAGAGTGCTGTTGATTGTTCAGAAACTTCTGCAAGAAAATAGGCATGGGTCTAAGAGAGATATATATTACATGCATCCATCTGTATTTTCAGGTAAATCTGAATTAATTTTGGTACCAATGTCAGATAATATTTCTTGTTATAACAGATAATATTTCTTGTTATAACATAAAAATGTAGAACTTCTAGTCTTCTGTGAGTTTATGTTGAAGTTTCCCTGTTGCTCTGACTTGGAATCTTAAAAAGGCATGTTCAGTGTTACAAATTTTAGCATTCCCCCTTATTTTAGACTTTGTGAAATCACTTTATATTGAAGAAAGTCACATGCATAAATATGAGGAAAAAGTTATGAGAGATAATTAGACATCTTTGAATGTACTCAGGCTTGCATTTGTAACATTGTCAGTTATGTTGAACGGCATAAGTTAGTGCTTAGATATTTTGCACAAATCTGTACTTTAAAGTAGATATTATATTTTCTAGTATGGATGTCAGTTTTCTTCTGCTTGATATCCTCGCTTTCTTCAAGTTCTTCTGGTTATTTTGCAAGCCAGAACAGTCAGTTGTAGACCGGGCAATCAATGACATATGTATCCTGATGCAATGCAGTCGCCACAATCTAAATGTGGTAGGTATTGTCTATATGCTTTCTTTTTCATTTGTATAATACTTTTTTTCCCTGGAGTCTACAAACCCTTCATGGTATATACCTAACATATGGGGGTAAGATTTAAGTAGTTAAACGCTCATAGAACCTTTGTCACTGTGTTATCACTTATCATTTTTAAGTTTGTTGGAACATTTACATCCTTTGTCTTCTTTTGGCAGGTTTCTGTTGGGAAAGGGTAGGTACTTGAGATCACACTCAGTCCTTGTAAGATAAGAACAATCATACTCATTGCTATCTGAATTCTCATTCCATAGCCCTAAGGGATAACACTATCAGTTGGGGATGATCTCATGAAACGGAAGTCATTAGTTTATACTCAAGTGTTGTTTGCCTATTTTCTATATGTATTACTGATCAGAGAATAGATTATATGATTCCATGCCAGTGTAGGTTCTTCATCGCCACTAAAACGTAGTATAAATTTGACTAGATGAATATTAAAATGGGTAGTTTTAAATTTTAGGATATATGACATTCACAGAAGCAGTCTATGCTATATATGCTGAGCTAATTATATCTGATGGTCATCGAATTTTGAGATCTACCCTCAGTTATGTACATTTCATTAGTCTCCACCAAGAGGTCCAAGACTGAATTTTGTTCAAGTCATTTAAAATAATGTAGTTGTGAAGGGGACCAATGCAGAACTTCACTTCTTTTTTTTTTTGGGGGGGGGGGGGGGGTTCAATTTGGAGTTTTCTCCACTACACTGCCGACCCATAATATGCTGTCGTTTTTTTTTTCCCTGAGCTACCAGTAATATGCTATGTCAATTTCAATGTAGTTTCTTTATAAGCTGTGCTGAACTGCTAAAGTTCGTTGATCCCACTATTTCGCTTTCAGGTTGGTGATGGGGTGGATAAGATTCTTAGAAAACAGAAGGAAATTTGATTGCATAAATCGTCCTAACATGGTAAGAATGGGTACTGTTTAGATGAATTAATTGTGTCAGTGACTAAAATATGTGCCGGTTGGGTTCTCTTGCAGGCCCACCCCATTCCTGTTCACGTTGAAGAAGTCAAAGGTATCCAAATTGTTAGATACTAATATATGGGACAATTCAGACCAATATATATTCTTTGCAGGCATAGTTGGATATCAACTGAAGGTTTTATCTAATGTTTCCCAAGCATTATGGGCATAGATTGTTTATAATATTTGTGACTAAACGTCACATATGATTGAGAATGCAGGCTGATCATAGACTAGTGAAATTCTCCTTGATTCTTTTACATAGATATTGTTAGTGTTGCTCACTACATTCTAGTTGTGGAGAAGGAATCGGGTAAGCAATTTTTATGGCAATACTGAAATGAAGCATGATTCCTGATTTTCTTGCTTTTAACTGGACCGTTAATGACATGCAGTATTCGAGCGATTAGCAAATGATCAATTCTGCAATGCACACCGTTGCATTGTCATCACAGTAAGCTCTTCCTTAAGTCATTTCCCGGTCTCAAAATCCTTTTTGACTGTATCTTTTTGACAGGGAAGAGGCTATCCAGATATCCCCACGAGAAGGTAAAAATTTCCATTTTGCAGTTTCCAACAAGTCTCAGTATATGGCCATATATGTCGCTCAATCAGTTTGTTTTGCTATATGTATTTGGGCTTTTATGAATATATGAATTTGTATCAAATAGGTTTTTGCGGCTTCTCATTGACAAGTTGTGTTTACCTGCCTATTGCTTGGTAGATTGTGATCCCTACGGCTTCGACATTCTGACCACGTATCGGTTTGGTTCAATGGTTAGGTTTATTAAATAGTTTATGATAATGTTGTTTATTTATTCGCTCGAGCAAGCAAAACAGCATGTAAACTGGCAACTAGGACTGCCTATATGAAACCTATGAGAGCCATGTAAACTTTCTGCCTAATTTCTGTGAAGTTCGAGGTTTTTTTTTTTAATGCAACTTGACCCTTTTTTCTTCTCTTACTCTTTTATTTTGGTAGCAAATGGCCTATGATGCAAAGTATCTGCGCTGTCCAGAGGTATGCTGGCTTGGAGCTTTTCCTTCAGATTCTGAGAAATACTGTCTTCCACAGCAGTGTCTCCTTCCTCTGACAGCACAAGGTGAAAGATTGACTTACTTGTGGTGTTTCAGATTGACTTATATCTGTTGCCTTCTACTGAGGTTCCTGTTGTTTCTGTCAGATAGGAGGAAAATTGAAGCCATGTTAAATAGATGCTACCTGCAAAGGGAAGTCCCAAAATGGAGGTAAAATTCTGTGACATTTTATGGTATTTTTCTATTATCATTGTTTGCCTGGACCACGCAGTTATTTAAGTGGTATTTTTTTTTGTTAATCCATGAAAGGTTGGAATTAGAGTTGATGCTGCAAAGAGGAGTGAAATTCGAGATTGAAGCATTGTCTGTGCATTCACTATCCTTTTTGTCAAAAGAGTACATACCATCTAAGATTCAAGGTGGAGTGCACATTTAACTCATCTGATATTTTCGGTTGTATCTGCTACCATCTGGGAGCACAATCATATTCTTTCTGCAATATTCGAAACATAATCAGTTCAAACAATGTTACCATAGTTATGGGCCATCTTTTAATGTTTGCTAAAACAAATTATAAATAACCTTAAAAAAAAAAGGATTTAAGGGTTCGGATTTGGCATATCGAAATCATTACTCTTGTAAAATTATTGACAACCTTTGATTAAGAGTTGGTGGTTTAAGGGTTCACTTGGAATGGAGAGGATCCTGATCCACCTATGAGTGGCTGTTGGGGGAAAAAAAATTAAGACCCTAATGGTAGGTAGGTTGAGTTATGTTTTGAGATGAATACAATACATTTGTGTGTCGTTATAGGGTAGGTTAATGACATAATAGGATCCTCGGAGATGAACGATTTCATGGTTCATATTATATTTCAAAGCATCTAATGGTTTATCTATTGTCTACGCTGTCACGTTAGTTAAGATTTTAAATAATGTGGCACCATGTATGTCGTTAGATGTTGTAAAATCTAATATGGATCATGAAATGATTCATCTCCATTTTACTTGCTCCCCTATTTATTCTTTAATCAATGGCTTAACTTTTCATCAACCCATAAACTATTTCTTTGCATTATTTTGTTTTTGGTCCCCTTAGTTCGTTGTAACTACGCTAACAGAAGCAAATTTGTAGTTAATAAAGATTTTAATTTTTTTACTTTTTAATTCCAATATTTATTTATGGAAAATCGAATAATTAAGGGGGAAGGCACCTTTTAGACTTTTAGTATCACAATTCCATAAATAAAAGCAGTGTGGGATATTCCAATGTTACTGCATAATGCATATCGGTAACTCGCAGTAGGTTATGCGTTTATGACTGCACAGGGTGATTGCGCGATTTATTGAGCATATGGCTAATACTTTCAGAAAAACAGTTTTAAAAAAAAGCAAATGGATTTCGGTGGTTTGAGTTTGCAAATTGCAATTTTAAAATGTGAGGTTTAAAAATTGTAATTTTAAAAAATAAGTTAAGCATTTGATAAAATCATAATAAATTGCAATTTATTGTTTAAAATTGTGCATTTAATTACACTCTTCATGTGGGACCTGTATATTTAAATGTTGGATGGGCATGTTAATATTGCCAGTAAGAAGGTCAAATTCGGATACTCGTGGACATGTGTCCCGTTGTAGGGTAGGATGTATCCCATGACAAGAGACAAGAAATATGTGTCCTAATCTCAACCGGCGATTGGACCCAAGCTAAAAAAGGAAGAAAAGTAAAAGTAAATTACAAAACTATCAAATTATACATCATAATCACTTTCTACGATCCTTTCCTTATAAAACACCAGGTCCTTATTCTGTGATATTCAGTAATAGGAGAAAATAATATCAATGTAATATGTATTATGGATTGCCAAGGGCGAGATTTTAGGACAATATATTTAATAATATCAATAATATATTATTGATAATATTTTAGGACAATAATAGCAATGTAATATGTAATATATATTTAAGGAGAATATATTCTCAGAATAGTAACTTGAAAATGAACGTCAAGGCACGCACTTTTTCAAAGCTTTCTGGGATTAATCTCTTCATAGGTAAAAACAATTCTCATTCTCCTTCAATCCCAGACACCCATTGAAATAAATTAAAAGTTGCAATATATAATTTTTGCCGCCTAGCAAGAGAGAACTCCATCAAAGGTTGCTGCAATGGAGCACTCTGCGGAAATGGTTAGATTGAAACACTAATCTTTTCTATTTTGCATTGTTGTTGTATTTGTTTAACAAATTTATTTTCGTTCTCGTTTTATATGATTTTGTTTTTTATGTTATCTTGTCTTTGCAGAGTTGTGTTCTGAAAGTGAATTCACAGTGTGAGACATGTAGGAGAAAGGTGATGGAAGTCTTGCAGTGTCTCCATGGTATTTTCCAATTCATATTGCATCTTTAATTGATTATCATAGTTTTTTTTTATCTTTATATTATTCAGTAAATAACTAAAAGGGAAATTCTTTTATGAACAATATGCAAGAAAATGATATGTAAACTAATGGAAAAATTGGGATTGCGGTGGCCATTTTAGGTTGAAAATGAAAGAAATATATAATACCGACTGAGTTTGTATGAATTTTCACAAGTTGTTCATATACTGCAGAATGTTCAAACAGTATACCATGTAAAATTTATAAAAATATAAATTTACTCTTTATTAAAAAAATAAATAAAACAAACATAAGACAGAAAGGACAAAAAAAACCTAGATGTTCTATGATCGTGGGCCACATGACCCACGGCTTTGCCTTGGCCGTGGGTCACATGACTCACGGCTTGGTCATGGCCATGGGTCATCAAACCCGCGGTCAACCATGGGTTAATGGTCTAATTTATTTTAGGTTTTTTTTTTTGGTTGGTATACCTACATTTGAGCAAGATGTCTCCAAAATTGAAAGGATAAATGGTTGGTATACCTACATTTGAGCAAAATGTTTAAAATTTAAGGTTATGATTGCAAAATTGCTGAGTAAATGAAGTTTCCCTTCGTATTTCCTATTTTCATAAGAAATAGGACAAAAGTTTCATTCAAACTGGGCTGTAGGAGAATAGAAAAAAAAAAAATTGGTTTTAGGAACTTCTTTTAAATCTAGTCTATAAAATTATTATGTGTCTCTTAGTATGCGAGAAACACATAATTTTTAAATAAAAATTTCCTCTAACTTTGTTAATGCTATTAAAAAAGCACATACTTCTCACATACTTAAGGGAGACATGGTCATTTTATAGATTGAGTTGAAGGTAGTCCCTTCAACCTAATTTAGAGAAAAACTTTATCTAAGGAGGGGGGATCAAATGCCATGGCTCCTCCTCGGTTTTGAAATTTTCCTATTGGCCTAAAAATTAGACTTATCCCTATCAAAATTTGGTTTAGCCCTTATTTATGCTTTGTCCCTATAAAAAATCTGAATTCAATCCCTATATATTATATTACTCTATCACACAAGTTGGGATATTGTATAGCATAACTCTATTGAATTTTCTCCATCCTTAGGAGGTTATAATATCTCCATAGATGCTGAACAAGGGACTGTGAAAGTTACTGGGAGAGTAACTCCAAATGCTGTTTTGAGGACACTAGAAAGGTATGGGAAACATGCAGAGGTCAAATGGATTGGGTTTGATGGTGAGGTGAGGGGAGTAGGCTATTATTATGGAGAAAATGGGCTGCCTTCTCCATACAGTTATCCAGAGTTGGAAGGGTATGATTATCAACCATATGGAGGGCTTGACTATCCATGGCATGACAGCTACGGCCACCTTCCGCCAGCACCACCACCAATGTATCGGCAACCACCACCACCGCCACCGCCACTGCCAATGTATCCACCACCACTACCGCCAATGTATCGGACAGCACCACCGCCAATGTTTCATGGCCCATTAAGACCCTCGCCACCCAGAATGGACAGCAATTATGACCGTTGCGCGCAGATGTGATGATAATTGATGATGCACATCAATGTATGAAGTTGGTGTGTGAGGTGCTGGATACATGAGAGATTCAATTGCTTTTTGTGATTTCACTAGTTACTGTCAAATTGGTTGCAACCAAAAACATTTACTTGGTTTATTGATGGTCCCCAACTGGATTGACAGGTTTTTTTTTATTCAAAGTGGGGAAGGGGGATTGAGACAAAACTAAGTTGATGTGTATATATATCTCTGCTGAACCTCCAACTTGCTTGAGATGTACATGAAGTCACCCTATTAATGTTTCAAGCTCGTCATTGAATTCAATTGATGTTGCCAATTGCTTTCTATGTGGATTCCTTGTACCTGATGGTTCAACAATGGTTTTTTGGTTTGGATTCCAATCTCCTTTCAATTGTTGTTGAGTAATGCTGAAAACTACTTTTTTTTTTTTTTTTTTTAATCTTATAATGATCCTACAATGCTAATATTTGGATCAATTTTTGTTTTAAAAAGTAAAATTTGAAGGAATTGTTGGGACTGACATATTAGCATTGTGAGATAATTGTAGGATACAAATATATTTTGTAGAGTTATAATTTCTTGCCCGGGCATAAGAAATAAGGGAACTTTCAAGAATATAATCGATGCAGAAAGGGATGTGAATAACAAGTTATAATCACATAGATCTTGGGATATATAACCATATGGAGGTGGCAACACGTAGTCAAATCCCTTGTTGGGAGGGCACTGGCCTTTAATTCTGGGTTAAGAATGGTTGATCGTATCGTGTACTTCATATCTTCTGAAGTACAAAGAAGTTTTTTGGGTTTTTATGTATAAAGTTTTTTATTTTGGGGTTTTAATTCAAGCTTGTATTTTCTTAAAAAATATATATATAAAATGCGTAGATTAACGTTGGAGATTGGAGTATAGGGTTCAAGGTTTTTAAGATTACCGTAAGGTTTTTAAGCTTACGGTAACAGCAAAGATGCAGTGGCGTGAAGAAAAGATAATCTAATTGCGGCATTAAAAACTTGACGTAATTTGCGTCTGCCTTGTCACTCCAACATTAAAGGCGATAATTTTAAGGTTAATTAATTTGCATGAGATATAATAGGACAAAGTTTTCCTCCAAACTGGGTTGGAGGAATTTCCTTCAACCTAATCTATAAAAGTGACATGTGTTTCATGAACATGTGAGATGCACATATTTTTTTAATAGTAGGGACAAAGTTGAAATAAATTTTATAAAAAACTCATGTGCATCTCACATGTTATTAAAAAAAGATACACATGTCACTTTTATAGAGTAGGTTTAAGGAAATTCCTCCAACCCAGTTTGGAGGAAAACTTTGTCCGATATAATATTTAGCTTTTTTTTCATCATTTTTTTTAAAAATAATTTCAGTTGAAGTGACATTTCAATCTACCATTAAATCAATCTTAATTAAAAATGAGAAAATTAATAACAAAGTTTGGAGTGAAGAGTTATTATTTTTTATTTTTATTGAGAATCTCGTCAGATTTCAATGATAAAAGATCAAGAGTATAAAACTCTTACATCACATAGCATAAAGCTCTGATAAATCATATCTAAAAGCTATAATGTTACAAAATCATAAATACAATAAAAAAAATTCTTACAATTAAGTATTATCTATGACTTCAGCTTCCACTAACCCATATATAAATACAATTATGAAATATATTTGTTCTGGGTAGACTAAATTTAAGACACGGGTAGTCCAAATTCTCAAAACTTTATTTTCCGGTCGTAAGAGATAATCCTCAAGGTCAAGAGATAACTCACGTCGTCGACCCAAAGACCAAGACAAAAAGAACAAAAAATCAAAACAAAAAACTCAAAAACAAACAAAATCTCCAACACAAGAAGCAGTAAAAGGAGCACGACATTGTAGATATTCCCGAGAAGACATACCTTGGATGATGAAAACAAGTAGATTTGAGTTTGAAAAACTAAAACTTTACTTACCACTTGATGTTTTAAATTATTTTTAAGACCTATAAAATTAACATATAACAAATAAAAACAACCACCAAGGCTAATTTTATATATATATTTTTTCTCCTCCTTTTTCTTTGTGGGGGTTGTTTAAATTGAATGATTGCTTCAATGTCCCATACAAGAATGAAGATAATTTTATGACTGCATGCATGATGCATGTATGTATCATCATATCTTATGTGCTTTCACTTGAAGACATGTAATTTATGGTCTCTCTCTCTCTCTGCTATTATTCCCATTAAGTTTGGAGGGGTCCTTGTAGATTTCACCCACCCTCCCCCATTGATGTCCCCTCCTATAGGCTATGATAGGATTATAGCCTCTAAAGAGAGAGCGTGACTGCGTGAGAATCATGCAAGCATATATGCTCGTTTAAATTAAATGAGACTGGCTGCACTTTGAAGAAAGATGACCCATTTGGGAGACAGCCTGCGGCTTTCTCATCTTCATCCATTTATATGAAAAGTGAAAGCTCTTCATCCATTTATATGAAAATGAAAGCTCTTCAGCTCCCAACCACATAAAAGTGATTTGAGTGTAAACAGTAAAGAATTTATGGATTTTTTTGGCTACATGTACCAACCACTTAGCTTGTAAAGGCCAACTTCAATCAACCCCTTTCATTAATGAAAAACCCAATAATTTTTATGTCCTTTTCTTCTGACAATAATTTTTTTTTTTTCCTCAAGCTTTTAACTTGGTGTTCTACTTTGATTTAGAACAATGAAACTATATATATATATATGAAGCTCTTTCTCCATATCATATGTTCAAATTATTGCTTGGCGTGAATTGAAAAAAAAAATGTAAATTGAAAGTGTGCATGACAACCAAAACTAACAAATATGAATGATTATTTATTTCAGTTTCTTCAGTTTCTAATAATAAATATTTATTTTTTTAATAAAATAGTCACTCCACGTACCACCAACACTTGGCATTGGTTTGGTAAGTGGGAATCCTCTTTATCATGAGGAAATGGGAGGAGAGATTCCATGACATGAACAAATTACAATAATAGGTTGAAAGAGGTTTCCAGATGATTACGTATTTTAGTGAATTTCATTTCCATCTCTTCTTGTTCTTTTTCTTTTGTGGGAATCAAACTATATATACATATATGAGAGAGGGTGTTTGGCTCCGAGAAAATGTCTCATCCAATCCAAGTTGTTGATATGATGATATCTCATCCTCAGGTGGCTAAATGTTAAATTATCGATTTTTTGAAGGATTAAGTTAATAAAAAATAATTTATTTATTTTAACATTCTCTTTTGTGTGTCGACTCAAACTTCTAAATTAATTTCAATAAGTGAAGTCAAACATAGAATTTTTATTTTGATATCATTTTAAATCACAATTTATTTTAAAATTTTAAATAAATAAAAAAAGTAAATTTAATATTACAAAAGAGGACAAAAATAAGAGCGAATGAAGGAATATATATATATATATATATTCCTTCAATCTTTTTTGATAGGAATGGCGACGGATTACATTTATCAGAAAAAAAGAAAAAGCCTAAAGTTATTTTCTTTGATTCGATTCTCCTTTTTTAGTTCCTAAGATACATTGCATCTTCTACATGTAATATAACAAATATTATGCAGATGGTTAAATTTTTTAAATAATGTAGTTATATATTCACATTATGACATCATCGGACCCAGGTTTTAATTTGGGGAGGGACTAAGGGCCAAAATTTTTTTGGGAGGGACCAATTAGCAATAAAAACATTAATTTTTTTTTTTTTTTTTTTACCTTAATTTTTTTTGTTTTGCCTATTTTTTTTTTTCCTTATGATTTGGGGGACCAAAGCCACTCCCAGTCCTCCTGGGTCCATCATTGGACATCATGTTCATGGTTCGATATGTGAAAGAAAATATTGGCCATGAAATAATTTTTCTTTATTTCACTTAAAATGAGGAGGATCGTATTCCAATCCTATTAGTATTGAAATTCCGTGTGAGGGTAACATAAACGTCATTCAATGAAAACTAATAACACAACCACAGTCTATTAAGGTTGAAATTTCAAGTGAAAATGGAAATGATTTATTTTATGATTCAGATTTTATTTCATGAATTATATATATATATATATATATATATAACAAAACAAAATTTTGAATTTTGAATGAATTTTCCCTATTTTACGTGAAATGGAAATGATCATATTCAGGAGGAAAAGGCATATGTGCTCACACTTGCCTTCTATTTGTCTTTATTCTATGAAGAAAAAGACTATATGGGAGGGAACATAATTTTTTTCGGTTCAAATAAACTGGATAATATCTAGTTAGTTATAGTTGAGAGGTATTTTAGTCTTTTTACTTTTTGAGAGGACAAAAATACCATCCATTATAACCAACCAAATATTATCCAGTTTAAATGAAATAGAGAGGATTCTAATTTTTATGTGAGAGCAAGTCAAGTTTGATGAATCTTAATGGATACTCCTACTAACCTTCTGTTTGTCTTTATTGTGTTAAGAAGAAGAAGACTTCAACTCGGGCAATTAATGCAGATAAAGACTTTGAAACTTATAGCACCTCACACTGCCAAACAACAACCTAAATAAGGGCTCAATGAAATTAATTTCCAAAGTGATTTGGTAGATACTAAGACATGAGTTTGAATTTCGTAATAGAAATCTTCATGTTTGATTAGTGTAAACTATCCCAATTTTTATTAATGTTCTAATATGATTGGGTCACTCAATTAGATTTGAAAAAGCACATGCGGTTCTCACCATTTAAGCCTCTCATTTGCAACTCTCAGTGGGTAGGTATTATTATGATCATGTCTAAATAAAATAGCCATAGTTGATCTCCCTCGCCCGCCTTTTTTATTAGAAAAAAAAAAACCTAAGTCAAGGATAATATATATATATTTTAATTGGAATGGAAGAAATTCTTTTAGTTCAATTTATTAAGTTAAAATCTTTCTGAATCTCACATACATTTTTAAGCATAAATATGTCCGTTTGAATTTGTAGTTTCAAAATATGCGATTTGAAAATGCGATTTTTAAAAATGAGTTAAGTATTTAGCAACATCGTGATTTAACCTTAAAATTGCAACTTTCTTTACCTACAAGCTACGGTTCAAAAAATACATTTTTTTTTTTAAAAAAAAAAAAAATGTTTACAAGTCACAATTTTTTAAAAATGCCCACGATTTTGGTTAAAGTCAAACTTTTTGCCCACATTGTGAGCAACCGAACTCTTAATAAATTAGGTTAGAAAACTTTTCTACAACCGAAACTTTGTCCCAAATAAGTTAATCTTTTTCCGTAGCTTAAAGTAGCTATCTCTTTGATATTTAACACATATGGACGTAAGCATCATTTTCATATGGGCCTCTCTCTTCCTTCATTATAATGATAGCAATATGAGGGCAATAGCCAAGCCAACCACTCCTTTCAAATCCCTTAATTTCAAAACCTATAAAGACCACATTAAAGAGCATTCATACGATGAGATCCATACGTTTTGATTTGTGCATCTGCACTCTTTTAGTTGTCTTCCAACAACATAGACCACAAACTAAGCAATTTCTGATTGGTTAACTTGTGTCAATTATCCGGTTTTGAATCAAATGGCGAACTGGATCGATTATGATCATTTCGCCTCTCACACATGGGTTTAAACTATTTTCAGATTTAACACGTGAAATATATAACTGTGCAGTTCGAACTCAAGACCTTTGTTCTGATATCATGCTAAATCACTTATTGTCTCAAAACTTATTGAATCACAATTTGTCCTAAAAGCAAATGAAATGGAAAAGAGCCTGTTCCTTACATTTAAGAGGGTAAAATTGTCATTTCACCTTCTTTTTTTTTTGTTCCTTAGCAATTTTACCCTTCTAATATAAAGAATTGGGTTGAAATGGAGAGGGTCATTCTTCCTAAAAGCTTCGGCTAATAGAAAATATTAAATTCAACAATTTAATGAATATTTTTGACCATCATCATATTCACTAGTGTGCCTAGCTTAAATTGCAAGCATTTTTGTTTTTTTTGTTTTTGTCAAAATGGGGGTTGGAAACCATATGACATTTAAGCTGATGAGTTAATTATGTGCTTAAAAGTAGCACATGAAATTCCCATATAGCTTCTAAATCTGAAACATTTGTTAACGAATCACTTGTTTATGGTAGGGCAATTTTTAGAAGTTTACCAAGTGTGATTTCTATCTATAAAAAATGGTTGAGATATTAATGCTTTTTTTTATGATCCATCATTATTTATGAAAAAATTAAGCAACAAAATCTTATAAGTAAGTTTAATTATTTAGTGGCCGACATGATATATGTTGTCACATCCGTCTATAAATGACTTATAATAAAAGCAGTGAAAATCCTAATCGAGGTTAATTAGGATAAAGCTTCCCATTAGTAATAATATCATTGCAATGAACATTGATGTACCACAAACCACAAACAGATCTTTCTTCCTGCCCTCCCCTCCAAGGAAAAAGAAACAAACAGGAGAATAGAGATTTCCTAGAGTACATATTTCACATACGGCTAACAGAAGAAGGGTGATGAACAACTATTGGAGCTACAGATTTTTGATAATTTTGTGAGTAAACAGATAATTAAGGGGGATTACTGAACCATGCCTAGTTGTTGTTGAGCTTCAATCCTTATTTCTTCCTTCACCCTTCTAATAAAATCGTCAAATTTCTTGTTCAGTTCCTCTGTACTCAACATCCCATTTCCTTCTTCTTGTTCTTCTTGCTCTTCATGTTCTTGTTCTTCTCCTCTTCCTCCTTGCTTCACAACTGACTTATCAGTTTCTTTTTCGACTTCTTTGATGAAATGGTCCATTTCTCTTCCATGTTGTTCCACAGCAACAATTTCTGCAGAACCAATGGTTTCCACCAAAGCCTCCTTATCCAACATTGCCTCTTTGGTCTCCAATATTATCAATGGTTCGGGTTGCAAACCATCTCCAGCACTTTTGAAGGATTCTTCATTATGATTAGACCCGGACAGAGAACTTGTTAGGCCAGAGTATTTAGCAAGGAAAACTAGGAGTCCATTGCATAGGAGAAATATGCAGTTTTTGTCTATTGTGTGGGAGAACAGATGGGAAGGGAATGTAGAGAAGTATAAGTTGAAAGATTGGAGGAAAGAAAACAAAGATGGGTAAGAAAAGAAGTAAGAAAACACAGAAACTGAGACCAGCAACTGTGTGATCTTTTTTAGAAATTGAATGTTTACCAACTGAGTCAAGGTTTGTTTGCTGTGGTACTCAGTTTGATCCATTTCTTCTCCTCTCTGTTCTGGCTGAAGAAGCAGCTCCCTGGAAAATATTGAAGATGTGAATTGGGAAAGGTGTTTAAGCTTTGATGGGGGTCTTGAAAGATTTCTAAGCTGGTTGTGGTTTGAGGGTTTCTCATATATTTATATATAGGAGCTCAAATCTTAGATTTACAAGGGTGTGTGGTGTGTGGTGTGGGGTGGGTGTACACACAGATATCCCTTAAATGGGTGTCCCAAGAGCCAAGGCAGCAAACTGCCCTTTGAGGAGTTGTGTCATTTCTCAAGGCTGCCACTTGCCCAATGGAGGGGTTGTTCCCATTTACTTGACTATTTTAAACTTTCTAGCTGGCACCCTTTTTGGTAAAGACTCTCATTTTGCTAAATACAGTTTGGCTGCTTTCTAGCTTTATTATTGAGAGGTGTCATTTTCTTAGAGGTTGGGACCAATTACTATATTCTTGTGAAATAGCATGTGTTGGGATTTAGATCTTTTGAAATTTCATGCTCTAATTTTAAAGAATTCAAGCAAATAATGAAAATGGTGTAAGTTCTTAGGTGTTTGAGCAAGTCTCCAGATGGCTTAAAGTATGGGGTTCACTTGAATATTTCGGAACCTGCACTTCTCTCTTATTTCCTACCCGAATTCTTTGAAATTCGAGCATGAAGTTTCAAGAAATCTAAATCCAATACAGATTATTTCACAAGCATATGGTACTTGGTCCCAACCTCTTAAGTGTGAGCATACTCGAAGAATTTCATAGAAATTTGCCTTAATTTTAAAAAATTTGAGCAAGTCTCTAAACTTTTCAAAGTGTGGGGTTCACCTGTTCGAATATCCCAAAACATACCCCCTCTCTTATTCCCTGTTTGAATTCTCTAAAATTTGGGTAAAAAATTTCAGAAAATCTCGGTCCATATGTGTTTATCCCAAAGCATAACCCCATAAAATGTGAGGTTGATATGGTGGGTGGAAGAGTCAAATTATATCATACAAGGCCATAGACTCTCATTTTGTGGCTGAAACACTGAAACATCTGCTTGTGGAGCGGTGGTTGGAAGTTAATCAAGTGAGATTAGAATTTCTGGATTTAGATTATCACAGACTTGAGGTTTAAGCATGTCAGTTATATTCTTTGTTTCCTGTTAATTGTAATCTTCTCATTATGGAAGCTTTGAATTATAATTTACTTAATGGTAACACGTGGATGATTGTAATTGGAACAGCTTAGCTACAATCATACACCCTATGGTGATGAAAACATGTGGAAAGACTCCATACCCTGCCATGTGGTATGCTTAAGGCCTCACTATGCCTTCAATTATATGTATACCTCTTTTTATATGTACTTAATCCCCAAAGACCCACAAAAATAATAATAAATAATAACAAAAATCCTTCTCTTCTCCACAACATTCTTTCAAGATTTTCCTCTCTAACACAAAATAAAATATCCAAAAACATATAAATTAATCTTATAATACAAATGTAATTAGCATTTTCCTTAAATCGTTACATATATGCTCTTATAGAGTCATTATAGAATCAAGCATGCCACAAGGTAAAAGTGGTCAAAATACTTTAGCATTTTTCTCATTTGTTTTGGGGTAATTGAGTATTGCATGAATCATATATAAGAGGACCAAAGCCACCTTTTGTTTCCTTATCATGGAAGCAAAACCAACTTGAGGAAATAGTTCTCTCCACTAAAATTAAAACAAGCATTACATAAAAATCACTTTGGTATGAATATTTTTTAATATATATATAGATAACAACCATAATTCTTATACTATTTGTCACGGCTAGAAAAACGCTAGCCAAATATATACTATCAATTATAAAGTTTAGTTAGTTTCGTATAGTAAAGAATCTATGTAGAACTTATCACTTAGGAACACTTTATAATCTGCCCACGTCTCTTATCGACGGTTCTCGAAGATTATTCATTATGTATAACACGACTCTAAACTTGAGAAGTTCTTTTTGTTGTGATTTTGACTCTTTGCATTATCATCTTCCCTTTTTGTTTTGGTGGGCACACCATGAAAGTTAGTTCTCTGCCTAACAACAAACCCTATAAACCTTTAAAAAGGTTCTAAGTTCGTTTCCCCGTCCATTTTTTGTTGTGGAAAAGATTAAAAAAAAAATATTCTACTCCACCTTTCACCAACAAAAGCAACAAAAACAAAAACATTTAACGTATTTTAGATGAAGTTGTTATCATGGGCAAAAGGAAAAAGCTAAGTGGTTGCCGGTAATATAACAACAAAATAAGATACTCTTTTTTTTTTTCTTTTTTTTTTTTTTTTCCATAATCAATTAGAAAGGCAGAAAGGGAAGGAGAACAAACTACAAATAATTACTTGTTAATTATGTAATAAAAGAAAAAAGAAAAAATAAATTAGTAATAATTATGAGTTCTTGTCATGTCGATAGGAACAAGATCCTCTTGACAATTTTATTTTGTTTGATTGAGATGGGAGAATCTATTTCATTATCTAAATTAAATGTTATAGCTTTTAAGAAAACATAATAAAATAAAATAATATTTATCTAGCCGGATATGAATGATCTAAAAGGATTTTCAAGGCATAGGTATTCGTCCCCATAAGTTTTTTAAAAATTGTCTTGAACTATGCATATTTATAAATTTGACCCCTCAAAATTATACTTTTGTCCCTCCAAAATAATATTTGTGTCCCACTCTATTTTTTATTTTTAAGTTTTGCCCTCTCTTCCAACATGAAACAATAAAAATAAAAATAAAATTCACCTCCATTCATTTAGTTTCCCTACATATTCAAAGGTACATATTTCTTGGACCCAATAATTCATGTTTAATTTATTTTGCTTTTTGTTTATACTATTGTATGTTTGTGATGTCATAAGATTAAATTTATGATTTCTATGCTTTTATTTTATATAAACACGTACAAACACACATACACGGAGATTATATGTATCGATGTGCTTTTGAATTTATTTAAGTTTGTCATCCTAATGTATTAAAAAAAAAAAAAATCGTTCCCCCACTCCATAAATCCTAGTTCCGCCCTTGACTGGGGTGGTGTAATGTAATTAACAATGAGTAATGTCACACATGTTTTTACTCTCATATTTTCAAATGCATGCTCCTTGACGTGATAGTAAAAAACATCGTCTCTAATTGGCAGTTCAATCGGTTGGAGATTACGCCTCTTGAAGCATAGGTCATTAGTTCGAATTTTTCTCCTTCCTTTCTCTCTTCTTGTATAGATATGTCAAAAAAAAAAGGTAAAAAAAAAAAAAAAAAATCTAAAAACCCATAATGATATATCACAAATTTAATGATAATTTTTAGTAGAACTATGGATTTGAGATTATAGAAATAATAACAACACCTTAAGACAAATTGGTCTAAAAAACCACCTAAATAAAGTAAGTCGGCGGCAGCCAAACGGTGACTTATCTGGATTCCACTCTTGGACTAGAACCGCCCCACACCGACTCCCAAACACCCTCCAATCATATAACCCTCGTCGAGTGATAGGCCCCCTAAGTCCCAAACACCCCCAATCCAAAACCCTCTCTCTGCGCAAAACCCTGATTCAAAACCCTAACACACACAGAGATCTAAGAGAGAGAGAGAGAGACGCAAATTCACAAAATTCAATCCCCAAACACCCTAACAATGTCATCCGGAATTATCCGATCACGCATCGTCTCTTTCGTATCCAAGCGCCATCGACGCCTGTTGAGCTCCGACGCCGTATCGGGCGCTCCCAAAGAGCCACTAGCGCCGTCATTTGCTACATCTACTGCTAGTGCTAGTGCTAGCGCTTCTTCGAATACTACTACGAATGGCACAGCTGCTAGTAATGCTTCTCCGAGTGCTTCTGAAGCGAACGCTACGAGCAGCAACAAGGGTTTGAGGTTTCTCAAGTACGGTATAATCGGAGGCGTCACCGCAGCCACTGCTTACGCCGGATACGCCTCCTACGGTTTGTGTTCGAGCTTTTCTTTAGCTAATACGGTGTCATTTTTTGGTTCTGGGCATTTGCGTTTGATCCAGATGAAAGTTATAACATTAATGATCGAATTGATTCTTTGATAATTTGAATTCTAATTATTCTGAATTATGCTTTGGTGTTGAATGAGAAGGGCAAGAAAATTGTGATTCAATGAGGGGGTGTCATTTTGATCTCGAAAGGGTCGTTTGGTTAGTGTTTTTTGTTTTTGTTCGTGTTTTTGTTGCTTTTGAAGTGAAAAGTACTAGCGAATGCTAATTGGCGTGGTGGGTCTGGCATTTTGGGATGAATGAGATAATGAGAACTGTGAAAATTTGGGATCTATTTTGCAGCGTACACTTCTGAGGAAATCGAGGAGAAGACGAGAGCGTTACGATCATCTGCAAATTTCACTGTGCCAGAAGATGCGCCTGCTGTTGAGGTAAGTAAAACTTAAAGGGATTTTCTTACTGGAAATTGGGTTAGCTTCACCGATTGTCTGTGACTCTGTTCATTTTACAATATGATACGAGATGTCAGAAGAGTAACATTTTGTCATCAATCTCTTTTTCACAGAAAATTCAAGCGTTGCTCTACTCTGCTTCAATGACAGGTAGGGGTCCCCGAACTATGTTTCAGTCTGTCACATTTCAGATAATTACTTATGCCTGTTGTGTTGTATTTATGTGTTCCACTATCTGAAGTTTATGTTCTTATCCCATATAAGTTGGCTGTCATTGGATGGTTTATTCCTGAGAGCATACTGCCGAGAGTTGTTTATATTTTTCTAATTATGATCTTGAAGTACAATTCCATTAGTGCTCTTTGAGTCTCTTTTACTAGCAACATAGATTCATATTTTTATTCAAAGTCGAAGAGTAATAATTTTAGGAGTAGAACCCAAAGGGGTTGGCCCAAGTGGTGGAGGACTTGGTCTTAAGGTTTGCTCTCTTTAAGGTCCAAGGTTCAACACCTCATGGGTGCAAACAATTTCTTGGGACCACACTCCCTGGTGAAAAGCCAGCAATTTAACTAGTTCTGTGTAGGGAAACTTCCAAAGGTGCGGTGCACGGGACCGGGGTTTACTCTGCAGGGGTGGGTCCAAAGGGCCCTGCCTTGGAGAGGTTCCCCGACATTAAAAAATAAAAAATAAAAAATAAAAATTTAGGAGTAGATGTAATTTGATGATAATGGGGAGTTGATGGGTTTGACACCATATATCAACTTAGGATATATTTAAGAATATCACTAGTTCGAATCTATCATTCCCTCTCCCCTTGGGGCCAATTACTTATATATAAAAAAAAAGACATGTACTAAGATGTAGAGATTACATGTAGACAATGGCGGCTGCGGTTTGGCTGGTAGCCAAATGTTTAGAGTAGTGGCAGCAGGAGGAGTATTAGTTCTCTTGTAGATTTTGTCATTGGCTATGCTCCAAGTTAAAGTTAATTTTGTCTGATATACTTTGTTACCATCAATCTATAGCAAATTTTGGCCTGTTGATGCTTTGCCATGTGGGTGGGGTAGCTTTTTGCTCACTTTAGAGGAGCCTAGTTTTTTCCCTGAAGAAAGGAAAGTTTTTTGTGTAAATAGTTGTCCTTTTGGTGGGATCTGGACTTTAAGCTTGATTCACTAAAAAAAACAAAATCCACAGCCTAATTGTCAGCGTGAAAAATATTAATATTACAAAAAGAGTGTATGGGGCATCTTGTGTGCTCCATTTTATTCCAAGTATAGCTCTCACCCTCCCCAAAAATCCTATGAGCTAGATACCTAATATCCAGAAAAAATGGAGCTGCCCTCTGATTGATGAGCACCTTGTTCATTGTCTAATAATAGCAAGTGAAGAATCTATATGGAATGAAGCCAAGTAAATGTCACACTACTTATACCCATGCCTATCTTGCGAAACATTGACAGAGTTTGGTTGGCATTTGTCACTAGTTGGGTGTCAAAAACCAACAGATATTGATATCTACATTGATTCTTTTTATGTCTAACATCTCAGTGCCTGCTAAGGCAATTGAACTTTACTTGGATCTGAGGAGGCTTGTCGAAGAGCAAGTTCAGGTGCATGCTTGGTTTTGATCTGTGATATTCTACTCTTTCTAATCATGTACTCAATCCCAAAATGTATTCGATCCGTTTGTCTTCTTACTTTTTTTTTAACCGCAAGTTCTCTTGCTTCATGACAGAGTTTTTCTGAACCATACTCAGAGAAGCTTCTTCCAGATTTGCATCCTGCAGAGCGGCATGTTTTTACACTTGTTCTAGATCTACAAGAGACACTAATTCACTATGACTGGACGGTAGGGCCAGTATTCCTTTATTTTTTTAATAGTTTTTTGAAAATGGAAGCTCTTCAAGAAACCAGAGAAAGTAGTTGATATTATCCTACAAGTCATTTGATGTGTTTTGTTTACTTCATATGTAATGTCAATGTTCATAAGTATTGGTTTCATTTTATCCCTGTCTGTTCATTTTATAAGAAGTGCCTCAGCTCTTAAGATCCTTCTCATACTCAATTATGTATTGAAGATTTTTTTTGTGAAGTTGCTCAATGTTTGTTATCTTTGTGGTATGTAAAGCGGGAGAAAGGCTGGCAAACTTTCAAAAGACCTGGAGTAGATGCTTTCTTGGAACATCTGGCTCAATTCTATGAAATTGTTATTTATTCTGATGAGCAGAGTATGGTAATCGGATTATTCACTCCCTATTCTTGGTCATCGATTTTTTCTTATCTCTATAATTCTTATCATTATCTTGCTTTCTATTGGTATGTGCAGTTTGTAGACCCTGTTGTTGAAAGGCTGGATCCCAAGCATTGCATTCGATATAGGCTATCCAAAGGTGCTACTATGTACCAGAACGGGAAGCATTACAGAGTATGTTCAAGTTGATTTTTGACTTCATATTATTTCCACTGAATTATGTCTTATTCTTTGCATGAGTGGCTTCAAGATGATTGGGATCTGTGAATTCTATCTGTTATCGTGTAGTTGAAATTATTTGTTATTTTCAGCTTTTTGCCTATTTCATGTTATCATCATGTAGGGTATTGCTATATTGCAATGTCTTGTATTCAGTTGTTTTCTTTTTTCCTTTTTAAATGTTCCATTATTAAGTAAAAACTTCCACAATACATATGAATATATGATCAAGGTTGGCCATGAGATATCATATGTTGCTTAAGCAACTTATAACTGATGAAAAATGAGTAATTCATAGCGTGTTTGTTGTTTATTGTCCTGAATGAAGGTTCTGACTTTGACTTAATAATGTTAGACGCAGGCCCTAATTTTTACTTTGCATATTGTACCACCTGTCAAAGGGGCCTCTGCTGTATGCAACTATCTGTAATTGTAGTAACTTACTCATGCGTCAAATTGGATTGCAGAATAATCAAAATTTTCTCTCTGATTTATCTCCATCATGTGTTAGGGTTTTTATCCCTTTTTATTGAATTATTAATTTAAAAAAAATGGGGTGTTGCTATGTGCATTTCTTTTTTTTGATAAGTACGCTATCAAACTCTGTTCATATTGGAGAATTTCATTATGAAAGGAGACTTATTTTTTCTAATATAGGTTTATGAGATTCCAATCTACCAATGAGCTACAACTCAGTCGCCTGATGCTATGTGACTTGAGGTTAGAGGTCAAGAGCTCACCCATGAAAAAAGATGAGAATATTAAACTGGTGTTAAGTTTTAACATCAGTTTTTTTAAAATTTGAAATGGCTGCAAAAATTGTGTATAAAATGCATAGGGAAAGTAATTGGCAACTACCCTTTTGGTTGGGTGTTTGGTTTGATTGGGTTTTTCTGGGTTTTTTGGTTTGTTAGGGTGTTTGGTTGGGTTCCTTTGTATACATTATTGTGTACTTAGAGGCGCTTTGTGCTTTTTTTGATATATACTACGTTACTTATCAAAAAAAAAAAGAAAGTAATTGGCAACTATTCTTTTGTGGATGATATGCTGAGAGAAATAATTCAGGCAGTGAATTCATGCCATTCCTCATGATGCTAGACCAGATGGAGTAGTAGATATAATAAGATGTAGTTTCTCTTGGCAGGATCTTTCAAAGCTTAACAGAGATCCTGCAAAGGTTCTTTACTTGAGTGGCCATGCACTGGAAGGTTGCCTTCAACATGAGAACTGTGTTCCTATAAAGCCATGGAAGCAGAGTGACGCAAATGATACAGCTCTTTTGGATTTTATACCATTCCTTGAATGTAAGCAGTCTACAATTTCCATAGATATTGAATGAGATATTCTTTTAGTGTTTTCAATTAGCAAGTTTGCTGAGTAACTGCTGACGTTGTGAGAATCATCTGCCTGGTTTTTGCGCAGTTGTCGCGCGGACCAGTCCATCTGATATCAGACCAGTACTGGCATCATATCAAGGGTGTGAGATCCCAACAGAATTTGTGAGGCGTTCCAAAGACTACCAGAGGTAAAAACTTATCCGATTTTGTTTGTTGGGTTTTTTCTTTGTTTTGGGGTTGGGGTGGGGGGCCGTTTAACTTGATATGATAATAGTTATCGGAATTTTCTTATGAAGCAAGTGAAGAAATAATTGTCATACCAAATCCTGCAGGCGAATGCAAGAACAGAAGCAGCATGGTCGTTTCTGGAAACGTTGAGACCAGAATGATGTAAAAACAGGTGAAGGAAATTGTAGGACTTGATTTACAATTTGGGAAACAAGAAATATATAAGGCACTGTTATTGGAGGTATGAAGCCAATTTTCTCGCTAGCCAAAGCCATTTCAGCTAAAGATTTTGAACTGCAATATACAACCTAACAAGAGATGTGTAATTTTGTTTCCTGGCATTTGACCTTGCATTTTTTTGCATCAATATTCTTTTTCTTTTCGGAGAACAGAATTTTGGATTACATCAAGTGAAGTTTCTACTGGTTGATAAGTAGTTTATCCTTCAGAAGAACAGGGTTGTAATTTACTTGCTTGAAAACCAGTTTTTATTTGCCATTCCCCACCAGCAACAAGAACAACTCCGAAAGGAGCTTTTACAAGAAATCAACATGTTATAATGAATTTGAACCATATCTTAATGCATATAATTCTTTTGGATACTTATTTGTTTTCCCCTTGGCAAATTTGTGTTAGAACTGAACAGATGAATTATCTTGGTAAAAATAAAAAGATTTCATTTGACTAGCCGACTGTTACATGATCTGGTGAATGCAGTTCTTTTTTATATTTCTTAGACATGCTATGATATTATATAATTGGATGAGCCATAGGCTTGGACATCCAGGTTCGGAGTTCTCTTGAATTACCTGATACATGGTTCTTGCGGATAGGATCAGGTATCCAGGGTTTACTCCTTAGGGGGTTGGGAAATGATGCAGTTGTAGTTCATTGGACTGAAGCCAAAACCCTTCAGATAGCGACAATTGTGATGAGCTCCATTGTTGTGACTTTGTCTTCTCTCTCCTTCTGATTAGTGGTTAAGCCACGCTCTTTGCCTCATGCCAATTTTTTGGCTAGACTGGTAGACAATAAGTCAAGTGTTCTCACTTGGCCTAGACCCAGCTTTGCGGTGAAGTTATTAGAAGGTGGGGTGCCAATTTTTTGGCTAGACTGGTAGACAATAAGTCAAGTGTTCTCACTTGGCCTAGACCCAGCTTTGCGGTGAAGTTATTAGAAGGTGGGGTTCCATTTTGGAATTTCTTGTACCCACGTTGCTTTGGCTTCAAAAATATCTAGCCCCAATTAGCTGTAAAGGACTGTCCTCATTCCTATCGGCCAAGTTTTCTTTTAAATTTAAATTAGGTTGGAGAAATTTCTTTTAACCGTGTTTATTTTTTTAGTAATATGTGAGATGCACATAAATTTTTAGTAAAATTTATTTTGACTTTATCCACTCTATTAAAAAAAACACGTGCATCTCATATATTCAAAGAACATGTTATTTTTATAGATTGAGTTGAAAGAAATTTTTTCAACCAAATTTGGAGGAAAACTGTCTCATACTTACTATTCTTAAAATCCCGACCATCTGTGTAGGGCTGATAATTTTTAATATGATTCGCGAATTCGATACGAATTTTTAACACTAGTAAGTTATGGTTGGCTTATATAATTATATTAATATCTTGATACGATTCGAACCCTGTACACGACATTTTGGGTTGGTGATTTTTAAAATAACTTACAATGTAAATTCGATACGAACTCAAAAAGAAATTAGCTGATTAGATTGAGAAGTCTAATTCGTTTAATTAAATTAGTCAAGTTATGATTGACATTTATTATATCATATTTCAATACGATGACCTTTATTGTATCATGTCACAATACGATTTGAACCCAATTGTCGCCCATATGTCAATGATTCATTGAATCATATAGATTAAGTTTTTCTCTAAATCTAAGTTAAGAAAAATTCATTTAGGTTAGCCTATTATATTAACATATTATTAAAATACATGATTTTTAGAAGCATTTTAATGATTTTAAATTACATGTGAGAATGTTTGGAACAATTTTTTGTTGGATAAGACAAAATAATTTATTAAAAAAAAAAAAAAAAAAGGAAAATTCGTGGGGTTGGTGACGGGGCATGGTGGATAATCATGTTGACTTTGTTTTGTTTAATCGGAAGACTTTGACTCGGAATCATGAATGTTAACCACTCCTTGCCTTGCCTTTATGATTGTAGCAACTAATACCTAGCAAGCAATTGGCTCAGGCGACGATAGAAGAGCGTGGCATGCAATCTATGATGATAGTTCGTTAATTAACAATTTGTCTACTTCAGATGATCGTCACGTTTCAACCAAATTATCTATTCTACTCCATTTCTTGGAAAAAAAAATAATAATAATAAATTTCCCTCACATAAAGAAATATGAAATCTTAATAATAATAATAACAATAATAATATTGATGAAGAAAATAGTTCAATATTGATTGAATATAAGACTTTTTTAACGAGGAATTTTCATAATTCAGCTCTTCATTGAATATAAGGTCGTTCCATAAGTGACTCCAAACATTTGAGTCAATATCAATTTGTTTTCTTCAATTTAAATGGCATTTTAGTATTATAAATAAAATTGAGTTAGATAAAGCTTTTAGGTAACCTTTAAGTACTTGTACGAAAGATTGTTTTTTGGTTTAAGAAAAAAAAAAGAAAAAAAAAGTGATGAACTTCAAAAATAAAAATTTTAAAACTTATTAAACAAATAAGAGAACCAGCCACAACCAAAAACTAAAATAAAATAATTTGAAATCGAAGACTTAAACCCTAAACCTTATTCATGTCATCAAACAATGTTACTAAACCCTAAACCCACCTTGTTAAAGTCAGAAGTTGGAAAGCCATCTATGACCCATCTAGAACAAAAAGATGATGAATCACGACTCTTGGTAGTGTTCTTGTAAGTGCAACCCACCCGAATGCCCTTGTGGCACACCCTCTCCGCAATGTGGTGAGTCGCAAGGGACTCCCATGATCCATCTTTCACTGAGTAGATGGAGGTGGTAGCGGGGTGAGAGTCCCCCGCAACCACTTCCTCCTAATCCCATCTCATCCCCGAAATCATTGTCACAAGGTAGAGTTTTCTACTAGCCACTTCTGCGGAGTTGGGTGTTAGTCACCAAATAATCCTAATATTACATGTAGAGGGGATCTTCTCCACCACATACCCTTTTTTTTTTTCTTCTTCCTTTTTTTTTTTAAAAAAAAAAATTAAAATTTTATTTTATTTTATTTTAATAAATACATTAATAATTTAATATGGCAAAGATGCATTCATCATTCATGATTTCATGGCATAACTTTTGTTTTGTTTTTTGTTTTTATATATACATCTGACAAACGTGCTGCCACCAGGTAGATGGGTAATTTTATTATTGCTTAAAATCCAATAATTGTTTTGAATTTTATTTTATAAAAAAAATAAAAAAATAAAAAGAAAGAAAAGAAAATTAGTCCTTGAATACTGGTTGTGAAAGCGAGGGAGGTGGACGTTGGGTCCAACTAATTAATCTCTCCCACGGAAACTTCTCCTCTATTTGTTTTGTAGTACACAGGCTTTCAAAGGGAAGCTTGTCATCTTCTCAGTTTGTACTGCCTCTCTCTTTCTCTCACCTCTGTGTAGTACAACTATTCTATATTCTCCCACCTCTATAAATATCTTCTTTTTTTCTTACCAAAAATCTCTGCAATGTCCCAACCACCATGGCTCGCTCCCTTCCCTTCTTCTTCTTTTTCCTCTTCCTCACCCTCTCCGCCTCGGCTCACAGCGGCCACGACGACAGCGACGGCGACAGCGACTCAAACGACGAAGACATTGACCTTCGGGCGAGGCCTCTGATACTGGCCAAGATATGGTGTTTGATCATCATTTTTGTGGCCACTTTTGTTGCGGGCGTTTCTCCCTACTTTTTGAAGTGGAACGAGGGGTTCTTGGCGCTGGGAACGCAGTTTGCTGGGGGTGTCTTCCTGGGCACGGCGATGATGCACTTTCTCAGCGATGCCAATGAGACTTTCGAGGACTTGACTACCAAGGAGTACCCCTTCGCCTTCATGCTGGCCTGCGCCGGCTACTTGTTGACCATGGTGGCGGATTGTGTCATCGCGTTTGTGTATGGGAAGGGAAACGGTGTTGGGTCCGCTGTTGCTGATCCGGAGCTTCAAGGTATTATTTAATTGTCGTTTGGAAATGGGGATTTAGTTTGTTCAATTTATGTTTGCAAGAGATTTAATGCTTTTTTAGTATATGGGTGTGATTGAACTGTTGGGTTTGATTGTTTAATGCAAGTATACAGTTGTTTGTGTTATTGTAAAAGATGGATATTGGGGAAAAGCTGGGTAATTTTGTTGTGTGGGAAAAAAAAAAAAAAAAAAAAAAAAAAAATCCCAATTCTTCAATCATTTGCTTTATCTGATATTCTTTAGAAAAATGGTGAATTTTTACTTATTTCAATATATTTTTGCAACAGATCAATTCAATTTTAATTCATGGGTGTAATTGGTCTGTTGGGTTCGATTTTTTGTTGGAAATACATAATTGTTTTTGTGCCTTTTGTTTTTTTCGCAAAAGGTAAATTTTGTCTTGGATTAGCATACGAAAAGTTAAGATTAGTATTGGGAAAAAGGTGTATTGTGTGTTATGACTAGTTTTTCTTAATTCATAGTGAGCAAACAGGTTTTCTGGTTTAGTATAGATATGAAGACCACTATTGTGAGTGGACAGTGACAGAGATGAAAGCCTATGTGTTCAATACTCTTTATGTTTGGATGGTTGCTTACAATTCTTCTCGTTTTTCTAATGTCTTGGAGTTTCTTGATTTGTGTTTCTCTTCTGCTTCATTATTGGTGTTTCTCTTGTAACTTGGGTTGCGTCTGTCTACCCTTTTTTATTAGATCGAATTACTTATAAAAGAAAGAAGACCATTATTGTAAGGGAGAGGAATTAAGCAGTGTTGTTTGCTAGATTTGATTCTGGATATTTTTGTTGGTTTTCTTTAGGGTTCCCAAAGGGGTTAAGATGAAAAGAATTGTGGAATGGATAACTATAAGTTTACTAAATCACACAAGTGCATGTAATCTTATTACAAGACTAGCTGAAAAATCTCAGAAAGAAGTAGATGAATCTAAAGGAATCCAAATAAATGTGAAACCCCTTCATTAATTCCAAACACAGGATGTAAATGTGTTATGGCAATTTGATTGATAATGTTATTCAACTTTTTCCTTCATTTCAGGTGGAGTTGAGCAAGGGAAAAGTATTAATAACGGTGCACAAACAGAATATCAGGTGAGAGATATACTCATACATCTCAAATTAGCATTAGAGGAGAGGCAACCTCTTCTTCTTTTGAGATTCATCTTTTTAGTGGTTCTGACTTCTGAGTCGATATTTGCTTGTATGCCTTAATAGGCCCATGATGGCACCAGGAGGCACTTCCCACACCACTCTGTGGCAGCTGCTGATTCACTTGGGGATAGCATTTTGTTGATCGTAGCCTTATGCTTCCATTCTGTCTTTGAGGGCATTGCAATTGGAGTTGCAGAGACAAAAGCCGACGCCTGGAAAGCTTTATGGACAATCTCTTTGCACAAGATATTTGCAGCCATTGCCATGGGTATTGCTCTCCTTCGTATGATGCCGAACCGGCCCCTCTTATCATGTGTAGCCTATGCTTTTGCCTTTGCCATTTCAAGCCCAATTGGTGTGGCCATTGGAATCATAATAGATGCCACAACTCAGGGTGCTGTGGCTGATTGGATCTTTGCCATATCAATGGGTATAGCATGTGGAGTTTTCATCTATGTCTCCATAAACCATCTACTATCAAAGGGTTATATACCCCAGAAGACCATTGCAGTTGACACACCCTATTACAAATTATTGGCGGTGTCGTTAGGCGTTGGCGTAATTGCTGTTGTCATGATTTGGGACACTTGAGATCATGCTGAACCGGATGCCTGTCTGCTTCTTGATTGGTTGTCTTTGTGGGAAGACTGCTGCTCTTGGCTTACCTTCATGAAAGAAGATAAATATATGTGAGACTTTCTTGATCATATTACATGGAAGATATAATACATTTACCAAGCATCTTTCTACTTTAAATCTTGTTATAGGTCTTGTACGGGCATAAAATCAGAATTCATGACGAGATAGATTGGCCGTACCCTTTGTTATTATTTTTATCATTGATTTTTCCAATTGACAGAGCAATGTATAAGGGGGCCTTTACAAACTATAAGAAATCATCAGCTGTGCTCTCTTGCCTTTTGTTGAGGTTTCTGCTTACCCATAAATGTAATAGTTTCTCTTGGCACTGCCACATCTGCAGAGTGAAATAGTTATGAGATGAAATGTGATTTTCGTTGTATAGAAAGTACATGGATTCTGTCTCTTGCCAGTGAATAGATATTGTAATTCTTTTGGTGTGAATGAGAGCCTCCATGCCCCCTCTCTGTCATCTTGATTAATCATATATATATATATATATAAAAGCCGAGTTTTGACATAGAGAGTGCTTAGAATTATGACACGTGTCCTGAGTTCATGTTTTAGAGAGTGCCTAAAATTGCGACACATGGCGTTTTCAAGAATGAACAAGTTTTGAGTATTTAAAACCTAGGGGTTTTATTTGTAATGCATTTAATTATTTTAATGAAAAAAATAGAAGGTTCCGAAATTCTCTCTTTATATATCAATATTGTGAGATAATTAAAACATAGAAATTTTATTTGTAATATATTTAACTGTCTTAATGAAGAAAATATATATATATATATATATATATATATATATATATATATATAAGCCGAGTTTTGACGTAGAGAGATTAGAATTACGACATGTGTCCTGAACCCATGTTTTAGAGAGTGCCTACAATTGTGACACGTAGCGTTTTAAAGAATGAACAAGTTTTGGGAATTTAAAACCTAAGAGTTTTATTTGTAATGCATTTAATTATTTTAATGAAGAAAACAAAATGTTTCGAAATTCTCTCTCTTTATATATCAATATTGTGAGACAATTAAAACGTATGAATTTTATTTATAATATATTTAATTGTCTTAATGAAGAAAACAAAAGGTTCCCAAATTTTCTCTCTATTTTTCTTTTTATCTTCTCTTATTTTTGTTTTCGTTTGTGTCCCTTATATTTTTTTTCAAATTTATATATTATTTTTATTCAAATTGATTATTTCTCTTTTGTAGATTTTATATTAAAACGTAGGGGTTTTATTTGTAATATATTTAATTATCATAGATATTCATATATATATATATATATATATATATATATGAATAATTTTAACCAAAATAATTAATATATTTGATCCACCAGTGCAATAAATAATTTAACCAAAATAAAAACAAATTAAACCCAATTCAAACCTTCTCAATACAAGTTTTTTTTTTTTTTTTTTTTAATACAAGTTGATTGTTAATTTAATTCTCAATCACAAAATAATTTAAACAATAAATTCTAAATTTCCACGTTCCATTGCTAGCAGCAATATGTTGAACTTATAAGTTTGAGGCAGTTGAATTTTGAGAATTCCCTCAAACTAAACAAGGATTCATAGATTCTGAAACTTTTTGATGAGAGGAAAAACACCCTTTTTTTTATCAGTAGATTGAAAATCACAGATAGAGATTATTGAGATAGAATTTAATGGGGTTGGCAGTGAAGGACCATTTGACAGCATTTCATTTATTTTTGCAATGAATATTGGTGGTGACTGCTGACCAACTTAATTTGTCGGTGTAGTTGGTTGTCTCCCCTTGCCAGTAAATTAAAGTGACCTGTATTTATTTCTTCACATGGTTTGGGTGCCGGTTGAAATAGGATAATCTCCATTTCAAAATTCTTTTATTTTTTTTATTTAATACATTTTGAATGATATTATATTTAATGTATTACTATCATTAAAATTTTTGGACAATACTACCCTTTAAAATATACTAAATAAGAAAAATGAAAAAATTTTGAAATGAAAAAGATCATTTTCCGTGACAGTTGGGGGATAAATACGGAAGGAAGATGGATTTTTAGACTTTTATAATATTTCTATTAAAGTCTAAAATTGAAATTTCTTTTCTTTCTAAAAAAAACTATTTCTAACTTAAAAAACTATATTTTCTAACACAATAACCTCTTAGAATCAGGGAAATAGTTACTCTCAAGGAAGAGAATTTGGCAAAAAAGTTGGATCAGGATTGACGTAGACGTAGAGAGTAACAATATATATCTCTTTAATTAATATATAAAAGTCGAGTTTTGATGTAGAGAGTGCTTAAAATTACGACACGTATTTTGAACCCATGTTTTAGATAGTGCTTAGAATTGCGACACGTGGCGTTTTAAAGAATGAACAAGTTTTGGGCATTTAAAACCTAGGGATTTTATTTGTAATGCATTTAATTATTTTAATGAATAAAACAAAAGGTTCCGAAATTTTCTCCCTTTATATATCAATGTTGTGAGACAATTAAAACCTATGAATTTTATTTGTAATATATTTAATTGTCTTAATGAAGAAAACAAAAGGTTCTTAAATTTTCTCATTCTCTCTATTTTTCTTTTTATCTTCTCTTACTTTCTGTTTTCGTTTGTGTCCCTTATATATATATATATATATATATATATATATATATATATATATATATATTTCAAATTTATATATTATTTTTATTCAAATTGATTATTTCTCTTTTGTAAATTTTATATTAAAATGTAGGCGTTTTATTTGTAATATATTTAACTATCATTATATATAAAAGTCGAGTTTTGACGTAGAGAGTGCTTAGAATTGCGACATGTGTCTATGTTTTTTAATATTTGAGAGTACTTAGAATTGCGACACATGTCCATATTTTTAATATCTGAACCGTTTTTTTATTTTTACGTCTGGTCATTAATTAGCGTAATTAATTGTGTTGATTATATTTCAAGAGTTTTCCATACATAAATTATTCAATAAATTAAGTGTTATTAATGTCCGAATCAAATAAGGAAACAAATAATATAAATGAAATTATAACCTTTTTTTTTTTTTTTTCACACCAACAATATTTCTTTTTATTAACACACATTTATCTCTCTCACTCTAAACTCATGTCTCTCCTTATACGGCAACAACGTTTCAAAACTCTTTCCTATAGAAGTTGATGGTTGCACAAAGTTTATTTGAAGATTTTCATGGAAATATATGTGACTCCGAATTATGATTTAAGGTATGAGATATTCGAAATGAATGTATTTTTGTGCTTTTATGTATACATTTTTAGCAATTGTGAATTGATGATCTTTAGTTTGTTTCTTGAGAATTTTTTTTGTACCAGACACCGTTTTTAATTAGAGATTAAATAGAGATGAATATGTTTCCGTTTTTTTTTTTTTTTTTTTTTTTGCTTTTTTGAATGTTCAGAATTATGAGTTTTATTTGTATTAAAATATAATAGGTATTACACCAAAAATATTAAAATTTTATGCTAATTTTATATTAATACTTTGATAATCAAAATTCATGTTTTCTTGCCTTTTTTTTATTTTTTATTTTATCTAATTTTCTATTACTTTTTCGTTTTTTTTTTCTTTATGCTTTTCATTTTAAACTACACATATGGGGACGAATTCAGGTTGTTTTAATTTATTTTTTAGATTTAGGGAAGATTGAAATGATTTATTTAATTGCATTAAATATTGCGAGAAAGATTTTGTTGTTTGTGTATCCATAAAAAAAAAAAAAAAAAAAAAGATTTGTTATTTTGCTTTGTATTATTTTTTAAATATCGAGAATTTTATGAGTTTTATTTGCATTGAAATATAATAGGTATTACACAAAAACCTATTGGGTTTAGGGTTACTCTCAGTTTTGCTACCATTCTTAATATATTGTTATAGGGTTTAGGGTTACTCTTTCCTTATTTTCTGTTATAATTTATATATTATTTTTCATTCAAATTTCTTATTATTCTTTTGTAAATTTAATTGACTTTGTTGTTCATTATGTTTTTTTTGTGTTCCAATATTCCTTCTACGATTTTTTATCTCTTACTTTGATGAAAGAAATAAAACTACTCATATGAGAATAAATATTTTAATATGTTTTATGGGTCTTATGATTTAAGGGTCTTATGTTTTAACTCATTCTAGCTGGTTTTAAATTACACATATGAGAATTTTTTTAATATGTTTTAATTTATATGGATTAAAAATAAAATTATATATGATTCTTATGATAGTATATTTTTATGTGACTTATATATTCATGCAAACTTATATGTAATTGTGTCACTATGTTCAACAATATACTATTGAATAACCTTTTGTATTTATTTTTTTTATTATTGAAATAGGCATGATAGATTTTTTTACACAATTTTTTTGACCTATAATAAAAAATACAATGAAGATGTGTTTTAAGTTTTAAAATCAAATTACAATGAATAATCCCGCGCATAGCGCGGGTTCTAAGCTAGTAGTATTAAATGATGAAATTCATTGCCACCATGAAGGAAATTGTTTCCAGGCATTTGACCTTGCATTTTTTTGCATCAATATTCTTTTTCTTTTCGGAGAACAGAATTTTGGATTACATCAAGTGAAGTTTCTACTGGTTGATAAGTAGTTTATCCTTCAGAAGAACAGGGTTGTAATTTACTTGCTTGAAAACCAGTTTTTATTTGCCATTCCCCACCAGCGACAAGAACGACTCCGAAAGGAGCTTTTACAAGAAATCAACATGTTATAATGAATTTGAACCATCTCTTATGCATATAATTCTTTTGGATACTTATTCGTTTTCCCCTTGGCGAATTTTTGTTAGAACTGAACAGATGAATTATCTTGGTAAAAATAAAAAGATTTCATTTGACTAGCTGACTGTTACATGATCTGGTTAATGCAGTTCTTTTATATATTTCTTAGACGTGCTATGATATGATACAATTGGATGAGCCATAGGCTTGGACATCCAGGTTCGGAGTTCTCTTGAATTACCTGATACATGGTTCTTGCGGATAGGATCGGGTATCCAGGATTTACTCCTTAGGGGTGGGAAATGATGCAGTTGTAGTTCATTGGACTGAAGCCAAAACCCTTCAGATAGCGACAATTGTGATGAGCTCCATTGTTATGACTTTGTCTTCTCTTTCCTTTTAATTAGTGGTTAAGCCACGCTCTTTGCCTCATCCCAATTTTTTGGCTAGACTGGTAGACAATAAGTCACTGTTCCAATTTGGCCTAGACCCAGCTTTGCTGTGAAGTTATTAAAAGGTGGGGTTCCATTTTGGAATTTCTTGTACCCACGTTGCTTTGGCTTCAAAAATATCTAGCCCCAATTAGCTGTAAAGGACTGTCCTCATGCATGTGAAGCTCATAAATGAGACAATTGGGGCTGAGATTTGTGTCGTCTTCATGTGGTCCACCCCTTTTTTTTTTTTTCAATGCGGGGAAGAGGGGAGAGGGAAAAGTTACAAAATAAAATAAAGGCAACCGAGCCAACTCTATAATAGTTGAAAATATGTCAAATAATTAGAAAATATGTCAATTAATAATTAGGATCTCTCTTGAGAGATATCCTAAGGCTATAAATGAAACATATGTCACATTGATAGAAATAATAATAAAATATTTTATATATTTTAAATTTAATTAAAAAAATAATAATAAGAAGTTTACAAAAATAATAAAATATTAAGGGGTGGTCGGACCACCCCAGTTGGGCTTGGGGTGGCCCAACCACCACCTGGGGTGTTTCGGCTACCCTAAATTTATTTATTTATTTTTTCAATCTTTATTTATAATTTTTATTAATTTGGATGAAAATTTTTGAGTTAAGTTAAATTTTTTTGAGTTGAGTTGAATTGAGTTTAAAAAATTGCCAAACATGAATTTAGAAAAAATTTCAGTTTGAGTTGGAAAATCTTGCTTCCCAAACAAGGCCTTAAAGTCTGTAAGTTAGTGTAAACGTGAGGTGAGGAGTCCGCAGGACCGCAAGGTAGAAAAAAAAAAAAAAAAAAAGAGAAAAAAAAAAATCTGGGTCTGGCGGGTCGCAAGGCAGAAAAAAAAAAAAAAAAAAAAAAAAAAAAAGAGAAAAAAAAAAAATCTGGGTCTGGCGGGTCGCAAGGCAGAAAAAAAAAAAAAAAAAAAAAAAAAAGAGAGAAAAAAACAAATCTGGGTCTGTGCGGGTCGCAAGGCAGAAAAACAAAGAGAGAAAAATAAAATAAAATAAAAAATCCGGGTCTGACGGGTCGACCCGCCAGACCCGCACAGTAATCGTGTCTAGCGAGTCAACCCGCCAGACCAGACGGGTCGACCCGTCAAGCACGAAATTTTCGGGTCTTAATCGGGTAGACCCGATTACGACCCGAACCCGATTAGCCTAAACCCAATACTTATTTTTTCGTGTCATGTTCGTGTCGGGTTTGCGGGTCGTGTCAAAATTGCCGGCCCTACCTGGGACCTGCCCATGACTTGACCAGTCAGGTCCCGGACGGGTCCTGGTCAAGTCCGGTGAGAGTCCCGGTCAGGTCCCGGGCGGGTCCCGGTTAGGTCCCGGGCAGGTCCCGCCAGGGTCCCAGGCAAGTCCCTCCGGGGTCCCGGGCAGGTCCCGGGCGGGTCCCAGTCAAGTCCCGGTCAGGTCCCAGGCGGATCTCGGTTAGGTCCCGGGCGTGTCCTGGTTAGGTCCCGGTCAGGTCCCGGGCAAGTCTTGGTTACATCCCGGGCGGTTTCCAGGCAAGTCCCGGGCGAGTCCCGGTCAAGTCTCGGGCGGGTCCCGAGAGGGTCCCGGGCAGGTCCCGGGTGGGTCTCGGTCATGTCCCAGTCAAGTCCCGGGCGGGTCCCGGTCATGTCCCGGTTAGGTCCCGGGCGGGTCCTAGTCAAGTCCTGAGTAGGTCCCGGGCGGGTCCCGGTCAAGTCCCGGTCAGGTCCTGGGCAAGTCCCGATTACGTCCCGGGCAAGTCTTGGGCAGGTCCTGGGTGGGTCCCGGTCAAGTTTCGGGCGGGTCCCGAGAGGGTCCCGGGTAGGTCCTGGGCGGGTCCCGGTCATGTCCCGGGCGAGTCCGGAGCAGGTCACTCCGGGGTCCCGGGCAAGTCCCGAGCGGGTCCCGGTCAAGTCTCCGGCAGGTCCCGGGCGATTCCCGGTCAAGTCCCGCTCAGGTCCCAGGCGGGTCCCGGTCACGTCCCGAGTGGGACCCGGTCAAGTCCCGACAAGGTACTAGGCGGGTTTTGGCAAGATCCATCAATTTAAGAATGAGATGCTCATAGTCGGAAAATGGTTTACGGTTTTCAAAACCGTAAACCATTTTCCTAAAATTAAAGAAGAATTTTCGGTCAAAAGGAAAATATTT
This sequence comes from Corylus avellana, assembly GCF_965113065.1. Taxonomy (NCBI): domain Eukaryota; kingdom Viridiplantae; phylum Streptophyta; class Magnoliopsida; order Fagales; family Betulaceae; genus Corylus; species Corylus avellana. The sequence goes on from NC_142492.1 coordinate 1,106,536, forward strand.
TCCGTTGACCACTATTTTACGTCGAAGTAAACACTGTAAAATACGAAAATCATTTTCTGGAAACCATTTTACATCGAAGTAAACGGAGCCTAAACCCTAATCCTTATTCCTGTCATTAAAGAATGCTACTAAACCCTAAACCCACCTTGTTAAGGTTAGAGGTTGGAAAACCATTCACAACCCATTCGAAACAAAAAGATGATGGATCACGACTCTTGGTAGTGTCCTTGTAAGTGCAACCCACCCCAATGCCCCTGTGGCACACCCTCTCCTGCACTGAGGTGAGTCGCGAGGGACTCCCATGATCCATCCTTCGCTGGATAGATGGAGGTGGTTGTGGGGTGAGAGTCCCCCGCAACCACTTCCTCCCAATCCCATCCCATCCTCGAAACCGTCGTCATAAGGTAGAGTTTTTCACTAGCCACTTCCGTGGAGTTGGGTGTTGGTCTCCAAAGAATCCTAATATTACATGTAGAGGGGATCTTCTCCACCACCCACTTTTTTTTTTTTTTTTTTAAATAAATACATTAATAATTTAATATGGCAAAGATGCATTCATCATTCATGGCATAACTTTTGTTTTGTTTTTTGTTTTTATATATACATCTGACAAACGTGCTGCCACCAGGTAGATGGGTAATCTTCTAAACTTAAAAGGTCGAAGGACCAATTTTATTATTTCTTAAAATCCAATAATTGTTTTGAATTTTATTTTATAAAAAAAGAAAAGAAAATTAGTTCTTGAATGCTGGTTGTGAAAGCGAGGGAGGTGGACGTTGGGTCCATCTGATTAATCTCTCCCACGGAAGCTTCTCCTCTAATCTCTCCATTTATATTTGTTTTGTAGTACACAGGCTTGCAAAGGGAAGCTTGTCATCTTTTCAGTTTGTACTGCCTCTCTCTTTCTCTCACCTCTGTGTAGTACAACTATTCTATATTCTCCCACCTCTATAAATATCTTCTTTTTTTCTTACCAAAATCCCTGCAATGTCCCAACCCATCATGGCTCGCTCCCTTCCCTTCTTCTTCTCCTGCTTCTTCTTCTTTTTCCTCTTCTTCCTCCTCTCCACCTCGGCTCACAGCGGCCACGACGACAGCGACGGCGACAGTGACTCGAGCGGCGAGGACATTGACCTTCGGGCGAGGCCTCTGATACTGGCCAAGATATGGTGTTTCATTATCATTTTTGTGGCCACTTTTGTTGGGGGCGTTTCCCCCTACTTTTTGAAGTGGAACGAGGGGTTCTTGGCGCTGGGAACGCAGTTTGCTGGGGGTGTCTTCCTGGGCACGGCGATGATGCACTTTCTCAGCGATGCCAATGAGACTTTCGAGGACTTGACTACCAAGGAGTACCCCTTCGCCTTCATGTTGGCCTGCGCCGGCTACTTGTTGACCATGGTGGCGGATGCGTTTGTCTATGGTAAGGGAAACGGTGTTGGGTCTGCTGTTGCTGATCCTTAGCTTCAAGGTTTTATTTTGTTAGGAAATTAATCATTTTTCCCAAGAATCATGAGATGCGAAAAATAAGAAGAATGTGGAATAATAAAGATAAACAATCACACACAACACAAAAATTTAAGTGATTCGACTTAACAAGCCTACATTCACCGGTGGAGACGACTTAAAGAAAATTCACTTTCAAAAGATGAGTACAAAAAATAGTAGAGAGAAAATCACTTAGATCTCAAAGTCCCAATACACCAAAATCCCACTATCACACAAAAGATTATTCCCAAAATAGAATACAAAGACAGATGTACAAACTCTTCTTTTGCTGGATCAGATGGCGGCTGATCTCTATTTTATTTTCTCACTCTGCAGCACATTTTTTTTTTAATCACTTGTTTTTGGCTCCTCCAAAAACCACTAAGAAGAAAACACCGTGGCAGCCCTTGTACCTCATTCTCTCAAATTTTCTCTTTTTCTCCACCCTTTGGTGCTCACATATATTCACGTTTGGCACACACTCTTATGAAGCTATTCGGCTTGTCCCTCTTCAATAAACAAGACACTGCTTTATAGTGTGACTAAGTCAGTCATAAGCCTCTCAATGCAAGTCCAAGAATTAATGACAAGGAATCCAATATTGAGTGGGAGTAGGAGAAGTCGACTGAAGCAAGAAACCTCTCCTAATTGGAGAAGGAATAATGTTGTTGGGCCCACCGTATTGATGGATGGTAAGTCACACCTAACAATCTCCACATTGACTTGAATTCCATAAAGTAGCAAAACGTATCTCCTCCGGATGTCTCCACCTCAGCCCCTAAGAGCAATCATACTCCATAAGTGTCACTCAAGTCCAAGCGCCTCTTGAACTGTGTATAGGACTTGGTTTAGACATAACACCATGCTTTCCTACTAGTCCCGTAGACCATACAGTTTTCTCTGATGACTCTTTTTTCCTGTAGACCCAATTGCATTCTTTAGCGTTCTTTCCCTTGGGTAATTCTGTCGATTCCCAAGCTTTACCACTCTGTAGTGACTTCACCTCTTTCGGCATACCATCCTGAACAGACGATGGATCTCCACTACTAGCCATCAGAACAAAAGAAACCATATCCTCAAAGCCATACCTCTTTGTTGCATTTCGATCACGTTTCTCTTTGCCTCTTGCTAAAGAATAAGATTTTTTCCAGTGCTGTGTATCTCTTGAAGATTCCCCATCATCACATTCATCCATGAGTGAACACTGTTCATCAAGCTCCACCTCCACGAATTGTTTCTCTTTCTGCATTGTACTTTCAAAAAGCTCATCTAAGTTAACAAACTCAGACTTCTTCGGTTCCTGCTCTGTAACTTTAGGTTCTGCACTTGAACCATCCTTAATCGGTAATCGGTTAATCTGCCCACCCCTACCGACGGTTTTTCATACATATTTGATAAAGCCGCCATTAGACCTACTGTGGTCTTCTCCTTTACAACGTTGTGTGCAACTGATTTTGACAGTGATAACCTGATAACTGCTAGGGCTTTACGATCAAGCAGAGCCCACTCACTATCATCCATGTCGTCGGGTTGTTCTTCCAAAAGAGGTTGCTGAAGATCATTCACAGAAAGAATATCTTCAATCTGTACCTTCCAAAACCCAAAATCTTTGCCGTCGAACTTCTCTATTCTCATCTTTCCTTCTTCACCTGCCATTGCTCCCACTCAAACCAAAAGCTCTGATACCAGTTGTTTAGGAAATTAATCATATTTCCCAAGACCTGTGAGATGCGAAAAATAAGAAGAATGCGGAATAACAAAGATAAGCAATCACACACGACACAAAGATTTAAGTGGTTCAGCTTAACAAGCTTACATTCACTGGCGGAGACGGCTCAGAGAAAATTCACTATCAAAAGATGAGTACAAAAAATAGTAGAGAGAAAATCACTTAGATCCCAAAGTCTCAATATACCAAAATCTCACTATCACACAAGAGAAATTATTATTTCCAAAATAGAATACAAAAGACATGTGTACAAACTCTTCTTTTACTGGAACAGATGGCGACTGATCTCTATTTTCTTCTTACTCTGCATCACCTTTTTCTTCTAATCACTTGTTTTTTGCTCCTCCAAAAACCACCAAGAAGAAAACACTGTGGCAGCCCTTATACGTCCTCTTAAATTCTCTCTTTTTTTCCTCCCTTTGGTGCTCACATATATTCACGTTTGGCACACACTCTTGTGAAGCTTTTCGGCTTGTTCCTCCTCAATAAACAAGACACTCTTTTATAGTGTGACTAAGTCGGTCATAAGCCTCTCAATGCAAGTCCAAGAATGACAAGGAATCCAATATTGAGTGGGAGTAGGAGAAATCGACTGAAGCAAGAAACCTCTCCTAATTAGAGAAGGAATAATGTTGTTGGGCCCACCGTATTGATGGATGGCAAGTCACACCTAACATATTTGATTGTCGTTTGGAAATGGGGATTTAGTTTGTTCAATTTATGTTTGCAAGAGATTTAATGCTTTTTTAGTATATGGGTGTGATTGAACTGTTGGGTTGATTGTTTATTGCAAGTATACAGTTGTTTGTGTTATTGTGAAAGATGAATATTGGGGAAAAGCTGGTTAATTTTGTTGTGCGGAAAAAAAAAAAAAAAAAAAAAAAAAAAAGATTCAAGAAAGCCCAATTCTTCAATCATTTGCTTTATCTGATATTCTTTAGGAAAATGGTGAATTTTTACTTATTTCGATATATTTTTGCAACAGATCAATTCAATTTTAATTCATGGGTGTAATTGGTCTGTTGGGTTCGATTTTTTATTGGAAATATATAATTGTTTTTTGTTTTTTCTCAAAAGGTAAATTTTGTCTTGGATTTAGCATACGAAAAGTTAAGATTAGTATTGGGAAAAAGGTGTATTGTGTGTTATAACTAGTTTTTCTTAATTCATAGCGAGCAAACAGGTTTTCTGGTTTAGTATAGATATGAAGACCACTATTGTGAGTGGACAGTGACAGAGATAAAAGCCTATGTGTTCAATACTCTTTATGTTTGGATGGTTGCATACAATTCTTCTCGCTTTTCTAATGTCTTGGAGTTTCTTGATTTGTGTTTCTCTTCTGCTTCATTATTGGTGTTTCTCTTGTAACTTGGGTTGCGTCTGTCTACCCTTTTTTATTAGATCAAATTACTTATAAAAGAAAGAAGGCCATTATTGTAAGGGAGAGGAATTAAGCAGTGTTGTCTGCTAGATTTGATTCTGGATATTTTTGATGGTTTTCTTTAGGGTTCCCAAAGGGGTTAAGATGAAAAGAATTTTGGAATGGATAACTATAAGTTTACTAAATCACACAAGTGAATGTAATCTTATTACAAGACTAGCTGAAAAATCTCAGCAAGAAGTAGATGAATCTAAAGGAATCCAAATAAATGTGAAACCCCTTCATTAATTCCAAACACAGGATGTAAATGTGTTATGGGAATTTGATTGATAATGTTATTCAACTTTTTCCTTCATTTCAGGTGGAGTTGAGCAAGGGAAAAATATTAATAACGGTGCACAAACAGGATATCAGGTGAGAGATATACTCCTACATCTCAAATTAGCATTAGAGGAGAGGCAACCTCTTCTTCTTTTGAGATTCATCTTTTTAGTGGTTCTGACTTCTGAGTCGATATTTGCTTGTATGCCTTAATAGGCCCATGATGGCACCGGGAGGCACTTCCCACACCACTCTGTGGCAGCTGCTGATTCACTTGGGGATAGCATTTTGTTGATCGTAGCCTTATGCTTCCATTCTGTCTTTGAGGGCATTGCAATTGGAATTGCAGAGACAAAAGCCGAAGCCTGGAAAGCTTTATGGACAATCTCTTTGCACAAGATAGTTGCAGCCATTGCCATGGGTATTGCTCTCCTTCGTATGGTGCCGAACCGGCCCCTTTTATCATGTGTAGCCTATGCTTTTGCCTTTGCCATTTCAAGCCCAATTGGTCTGGCCATTGGAATCATAATAGATTCCACCACTCAGGGTGCTGTGGCAGATTGGATCTTTGCCGTATCAATGGGTATAGCATGTGGAGTTTTCATCTATGTCTCCGTAAACCATCTACTATCAAAGGGTTATATACCCCAGAAGACCATTGCAGTTGACACACCCTATTACAAATTATTGGCGGTGTCGTTAGGCGTTGGCGTAATTGCTGTTGTCATGATTTGGGACACTTGAGACCATGCTGAACCGGATGCCTGTCTGCTTCTTGATTGGTTGTCTTTGTGGGAAGACTGCTGCTCTTGGCTTACCTTCATGAAAGAAGATAAATATATGTGAGACTTTCTTGATCATATTACATGGAATATATAATACATGTACTAAGCATCTTTCTACTTTAAATCTTGTTCATAGGTCTTGTAAGGGCATAGAATCAGAATTCATGAAGAGATAGATTGGTCAAACCCTTTGTTATTATTTTTATCATTGATTTTTCCAATTGACAGAGCAATGTATAATGGGGGCTTTACAAACTATAAGAAATCATCGGCCGTGCTCTCTTGCCCTTTGTTGAGGTTTCTGCCTACCCATAGATGTAATAGTTTCTCTTGGCACTGCCACATCAGGAGAGTGAAATAGTTGTGAGATGAAATATGATTTTCCTTGTATAGAAAGTACATGGATTCTATCTCTTGCCTATGAATAGGTATTGTAATACTTTTGGTGTGAATGAGAGCCTCCATGCCCCCTCTCTGTCATCTTGATTAATAGTAGTAAATGATGAAATTCATAGTCACCATTTAACATCTCAAGCCTGGAAGGATTAGGGGGTGGTTGAAAAGTGATATTTTGACTCATAATTTTAGACCACATCGAGGTTGTAACAAAGCTGGAAGTATCAAACGACATGAGTTTCATTCTCCTGTCCCCTTTTGCCAAAAAGACAAAAAATTTAGAAGAAAAAAAGAAAAAAAAGTCAAAACAATTAAAAAAAAAAAAAAAAAGAGATAAAAATTCAGGAGATTTTTTTTTTTTAATAATGTTTTTTTCCCTTTTCTCTAAATTTTTGTTATCAAAGTTATTTTTAGCATGATTATGTGTAAAATGGGACATTGCAACCCAAATGATAATTTGAAAAATCTTGTAAAAATTTATTAGTTCAGAAAACATTTGTTTAGTAGTTAAACGAGGCAAATGTGTTTTCCTAACAAATAAAAAAGTAAAAGGTTGGCAATCTTTGATCCTATCTGAGTCAAATGAATTAGAGAAGAGACGGTCCTTTATAATATAAGAGAAAATTGTCCAAAACATATGAAATGACAATTTTATCCTTATATTTAAAAGTGACCAGATCCACCAGAGACGACGATTTTGGTCCATTTCATTAAGAGTTTGTGCAATATTTTAGATATTCTTTGGGGTGCAGTAATTATAATCTTGATCATATCATCAGTCATCTTATTTTCACCACCTCTCCATCTACCTTCGCCTCCATGAAAACCTCAATCAATTTTTATTATTAATATTCAAACAAAATAAAAATATGAAAAAGCTCATAGTATTTAGCATTACTTCGAAAGAGAACCTCGTCCCCACGTGTGATTAAAAACATCACCCAAATCCCGCCAACCTCGAACCTAAAGAAAACCCAAAATACTTTCCCATTCTCTCAAGTCTCAAAAGTCACCGGTGGAGATGAACACCATGATCCACTGGTAAAAATAATACTCAGGGTTTTACGATTTCTGGGGTTTTGGGTTTTTTTTTTTTTTTTTTTTGGAAATTTCGATTCTGTGGCGATGGATTTGGACGATCTCAATAAGGTCTGGGAAATCAAATCCCTGAAAAAGCCTGGAGAAGACGAAGCGAGGAAGATTCTAGAGAGGATAGCGAAGCAGGTCCAGCCCATTATGCGTAAACACAAATGGAGGGTCAAACTTCTCTCCGAATTCTGGTAACTTTTTCCTCTGTTTATACTCTGCTTTTCCGTTTGATTGGTTCCCGAGAAATTGTAGGAAAAGAAGGGAAAAGGTAAGAAGAAGAAATGAAAAATCGGGAATTCATAATAGTTCTTGGAACCCCATTATGTTATAATTTCAAAGTTGCTTTATGTTGGGAAAATAAATTTCTGGAAACTGTTCTAACACTTAATTTTAATTTTAATTTTTTTGTTTAAATGTGATTGATACGTGCTCAGACGAATATTTTAGTTATTTTATCTTTAGGATTCCATTATTTTTTATTGCGAGAAAGGGAAAATATTAGAGAATAATATACTGAGTTTGATATGAGTTGCCTTTTTGTTTTGTTTTGTTTGTGTTTTTGTTTTCTTTAAAGAGAGGCCTAATTTTTTTATTGGAACTTGCCCCAAAAAAGAATGTAACTTTTACTAAGCCAATTGGCTCAATTGAGTGAAAAAAACCCTAAACTAGAATGTGACTGTTACTTAATGGTGCATTTGGTTTCGCTTTTATTATTGTCAATTTTTTTCATTAATCAAGCTGAGTCTTTATTGATTTTCTATCTCCTGTCTCAAGCTTCCCCATAATTCTACTGTTTCTATTACTCTGCAATTGTATTTTGTGTGATTTCTTGGCAATCGAATGAGGCTCTTAAGGTTTGATTTTCATCTAAGTTTATAGTGTTTTGTCTTCCATATTGAATGATAATTATGAATAAATAAATTGGCAGTCCGAAGAATCCGTCTCTTCTGGGGTTGAATGTGGGAGGTGGGGTGAATGTGAAGCTGAGGCTTCGGAGGCCAAACAGGGATTGGGATTTCTTCCCTTTTGATCAAGTTCTTGATACAATGCTGCATGAGCTTTGCCACAACGCCCATGGCCCTCACAATGCCAGCTTCTACATGCTTTGGGATGAACTTAGAAAGGTATTTCTAATTTTCCCTTTCATTTATAACAGTTAACAATAGATGTTTCATTGCTTGTGAGGGGATTTTTTTCCTTTTTAAATGTTAAATGTATTTTGTGCATCTTAAGCAACTAAAAGATTTCACTTGTATCTATAGCCCTTTATAGAAAGGTATATTTTATTTTACGTTAATGTGGTTAAAGTAATTGCAGCCATTTACTGAGCTCCATTCATGCGTGGATGATCATGTGTCCAATCCCTAGTGAGGATCATTTGTTGCATTATGCATGATGCTTTTGATTATGTACAGGAATGTGAGGAGCTGATGGCCAAGGGAATAACAGGCACAGGACAGGGGTTTGATCTTCCTGGGAGGCGCTTGGGTGGTTTCTCCCGTCAACCTCCTCTTTCATCTCTCCGCCAAACTGCACTAGCGGCTGCAGAAAAGAGAACGCGTTTGGGATCTCTTCTCCCATCTGGACCCAAACGTCTTGGTGGTGATAGCACTATTATGGCTGCACTTAGTCCAATACAAGCTGCTGCAATGGCTGCGGAAAGAAGATTACAGGATGATATCTGGTGTGGTTCTCAGTCTTGGGAAGCTTCTGCGGACGAAGAAAGTAGCTCTGATATCTTACAGGACCTTCTATATAAGGAGCAAAGTGGAGGAAGCTCAAGAGTAGATGGTGGTTCAAGTGCAAATGCTGTGGATGCAGTATCTCGAAAAAGAAATCAGGAATTAGATCAAAGCTTGTTTCGTCAATCTTCCAATGATCATCTGGAATCCAATTTTGTTGATTTATCCATGGATGCTTCAAGCTCTGGCTCCATGCTTGATCATGACATTAGATCTCAAAAGAGAAGTTGCAAATCAGATAATACCTCATTTCCTCAGTCTACTTGTCAGCGAGAATCTGTTGTGGATTTGTCCAGCCCATCTTCTGAGCCGGTCCTCAGTCGTAATACAATGTGTGATAGAACATTGAATCCAGAGGAACCTGCTATGTGGGAATGTAGAACATGCACTTTATTGAATTCGGTAAGTGTTTTTTACATAATATTACTTCATTATTCATTTATTTATGGAATGGATATTATTTCTATATATCCTTTAGGATATATAATAGTATATTCATTCAAAGTTCATTTTTGGGTACCTTATCAGGTTAATTTGTTCCATGCAGCCCAACTTTGGTAGAAGAAAGGGTTTCACTTATAAATTATAATACTTAGAGAAAGTTTAGTAGGAAATGGATATATCACTTAATTTCAGGTTGATAGTAATTAACAAACCCTTTGATAAGTGCAGGTTTTTCGTTTACATTGTTGTGACCTATGCATAAAAACAAGAATCTCAATAGATGTGTGTTAAAGAGAGTTTATACTACAGATATTGTATTATACTTCAGAGAGGAAACTTCTTATGGTTTTGACAACCAATTGAAAAGTCTGGGTTCATGATGTCTGTGGACTGTAGTTAGTTGTAGAACTTTTTCTTTTGTTTTTGTTTTTCTTTCCTGGGAGTTACTTGCAGAACCGAAAGATCCTTTGTATTGTCAAACCTATTAACATTTTGTTGTAAATTTTATGCAAATGGAAAGCAATCTAGAGATTGTGAGAAGATAGGGCAAGTGATTGGTGAGAAATTAGATGATTAAGTCTCACTTGAGTTTGTATTTTTTTTTTTCTGGTTCTTAAGCTCCATTTCGTCTTCTTCTACGGTTTAATTACATTATTTAGTAAAGTATTTAAGCAGCCAAAAGATTTTTAACCCGCACTGGCTTTCTACCATAACACTCATTAGTGTTTTGCATGTGAATAATGGTGTATCACTGCAGCCGTTGGCTCCAATATGTGAACTTTGTAGCACACAAAAGCCAGAAGATGTTCGTACCAAGTATAAAATCTGGTCCTGTAAATTTTGTACATTGGAAAACAGTGTGAAGTTGGATAAATGCTCTGCGTGTGGCCAGTGGAGATACTCGCATGGACCACCAGTGTCGGTCCAGGCACCGAATCGTGGCACTTGAGAGGTAAAAGTTTTAATTGGCCAACAATCTCCCATGGGCATTCTTCTGAGTCATTGGATAAACAGTTAACTTTGCCAATGTACATTTTGGTTAAAGTTGTTATTGGATAAACAGTTAATTCTGCCAATGTACTTTTTGGTTTTGTTATGTCTATCTTCATGGGAATTACATATATAAGTTTCCTTTGTATTGTTAGAATCAAGCCTTTGCTCATATATGTGTTCTATTTATTGATCTATGCACATGGTCTGGCCTTATACTATATGAGAAGTGATAGGAAGCCAAACAAATAAATCTAGAAAAATTTTCAAACTGATGTGGCAGACAAGGGAGTGAGAATTACTTTTTTTTTTTTTTTTTAATTTAAAAACCCTTGCCACGTCAGTTAGAAAATTTTTTGGGTTCATTTGTTTGGCTTTATAGCATTTCTAATAGTATATTCTATCAGAGTTGTAAATGCATGAAAAGGGAAAACAGTGTAGAACCCATATGACTGGTAGATAGCTGAAATGATCAATAATGGGCCATTGATCTATTCTTCGATGCTGTTGCAGCAATGCTGCATAAATCTCCTCAACTGTTCTCTAAAGTGCTGAATCATTGTTCCATTAAGTTGTCTTCCCTCCTGAAAGGCATGCAAAGGCTTCTGAGAATCTCTGGCAACACAGTTGTGACTTGTGATGCAGAGGTTTCTATTCGACTTGCATAGTTGTTGCAGGGAAAGAAGTTGATTCTTTGTCTTGTACATCCAGCATCATCGGTTGGGGGCCTTGGGGCTGCTGAAGCCTGAAGGCACCAGGCAGAAAAGTATAATGGCAAACGACATACATATAAGGCCAAGGAAGCCATTATGAGGCTGATTTTTTTATTTTTTATTTTTTATTTTTAACGAAAATAAACATTAAGGGACTGATTACTTCAAAGGTTAATTAAACGTTTTGTAAAATTATAGTTTAACTTTTAAAATTGCAGTTTAGTCTTTAAAATGTGATGCGTTTGTATTCTATGTTTTCAAATTGCAATTTTTTTAAAACGCACTTTAAAACAATTCATTTTTTTGTGATTTTGTTTATATTTACACTTTTGGTTTGCAAAATGTACTTTAAATTATGAATTTGAATCCCGTAATCCCGTTATTTGTTCCCCCTTCATATGTATATAAATACCCATATATAACCATTTTTAATTAAAAATAAAAAATAAAAATTCCCACACCACAAATGGAACTTTGAAGTTGAGGAGCTCTTTGACCAATTGTTTTTATCTCCTCGAGAATAGTCACTTGAACTCCTAGTAAGAGAATGTAATTTGCAATCCTCATTTTAACCATAAGTGGTCTCAAGGCAATGTTTAAATGATTTGGCAAGTAGTAGGGTGAGTGTTTGACTTCTTCAATAAAATTTTTTAAATTTGATTAGTATTAGTGGCATTGGGTTTTACTGACGTTATGATGAGGTTGAGTCTGACTATAGCTCAACAATTAGCTAATACTATGGTCACGGTCAATTAAAGTAGCCACTTACTATGGTCACATACAATTAAAGTAGCCCCTTTGATTGCCCTTTTTACTATTTTTCTTTTAAATAATAATAATAAAAGCATTCATTTTAATCTTCACCTGGTTCCTCTTCTATTTTTTTCACATATGTTTTTTTTTTAAAATAAAAAATAAAAAAAATAAATAAAAATTGGTTGTGGGAAGTGGGAACCAGCAGATGGCATGCTATGGGGTACCCCCATTCCCATTAATTTTGTAGGACACCATGATCTCGTGGATATTTATAATACGTAAATCATCACCGCACGTAAAGCTTGCATCTCAAATATTGTACCCTTTTGTCTTCCAAAAAAGTCAACGTGTGGGTAGATAAGATCTTGACCGTTGAAAATACTATTGTCTGTATATTGTAATTTTTTTTTACAGTATTTAAGTCAAATTGAAAAAAAAATATAACAACTAAATTAATTACTACAGTTTTTATTACAAATAGATGTAACATTCTATATGACACTTATCATATTAACCATTAAAATGTGAGTTTTCACGTAGCAGTCTATATGACACTTATCACATTTACACATTGACATGACAATTCATGTGATACTTATCACGCTAATCACTAAAATGTGAACCGTCATATGACTATTTAATGTAGTACTCATTTTTCATAAAAATGAGGAGTTCCCTTTACGACCACCCTTCGAAGGGTGAGTTGTCCTCAGGTGAATTATATGCACAGTGAGAAAGTCCCTTGCAACCCACTTCGTGGAGGAGAGGGTGGGTCACAAGGGATCCCCACCTTTGCAACCTCCTCCTTCTTGCCCTGCTAAGGTAGCCGTGAGGGGTGGAAGGCCATTGTGACCCACCTAACATAGAAGATGGGTTGTAGATGACTCCCCCCACCCCTCATGACCATCTTCGTGGGCGGGAGGTTTTCCATGAGTCACCTTTGCCTAGAATGAGAGTAGGTCATTAGAAAACTCCACCACGACCTATAAAGGAGATTTTCCCCATCCCCGCTCCTCCCTCTTATTCTTTTTTGGATATGCTAATAAGGAAAAGATATATACGTGACAATGTTTAATAAGTCTTATGTGGTTTTTTTTTGTATAGATGGCAAACATGCCTAACAAGAGGTGAATAGAAACACTTATCCTATAAATTTACAAGTTCGAGGACTAATTTTACCATTTTATAAAATTCAAAGAGTGTTTTGATCGATATAGACGTTACAAATTAGATGTTAGTTTGAGAGAGTTGTGTGTGATTTTTCTTTACATTTACATACACAAAAAGAGCAAGTAAAAAAAATAAAAAAAATAAATAAATAAACCAAATTTTGACTGTGTTAGATAGGCCATAGACCACTTCCAAAAAAAAAAAAAAAAAAAAATGGTACATAGCCCATGGACCCAAATGGAGTCAGCCCCCACTTTTGAGTAATCAATACCAAACAAGGGCCTCAAATAAAAAAATCTGTAAACAAATAGTTTTACCTATTCTTCTTCTACCACTCCTGACTCCCCTGTTCTTCCTTCACATACACCAGCTCAGCTGCATGGGATGCACATTTCCAAGGACCTGCAACTCTCTCACCTCTCATGTCCAAGACCCTTTTAAGGTACTCTCCTCCTCCTTCTTCTCTTACCTCATCTCCTCCTCTGTCCTTTCCATTTCTCTCTTCTCCCTTGTACCTACCAAAAGAGGCACAAAACCTTTTGTACCCACTTCTCTCTTGGAAAATTTAAACATCACCATCACCACCACCAGGTTCTTTTCAAGCATTAAGACTTTGACAAGCCCGCTGAAGTTTTAGTCTTTTGGTTTAAATTGAGATGCCAATTTCATTTTCTTTGTGGTGATTCTCTGGTCAAAAAACGCAGCCAAAGACACATATTTGCGCCTCTTGGGGGGTTTTCAAGCCCTGACTCACTTTTTGTGACTCTGGGGTTTCTGATCTGCTTGTAAACCTTCAAAGCTCCGGTCTTTTTCTGGTTCTGGACAATTTGGTCAAATTCCCAGTTCTGAGTTGTTAGAATTCTCCTGTTTGGTGGTTCTTAGGCTTTAATAGAAATTTATGCTTTGAATAAATGGTAGAACCCTTTGGAATTGGTGCAACTTGTGAGGGTGTTGAAGGAAACTAAATCATTTGGGTTTGATGTGTTGAGTCAAATCCCACTTACTTGGGGCATCTTCAGGGTTTGGACCTGGGATTTTTTGATCTGCTTTTTGATTCTCAAGTTATGGGCTTTTGTAAATTCTGGTCAGTTTGATGATATACCCGGTATTTTTTGGCTAGAGTTCTTGCCGTTTTGGCAGATTGAGCTCGAGTTTTCCTGGGGTGATTCACCCTAAGGATTGAATCCTTGGTTGTGTTGCTTATTAGGCAGCATAAGCAGTTGGATTTGAACCCTTTGCTGTCTCTATTGGGCACTTCAGCCATGTGATTTGGGTTTCAAGTGGGTTTCTGGTGTCCTGTATTCCTGTTAGCTCCTTGTGCAAAATGACTGGAAATAGTCACTGTTTTGTGGAGTGGAAAGAGGAATTTGTATCGCAGGAGCGTGGAAATCGTGTGGTTCACTATTTTCTGAAGGATTCCGGTGGGGAATCCGTCCTTGCTGTTGTGGGAACTGAGAGAAGTGTTAGGCACATGTTCTATGTTGTTGCCGAGGAGTTCTTGCAGGTTTATGGCAAGGAAAGTTCCATCCATGCTGGTTATAAATGGCGGTCGAGAAGAGAGGTTGTGGACTGGCTTACGTCTATGCTATCGAAGCAGCAAGTACATGGAGATCGGTCTGGTATGTGTTGCCCCTTTTGTATATTTGGGTTTCCTACACTTTCTTATTCCTGTAGATTTCAAAACATTCCACGAGTGGCCAAGAATATGTTAGAATGATAAGGAGGTATATTAAAAGAAAGGTTATTTTCATTGAGTACCCATGGAAATATGATATCATTAATATTAGGTTTTTGCTATACAGCTTATTAGATGTTCCATTCACTGTTTGTCTCTATTTATGGTAAGAAAAACATGGAAAATTTAGTAAGCCATAAGGTGGGCAAGCATTGCCACAACTTACTTCAAAATTGGTGTGTTTTGTGGTCCTTGATGCTAGAAATCACACTCTTTCTGTTTTTTGTCTTGTATGCCTTTTGTCTTATGGGTCCTCACATAGTCACATGCAAGTAACTTTCTGCCCTTGTTCCTCCATATTTGTCACAATGTCTTCTTTATAGGTATTGCAATTTTCTTATTGTTTTTGCTCTTTTTTGATAAATACAAATATATTTATCTTGCTTGAGTGATTGATTCATGATATCATCTTTTCTCACAACACACTGTTGATGCAACTCTTTTGAGCCATTATCAAGCTTGGAGTTCATTAAATTCTAGTAGCTATAATCTGTGTTTTGGAGAAGGTTGCGCCACATCTCCTCCCCTCCCTTTCTTCTCTCTATCTTAATCGTTTTATACATATGTGAATGTGATAGAGCTTTTTCCATACAAGGTCATTCAAATGGAACATGGTAGTATCTGTCACAATTTACAAGAAATCCCGTCTTAGGAAGTTTACGTTCTTCTCCATCTGTATTGTGAAATTGTATTGCTTTGTGCATGAATCATATGTAGCTTTTATTAAGAGGAATAAATTAATAAGTAACATACTTTGGTCAGCATATGTGAAGCTCAGGCTTAGTTCAGGCAAGGCAACACATTGTGGTCTTGGATGTAATGGGTAAAAGGAGCGAAATGTCAATCAAGCTGGAGCATTATGAGTTCTTAATTCAGTGCCAGAGATTTTTATTTTGATTTTTGATTTTGAAAAATAAGGTGGTTGTATAAATTTTTTATATAGTTTGCTAAAATTCATATCAAGATGATTATTCTTCAAATTATTAGTTGCATTTACTAGTTAAGGTTAATTTATTAGCATTCAAATAGTTGGAATGTCTTCTCCGGAACATTTACATTTCATATACCATTTTCAATGACAGAATCCCCAAAACACGAGTCAACACAACCTTTTGGGTCTCTGGAATCTCCAATGGATGGAGTGGGTGTTGCACAAACTCAAGGACCAGACGATACGGTAATTTTTTTTTTTTAGTGCCATGTATCTATATAATTATTAACCAATGCTCTCAATGTTTATCTGACACCTGTGTATCAGGGCCGTCTTGCAAGGAGTTTCAAGGGACACCATCCAGACATTGTTTGGTCAGGTGTTGCATGGAAATGTGGTAAACAGCTCAAGCATTACCCATCATTTTGCAGGAATGGGACTACAATAGCGGTAAGCTTCTACCATTTAATTTAAAGGTAACACAAAATATGGGGTGTTTAAAAAGTTAAGAGATGAGGTGTTAAGGCATGGTCCTTCTTGCTTTAACTCTCACATCTCATTTTCAAAAACCTACATTTTCAATTTTCAGGTTAAATCAGTAGAATGAAAATAGAGTCAGAACGTTCAGCAATAAAGAGATTCTAATTTCCTATTGATATACTACATACCTCATATTCTTCATAGCAAGAAATGTACAACTCATCCAATTTTGACATGTTGATGCATGCCCTAAGGGGATTTGATTCGAATAGTCTGCTTTATTTTTGAGCATTGCCTTGAGGTGTGCCTCTTGGTGTAAAGCTCACTTGCTAAGAGTGACTGTCATTTAAATGGTTCTCTTTTTCTTCATTTGTACTGGCATTCTTTTCCTCTGACAGTTTCTCGTCTTCCCTGATATCCAGATTCAATCTTTTGTCTTTGTAATGGCTAAGGGGGAAAATCACTATCTTGCTTATCTGGAAGATATGTATGAAGACAAGAGGGGTCAGAAAAAGGTGAAAGTAAGGTGGTTTCACCACAATCAGGAAGTCAAAGGGATAATTCCTATACGAAATCCTCACCCAAAAGAAGTTTTCATCACTCCGTATGCACAAGTCATTAGTGCAGAGTGTGTAGATGGTCCTGCCACAGTCTTAACCCGTGAACATTATGAAAAATGTTTAGCTTCTTTTCCTCATGCTTTATTAGCCAGAATACATCTTTGCTATCGGCAGTTCAGAGGTAACAGAGTGAAGCCTTTCGACCTCACCAAATTGCGAGGCTATTTTGATCAACCTATTCTCTCTTGTTTGGGTCCTGATCCCTTCCCCAGGCCTGAGTCTATATGCCATGGTCTGACTGGGGAAGAAGCTGAACAGTTAAGCCCAGGTGACAATATAAAGCTGGGAGCTAAGAGGACCAGAAGTGGTAGGGCGTGTCCCAGGTTTCTTGCAGATCATTCGGGGGTCAGAAATGCTGGTAGAGTTCGCCAGATGGTAACGTATGAACCTTACATGAATTTAGATTATGGTCTGTCAGGCAGCCGAAGATTGCTTTCCCTAAAGCATGTTGAGTGTCACCCTTGGTATACCCCACTATTTAAGGTTGATGAAAAGATAGAGTTGCTCTGCCAAGATAGTGGCATCCGAGGCTGCTGGTTCAGGTGTACAGTCTTGCAGGTATCACGAAAGCAGTTGAAAGTTCAATACACTGATGTGCAGGATGAAGATGGATGTGGCAATCTTGAGGTATGCTCAAGCATTTGATCATTCTCTACTATATTTTCCATATGGTTGAATCTCTAAATAGAGGAGTCAAAATAATGGTTTGCATTTGAATTTTCCTTTATAAGAAATAAATTATTTACATTCATGGTATAATTTTATGACTAAAGTAAGTTGAAGTCATAGCTTTTGCACAATATTAGTGGACTAAATGTCTACTTTAGGTATGCCAGATTTTTTTAGATTTTAATTCTGATTAACCCTTTTTAATCGGAACTATAAATGTATTTTTTGTTTGTAGTTTGTTTTAATTTTTAAAGAAAATTCTGTTGACCAGTAATGAGTTGCAATCTAGCATTGTCAGCTCTAACACGTCTTACTTATATCTCCTATCCTTTTTATTTTTTATTTTTTATGAAGTATTGTGTATCTCCTATTTTTCTTTTGAATCCAGAATTCCTATCTTGAAAAGTAGTTAATATGTTCTCCAATTTGTAGGAATGGATCCATGCTTTAAGAATAGCAATGCCTGATAAACTTGGCATGAGGCATCCGGGTCGCCCTACAATTAGGCCAGCCCCTCCTCCTCAAGAGCAATCAGACCTTGCTCTTGAGGTTGGGACCCCAGTTGATGCATGGTGGAGTGATGGCTGGTGGGAAGGAGTTGTAACTGGATTGGATGACACTGGTGATGGTACTATGCAAATTTACTTTCCTGGTATGATTGTGAAGCTTCATGTTCATTTTCTTTTTGCTTCTTTTTCCTCCCTTTTTCCCTCTGTAATGCAACTTCTATGGTGGTTAGGTGAGAGCTTGCTATTGAATATACCCAAAAAGGATCTAAGAGAATCCAAAGATTGGATGGGGGACCAGTGGGTTGATGTACAGGGAAAGCCTGACATACTCTCAGCCATCTCTGCAAATATTGGCTTGGACGCTAAGCTTTCCACATCCTCAAACATTGTCAAGGATATCAATTCTAGTTTTTCTATGTCATACGTTGAAGTTCCTAGCAGTACTAAATTAAATATTGTTGAAGATGAAAAAGTCGACTTACCCGCATTTGCCAGTTTGGAAGGCCTTACTGAAGATATGGATAGGGCCATTGATAAGAAATCACCATCATTAAATGACAGAGGAACTGAGGTTGATGGTGTTGACACAAATGACAGTTGTAATAATGTAGATGATGTCCAAGGTAATGATGATAATGACAAACACAACAATGATGGTGAGAATGGTGATAACACACAGAATTTTGACAATTCCGGGCAGAATTATAAAGCATTAGAACTCATGGAACTGGCAGCGTAAGAAATTTCAGTAGCAGTTTGATGCCTTAATTTATGATGGTGAGAGGGTGGTAGTATATTTGGTTGATTTTGACTGGTTGAGTCTGTTGCTTGGATGCTTGTAAATAGTTACACGGGTGTAGGGGAAGAAGCTCATTGCATTTGGACTCTGACTTTTGTAGCCTTTGTTCATTGCATTTGGACTCGACTTTTGTAGCCTTTGTAGTTGTACAGGTTTGAGGTTTAGAATCGTATGATGGCTACTGGTATTCAATATGAGTGTATTAGAATTTAAATTCCCTTGCTTAGAAGCACTCCAAATGAGTTAGATTGACTCACCTAATGTGCTTCTTACTTGTTCCTTGTACCATCAAATTTGTAGACGACTCCCCGTAAGTAAAAAAAAAAACTTTTTTCTTCTGTCTTCTTTTCATCTGCTCAGACCTTTCAATAGTACTTTTTATTATATTTTGCTGATGTAGCAGTGCGAATTAACTGTTATCTCTTTGATTGGTCATTGTAAAAAAGGAAAAAAAAAATAATAATAATAATTTCAGGATTGATTGGCAATGTCATGTCGGCAAAATAAGATGGAAGTATGATTTTTAGCATTACTTTTTGACTTGCGCCGGAATAATTTTTTGTTCGTTGTTGAATGTACTCGCGCATAGACACGACCCCCGCATAGACACAACCATGGGGTCAGTATCTATTGCCGTAATCTTAAAAGTAAACACCAAGTAACTAAGTGCATCAAAGTAAGTAACTAAGTGCATCAAAGTGAGAAGAATACATGTACTGTCATATTTCACTACAATGTCAATTAGATACAATTTTAGCATACACCATTTTGAATACCCCTGTTGTTTCTACTTTTACGACAGAGAAAGAAGAGCAAAAGGTAAGAGAAAAAATCAAAATTGATGAACAAGCTACGTGAGACAAGAAGCACTACAGTCTAAGCCATTGTTCTCCACTAATGAATTTCTTGTCCAGAAAAGGCCTAACTTCCTCGTTGCTGAAGGACTTCGACCATGGCACACGACCACTTGTGTCTGCTCCTCTGCCCCTGCACTGGTATTCCCCAAACACCACAGTCCTGTATATCCAAAAATTTTCAGTTTCTCAGTTAGATCCTTACAATATCTAAGGTAAAGATCCTTACAAGTTTTAGTCAATTAGGATATATACTTCTGCCTTGATGGTTGCTTCCAGTCACTCCATCCTGGGGAAATTATGATATTCTCCATATTACAGTATGAGTATACTACTCTTGAATAATTTCCCCAAGCTCGTCCCAAAAAGATATTGCCAGTTCCAATAATTGTGCAATTCACGAAAGAGAACCCTGTATTATCATTTGGTAAATCCCTGTGATGGGCTGCAATTGCTCCCCAATTTTGAGCAGTTGATTGAATGACACAGTCCTATTTCCAAGCACCCACTCCAACTGTTAGAATCATAAAAGAAATATCCAAGAGTTGGCTCAACTTAGATATGGATTTTTCTTCACAAAACAATATTGAGTAATGGTACTTAGCAATCTATTAAATAACTGTCATACGACTGTAATGATATAATAGTGAAAATTAGCTTTTTTAGATCAGCAATGGCTTGTCTCAACAATATTTACAGGCATTTTACCTGATAGAGTGATGTTGATGTTCCAAAGATGAAGTCCACACTTCCTTGAATGTGACAATTGTAGAAGTAGTGAGATCCAATATCATCTAAGAGAGTATCCTGTGCTCCCAAAATCTTAACTCTATAAAACACTGCTTTATCACCAGCTACTCTGAGTGCTACTGCTTGCATTCCATATCCTCCAGGCACTGCAACTACTGTGTTCTGCAGTAACCAATGTGAGTTTTATACTGAGTTATTTGATGCTGTAAAACGAATGAAGAGAGTTGGTTATTACCTCAAAAGTGATTCCAGTTGCACAAAAGTAATTCGATTCTATGGCTACAGAAGCTGATCTGTAGGTCCCAAGTTGAGCCCCGTTTTGGTCTTTATCGGATGCTTTATTATTCCAAGTAATTATTGTATCGGACGGTTGATTCTGGCTCCCTATGAATGAAATATATGGCTTGGAACTTGGTACAAATACCTTCTCTCTAGAAAGATACAACAATATGTGATATGTTTCGATTCTCATTAAATGATAGAACTTAGCATTAATCACAGAATATACACTAAGTTCCTTATACATACCATTTATTCATAGATATTCACACAAAGTTTTTTTTTTAAATTTTTAATTTTTGGATGATAAGCCATCCCATTAACGGTCGTTTGAGGTTCAAAACGTATGATCTAAAAATGCAATTAAACACAACTATACAAACTCAAGCAACCAACTAGTGGGTAGTAACAACACCAACAGACTCCTAAAGCAGAGGATACAACAGACAACAACAAAAGAAATTAGGAAATGACTCATTTGCTATGAACAGAAAGGGGAATTCTCCATATGAAACACAGAGCACAATTCAATACAGAATTCTCAAAACCATTCTTACAAGACACAAACAACAAGAATGATCATGTGAAAGAGAGAGAGAGAGAGAGAGAGAGAACAGAAAACCACTTATAACCCACGTAGCCACTATTTGTTCCTACTCAGCCCCACAAATAACAGAAACTAGTATGGAAAAAATGAGATCAAAATACTAAATACCCAGATTCTGAAAATGTTCAACCAAAACTCACCAAATAATGACTAAAAAAGTTGAACATCTGTAACTGGTATTTGATCAAATCTTACACATTACCTGTATATTCCAGGGTGAATATAAATTTTCACTCTTTCTGTATTATGCTCTGGAACCATATCAACCGCTCCCTGAACAGTTAGACAATCTCCCTCACCATTCTTGTCGACCACAATGACCCGGCTTCGCTCATAATTAAACTCTCTGATGTCCAATCCTGCCTTATGCACATCCAATTTCATATCATCCCAACTGATATAATTCTTGGGATAAGCTTCAACTTCCACATATCCCTCTTGAATACCATCAAAAACCACCAAGAAAGCCACAACAAAAGCACTGAAAACGGACAAACCCATGATGACCCTTTTTCAGCTTCCAGATTCCAATGTCAGTGTGCTCAAAGCACTCCAATGCAAAAATCCATGCCCTTCTCAATCCAAACAACGTTATTTTCCTTGTGGGTGTCAGAGATTTCGAGAGTTACAAGTTTTGGAGTTGGAGGGGTGTGAAAGAGGTGAATGTAATAAATGTGGGAGCGTGGGGCAGAGTCTCTTGCAATCCTTATGAGAGTCCAGCCCTCAGAAGAGCAATAAGAAATCATGCTAGTGTCTGCAAAAGCTATAAAAACAAGCGGTGTAGTTATTGCAGATGGAGGATGAATAATACAAAGATGATGATTTGTATGGGAGCTTAATCTTGAAAGAATTCAAAGAGACTCTCATCAATATATTTCAGTTTACTGTTTAATTGAGAGTTTTTTCTTTTTTTTCTGTGGCTTTTTAGATCATGCAGAAGGTGGTTTGTTTTTTCTTTTTCTTTTTCTCTTCACTTTATTAGTGAGTAGTTGAAGAGAACTCAAGTGAAAAGAGCGGTTATGCTTCTTTAGCTGATGAAACTGAAAAACAAAAACCTCCTCGGATTTTCAAAATGTATTTGTTTGTATATAAAAGCACTGTCTTTCCATGAGCGTTGACAGTTGGTTTTTTTTTTCTTTCTTCTTCTTTTTGCTATTGGATTTTCAAAATGCTTCATATGACAGTTTACGCACGCAAGTTGGGGGTGCCCACTTTCCCTATTAAACTGCTGCATTTAACACGACCCTATTAATCTGATGTACAAAATAAACATTTCCCATCACCCGAATAGGATGCCTAATCTTGAGGGATCCTACCTTGAAAACAAAATTAGATTCATTTTGTTGCATTTAACTTAATTAGGGTGAAAATTCATGTTGGTGGGACCGGATCTATTCAAAGAATATAAGATTATATAAGTCAACTTTTACTCGATCAATTTCATTAAACGGGTTAGATTTTTCGATTCTAATCGGTTAATTTCTGTGTCTTGTTTGTGGGTTGCGTAAAAAATTGTCAACTTTAAATTTCGCGTGTCTGGTTCGGGTTGTATCGAAGTATGAGTATATATAATATTATATAGGACAATCCTTACCCGACCCATTTAATTAAATGTTTTACTACAAGTTATTCTTGAGTCACAATCTAACGGTATGTATAATGTCACGCAATTTAAACTTTACCATATGGGTTCATGTTAGATGCAACAAAGTAAAATCTTGACCCTAAATCTTATTCCTTGTACCTTAATGGAAGGAAAATGCTTGGGGTATTACACTTTTACTACTACTCCTTACAAAATGATCAAATTTGTTGTTAACATGTTTAGTAGTTTAGTTGTTTTGTTGCTACATCAGCTACAATCAAATTTAATTGTTTAGTAGTTAATACGGTAAGTAAGTGTCACCATAAACTTACAAACGGACTCAGCAGTTATTATCATTAACAGCCGCGTCAATCACAATTAAATTTTAATTATTTAATAATTGGCTTAGTAATTATAATACGGACCATTGATTGATAGGATTAATAATAAATGTTGGTAACACAACAAAAGCATTACGTTACAAGGTGATCATGAGAGTTGAAGAGAAATAATGGGATAGACGCTCCATCTTCTTCAAAATGTGCCATACTCTTAAATCATTTTTTCTTGTCATTCATTGTAAGCAATGCATGGCCTTCTAGAGAGGTAAATAGTACATGTGCATCCAATTATGAATGCCATCCAAAGTCTTCCTGCTGATAACGGATGGAGTATATTTACTATAATTCCCATTTTTATCCTCTTACCATATTATTCCAACGGCTTTTTTTTTTTTTAAAAAAAAAAAAATTAAAAATTGATTGATTCCGACACGTTAGCAGATTCTAGCATTACTCTAACTGATAAGAAGACATGTTTGTTTTTGGATTGATATTGGATTAGCATTACTCTAACTGACTAAAGGCGGATTGATATTGACACGTTCACACATTCTAACATCACTCTAATTGATATGAGATGTGTGAAAGTACAATCATGTAGTAAGATTAAATTTTCTTTTTTTTTTAAAAAAAAAAAAAAGAAAAAAAGAAAAAACTAACTTGGCTATGGAGGCTCCACAATGTTTATTTATTTATTGATATTTGATGCAATGATATTATTTTCATTGTAGAAAATGTGTATACGACGTGACCCATTTTTCGTTGTATTTAACAAAGAACCTTAAGGGAGGGCGTTAAGTAAAGAGGTTAAATAGTTTTGAAGGGATTGACATTGCAACTCTTTAAAATTTGAGAAAATGTTGCAATTTAGGCGGTAGTTTGAAGGTATAGAAATAACTATTATTAAGCCGGCATAAATTGAAAAGACCCAGCTTGAACAATGCTCATGATGACAAGCATTTTTTCATTTGAAAATTTTGTCAGTCCATTTTTTCCTTTCAAATTATTCCAAAAGAGTATGTTATAATTTCCAACCTAATAATTTTTTTGTTTTCTCAGATACTGTATTTAATTAAAATTCCCTTTTAATCCATCTCTTGGACCCCATTTGCAATCCTTTTGCCGGCTAAGATTATAGAATTCCACACCCCAGGTCCCCATCCCTACACCCCATCATGGTGAAAACATAGTAATATATTCTCATCAAACACCTTGTTCTACAAATTAATATTTATATATACACATTCAACTTGTCTCATTTAGCTAGTAAAACTTAACATAAACGTTTTGCCAACAGAGTCCACCCTGTAGTTTATGAGACGTGAATTACAAGTAATGTGGGCATTTACAAGACTCACATGTCTGAACAGGTAAGTCTCGCATCTAATTTTTAGATGAAACTGTACGTATTATATGTAATTCATACTAAGCTAACTAAAATAGAAGGTAAAATGAAAGAGACCGTGTTTGAGCTCGAAACTTTTGTTCTTTCACTATTAAATCGCCTTTTTTGTTAAAAGTTTAAACTAATAAGAAATTATTGATTTAATTATTTAAGAGAAATGCTATATGCACTTCTAAGTACTTCCAATTACACACTGCAACCTAAAAAAAGAACAAAGTTACACACTACGTGACGTGACTGTAAAAATCACCATTAGATTTTATAAGATTCCAATGTAGATCATTTGCCACCATTTTGTAGAGAATTAATTTACATTTGTTGGCTAATTAATGTTGATTCAAAGCCAAATCAAATAAAAAATAGGCATGCTAGTATGTCTCTTCATTTATCATTTTCGATACCAATGAAGCCCAAATTGAAGCAGACCTGGATTTGGGCTTTGGACTTTGGACTTCCCAACCGGCCCCAAAACCCTAAGGGCAATTATGTAATTATGAAAACCATATTTTAATTAAATAGAAAATAAAAAATATTTGGATAATTCCAGTTCTAGTTTCAGAGCAAGTGAAAGGAGAGAGACTCTCACCCCATCACAGCAAAAGAGAGAGCTTTCTTCAATGGCAGTTTCTTCATTCTCTGCAACCCTAATACCTTCAATTCCTCTGTCCAGTTCTTGTCCATTCCCTTCCAAACCAAACCTCTCTTCTTTCCCTTTCTGCTCTGCTAAAACCTTAAAGCTCAAAGCCCTTAAACCCTCACTCCAATCTACTAGGGTTTATGCTGCTCCTGAAGTGTTGGACCCCCCTGAAACCCTAGACCCACCTCCAGAAACAGATGATGGGTCTGAATTTTCAACCCTTGAGGTTTGCATCTCTTTGCGCATTTGGCTTTTTTGCTTGTACTCTGTTTGATTCCAGAGAAAATGTGGGGAAAGGAAATAAATTCTTATTATTTTTTCGAATTTTGACCTGAATTGAACTTAATAGAACTATTTGGGTTAGTGGATTTGGATTTCCATTTCTGGCAAAGCAACTTCTATGTTTGGTTGTTCAGAAAATTTGGTATAGGAAAGTAAAAATCTTTTCTTTAGTGCGGTTTATCAACTACCCTAAGGGAGCTTATTTTTCATGCTTTATAGCTTTGAATTTAACAGTAATTATTGGTGTTTTAGGTTGAAGGTCCCGAGAGTCCCAGTACTTCGTCTATCAGTATCGGTGCAGATGCAGAAAAGGTATATTTCTTACACATGGACAAGAAAAGAAGACAGGAGAAAATTGTGAAAGTTTTAGATTTTAGTTTATCTTTAATCTAGGAAAACAAGAAAAGTTCACTAGAAAAAAAATCAACTTTGATTGGCTGGGGCAATGTGGGTTAGTTGGGATGACAAGTCTTTGAATCTGAGCAATTTGTGTGAACCTCTGACCTCTGGAAGCAGCGGCTAAGGTTATTTCATGAGAATAATTTTCACTGCTACAGAAATCGGTTTGGGATAAAGAGATTTTTTTTTTTTTTTTGATTACTTGTATTGTAAATATATTTTTCAAATGTGTTGAAGAGGAAGCTGATCATTCTGAGGAGTTAGTTGCTACAGATTACAATTTGGAGTTGAGAGAACCCTTTTTTTTTTCCTTGTTCTTGTGAATAATGTTTCTCAGACAATTGAGGTTAATTGAGTTTATCTGGGAATGTTCTTTTAGATCCTTATTGGTCAATTTTGCCATTCCTACCACGTAACTGTTGCTTGTAACTTTCCTTTGAGCTGTCTGATTCCGGAATGGAGTTCTCCATGTAACTGTCAACCAATACATAATGTAGTCTCTTTACAACTGGTACCTCCTCTTTTATCATCCAACACCGTGGCAGGTGGAAAATGTGTTTACTTGAGGCAAGGGGCTTCTTAGTTGCTCCCCCTCCCAGATTTAGTTCACGTCATTCACTATTGCTTGTCTATCAAGGACAGTTTGGAATGGCCAAATGAGCATGATAAGTTGTTGAAAACCATCCACAAGGCCAACAACAATGAAGCCGCAGTGCTGACTAAACACTATTTTGAATGTGACTGATCAGAATAAATGTTGTGTTTGTATCCTTTTTCTACATTTCTAGCAGACTATTGATTATCTATAAATGACATTTTGTTTGCAGATGGCACCAAAGCAGAAAATTAGAATTAAACTTAGATCATACTGGGTGCCATTAATAGAGGACTCCTGCAAGCAGATAATGGATGCTGCAAGGACTACCAATGCAAAAACCATGGGTCCTGTTCCATTACCAACCAAGAAAAGAATCTATTGTGTGCTCAAATCCCCACATGTGCACAAGGATGCGAGGTTCCATTTTGAGATCCGCACCCACCAGCGCCTTATCGATATTCTTTACCCAACTGCACAAACAATTGATTCTTTAATGCAACTTGATCTTCCTGCTGGTGTTGATGTGGAGGTCAAGCTCTGATGAAACAGTGCTGCAGCGTAGGTAAAGTTCTTAAATTTCTAAACTCTGAGATAAGCTGTAATTTGTAGGTTGCTATTTGGACAAATAAGAGACTGAGATAGACAATTTCTTTTCTTAGTTCGATTATCACCCTTAACTTTAATTTTCATTCATAATGTATATCCATCACTCTCTGTAATTTTTTTGCAACAAGTTTCTTGACATTCCCATGCATTAAAGATAGGAGTAGTTGGGTGTTTGGTAAGTATACTACTATCTTGATAGAAGAGCTTGGTGTTAGTTTTGAATTGGATAATTCATCTTTCTCTTTGAATATTTTTCCAAGGAAAAATAACTTTTATTGCCTCCTGAAATGTTTCCTTTGAAGCTGTTGTATATTTATATCATATAACTTAATTTTATAGTTTAGTGATGGGGCTTCTATGTTCTAAGAATACTTATTATTGACCTGTGAAATATGCTGTTTTAGTTTCTCCTGGGAGCAGGTGATGCCCTTATTTTTAGTTTCCCTTTTCGTGGTTCTTAATTTTCTACACTAAAACCCTAAACCCTACATCGGGTGATTCCTCTCCATGATTCCACACTTTGTGGTTTCTTTGTAATGGAAATAAAGTGCTTGATTGGAATGTAGATTAATGATGGGTGGGGGAAAAAAAAAGTTCACATAATGTCTGTCCCAATAATCGCCTTTATCTGCACTTCATGTGTTTATTACTTTTTACTTCTTAGGTTCTTATGCATATACTGGGTTTGATCTACTAAATCCCATTCGGTTCCAGATATGATTTTTTGGATTGAGATCCTCTTAATTTAGGGGATGCTGATTTTCCAAGTTTGTTATTTCTGGACGCAACACATCAGCTAGACATATATGATATATTGAAGAGATGAAAGAAGCAAAAATTGCCATTTTCATTGCTCAGTGTCCTGACAGTTTTTGGCTGCGTATTTCTTTCCTGGCTGATGTGTTACATCCTGAGACAATGAACTTGAAGATATATTGATATCCCCTAACTTGAGAGGCCAAATCGTCATTCTTTGACTATAATTTCTGTGGGGCTGTAGCTCCTTTTCTGTTGCATTAGTTCTTCATCAGAATTGGCTAGTGCACATTTTTGCCCAAATATTTTTTGTTGACATAATTCTTTGTTGCATACAATCACCAATATTCTTGCATCAAGTTCATCCTTACACCAATACTTTTCTCGTCTTGCTTGTATTCTATCCTATTGTTTATGACATGGTTATACTGACTGATTTTGAAATAAGGTATTCGATACATCTCATTCCTTTTGCTCTTTCACCTTGCTATTATTCCAATGAATTACAATAATTTCTTTGTTTCTCTAGCTATCGTAATTGTTCTTACAGTTTCGTGTTCGATCTTTTCTTCCTAAGGTGCTGGATTTCTTCCTAGAACAAATCTCTTAGAGAATGGCATCGTCCAGATTTACACCATGCAGAGGGGTGACCACTGAAACATCATTGAACAGTTGGACCTTTCCCAAAAGTTTCTTTTTTGGATTTCCTGTAAGCAAAATATCCTGTAGAAAATTGAAACCGCTGACCTGATGCTAAATTGGAGAAAAGGCATATAGAGTTTCTCTTTCTCATTTCCTTGCGTTTGCATTAGTTGTCTTTGATGGAGACTTGTAAGAACATTATGAGAAGAACCAAATGCATGACATCTTGTATTGAGTAGTGCAACTACTTTTTTAGTTTACTTGTAAAAGGAAGAAAAAAGATGAGAAGCTTGGCGCGCATGCTAGTCTTGCCAAAGTCATGAGTAGAATTCTGAAACTGAAAAAGAAGTGCTTCTTCCCCACCTCTTCCCTCTTCCATTGACAAAAACTCATTCCACTCCACACAAGTAGTGCTTCTTCTATTTTTGTAGGTATAAGAAGACATCCGATTATTAGGATGACGTGAAGCATACTCCAAGTATTATTATGTTGTTCTCTAGTACTCCTTTGTATTGGCACTTACTCTGGATTGACAAAATCATTTTCCTAACAGTCATGAAAGATGGGGTTCTTCTTCAATCCCAAAATCTTATCCAAATAACGAATGGACATTATTGGTTTGAATCCTTTCTTTCGTTTGAGGCACAATTACTTGGATTTTAGCTTCAACTGCAAATTAGAAAAAGCAACCCCATCTAAAGGGACAAAGTCTTCATTCAAATTGGGTTGAAAGAATTCTTTCAATTTCAAACTCACATCTACCCATGTAAGAATAATGTGTTGTGAGACAGATTAAGTTAGAGGAATTTTTTAGAGTCCAGTTTAAAGGAAAATTTTATCCCATCTAATCATAGAGTAATGCTGTTTAGTGGACTGTAATACGAATTTGATGCTGTGCTAGTAAAAATAATAATAAATAAGGGCGAGAAAATGTAAAACTAAACGATGTGCCGTTTTCTCCTCAGTGTAGCTAACTAGTCCAAGATTGTAAGACCACAAGTGTGTGAATGTGCAATGAGAAGCTTCATACCTTTGAAGATGCCCTTACCATAATATATTTGAGACCCAGAGCATTTTGGATATGAAATATTCTATATCCTCTTATGTCATAATCAACAAAAAGAATCCATTCCTAAAGTTTCTTGTCTCTTTTTTCCCTATTGAATTTTTCGTTTCGTTTCGTTTCTTTTGCATTTACCTTCTTTATTCCCTGCACAATTTCATCAATTACAATCACAATTTCTACCTCTATATATGGCCATAAGAGTAAATCGAATTCTCCAAGCCACATCTCTCTCTCTCTCTCTCTCTCTCTCTATGTCTGGTTGTTTCCTTGGTTTGCCAATCCTTCTCGAACCCATCAAAACCAGGTACAACCACAAGCCATACATACCTATGACAACCTGTGTAGGCGGCCCAAGAACCGAAAGGTCCGAAACAACACTAAACCACCGCTCAGATCGATCCCATGGAGAAAGTTCCCTGTACAACTACATGAAATTCTATAGGCCCAGTTCTATAAATCTTCTTTCCTGCACACCCTCTGGCCACAACCAAGAAAAACAAAATCAAACATGCAGAATCATCGTCAAAGAAATTGAAGGGGGGAAAAAAATGATATATGGATGAAAATGAAAGAGGCCAGTATAGATGTGCAGCAAGAACCAATACTGTCCAGTTACTATTTCAGTTCAATCTTGTCTCATAATTCACTGGAGAGTGCGCTGGCGAACCACCTATCAATCAAGCTGAGCAACTCTATCATTCCCATGAATACCCTTTTTGATCTGTTTGTTGGTGTTTTCATGGAAGATGATGAAATCATGGGAGCTGTAAAAGATGATCTGAAGCCTGTGAAAGAAAGGGACCCAGCATGCATGAGCTACGTGCACTGTTTCTTAAATTTTAAAGGGTTTCTTGCATGCCAAGCGCATAGGGCTGCACATAAGCTATGGTTACAAGACAGGAAGGCTTCTGCAGTGTTGATCCAAAACAGGATATCCGAGATGTTTGCGGTCGACATTCATCCGGGGGCAAAGATCGGACGCGGGGTATTGCTCGATCATGCCACGGGAATTGTGATTGGAGAGACGGCAGTGATAGGAAATAATGTGTCAATTCTGCATAATGTGACTTTGGGAGGGACTGGCAAGGATGCTGGGGACAGGCACCCAAAGATTGGAGATGGAGTGTTGATAGGGGCAGGGAGTAATGTGTTGGGGAATGTTAGGATTGGTGAGGGTGCCAAGATTGGGACTGGTTCAGTGGTGCTGAAAGAAGTGCCACCAAAAACCACCGCAGTTGGGAACCCTGCTAGACTGGTAATTGGAGGCAAGGCTAACCCATTTAGGCTTCATCACATTCCTAGTTTAAGCATGGACCATACTTCACATATTGTTGAGTGGTCTGATTATGTTATTTGAAGCCCCATTCACAATTTTTTGCTTCTTTGGTATTTGGGTTTTCTTTGTATTGTTAGAGAACAGAAGTTCTCTCTCAAATGAAATCTCAGTGTATACATTTGTAAGAGAGCGTTTAATGCAGAGAAACACAAATCCCCCTTTAGATAATCTTACTACTCTAAGGTACCCTCTCATTTAACCCACGAATTCGACAAGAAATTAATGAATTATGGTTGAAGGATCAGATTAGGTTGAACAAAATTACCGAATTATGATTTACCTAAGTAATCTTATACTCATTCTTCCACACGATCTAAACCCGACACATGAATATGAATTATCACCTTACTCTCATTATCTCACTGCCTCAGTCAGCATGCTTGTAGCTCTCCCTGTTCCTGTAATACCTTCAGGTCTCCCTGTTCTTCTATCATTCTTCAAGACATATTGTGTGATCTAGAAACATACTTTTAAGTGTGGATGTCTTTTTTGTTAAAATATTAATTTAAATAAATAATTAAATTCGGTTAGAATAAATTGATCAACTTTCCGTACACATACTTTTAAAAAGAAGTAGAAATGCAATAAGTGTGAGGCAGAGAAAGATATGTGTTGGCATCATGTTGTTATATTTGCTCAAAATTTATAAACAATTAATAAGAAAAATATCGCTTTTTCTAGATTAAAATTATTTAAAAGCAAGAATCGATTCTTAAGGAATAGTGAAGAATAAAGGAACCCGTGAATGGGATTTTGGGGTCGTCGCCTTGTCAGTGTATCTTGGTCCGTTTAGTTTAACGATTTTATCACGCGCCGGCAAGTGGTTTGCATGCTCTATCTTCCATCTTCTTTATCGTTGGTGTCTTTATTTTTGAGGTTTATTTTTTGTTTTAATACTATTTCTAAATTTTCTTGTAATCTTGTTGGTGTTTTTTTTGCATTTTCCTCGTATGTTTCTTTGTTTTTGTTGTAGCTTTAGGGCTTTGGATGCCCTTACCACCAGTTATGGTGCTCTCTCGTTCTGGTTGCAAATCGTTTTGCGGTGTTCTTTAAATTTTGTGCTAGTATTTTTTTTCGTTGGCTTTAATTTGACCGTCATCAGTGTCTTCTATGTTTCTGTGGCACTCCTTCAGGTGTGTTGTTGCAGTGCTCTTGGTTGCACCATCTTTGGTGCACCATGTCAAACCACCTTAATTGGTGGCCATGGTTCTTGGTCAGTGTGCCAAGAATCAATAATACCACGTTATTTATTTGATGCATTCTCTTTTTATTTTTGTTTACTTACACTAATTTGGTCAATTTGAGGCTTATTGTTGGGTTGTCCAGCCTTTTGTAATTTGTCGTAATTTCTTTGTTGATGTTAAAAAAAAAAAAAAAAAAGTGATTTTTTCTTGTTTTTTATGTTTTAAATCCACCTTTAAAAAAAAAAAAAAAAAAAAAACATTTCCAAATAAAGTATTTTCGTCATTTTGTTTAAAAATTTACTGTTATTATGTCGACATGAATGGTGCCAAATCCCAAAAGTAAGAAAATAGTAAAAGATGGCTTATTAATTCCCTATCACGTGCGTAAATCAAGACGTAATTGGTTACGTAAGAAAGTCAACCATTTTTCTGTAACGTAGTCAAGCCGCCAAACCCGTGTCTTCCGTCCGTCCGATCAAATCATCATCCACAAATTAAAAAGAAATTTCAAAGCGCCGCGTCATCTCATGCGTCACGGCCGTTTAGTATGCACTTTTTTTTTTGAGTTAATTTACATGTATTTTTAAATACATGTAAGTTCAATAAATTGTTTCTAAATCAAATTTTTTAAAAAAGTTGTTTTTTATATACCCATTGGGGATGGTCGGCCACCCCATGACCGTGGGGTAAAATTTTGGTGAGCAAAGTCAATGGTCTAAATAACTTCGAGAAACTCTGATAAAGCATCAATAATAACAAACAAGTTTTAGAAAATTTCAAACTTCAAACAAGCTAATTGGTCTACTCCACTCCACGACGGCCCTCTTTGAAGGACATAAATTCTTTGCAAGAAAATTACCTTGTTGTAGAGCTTGCTTGAATTTCACTTGCTTAATTTATTTGAACATCCATTTGAGTAGGTTGAGCCCGAATAAAATCTCACAGAATTATACAAAATCTCATTATATGGAATCTAAATCCTTCTTTATAAAACCTGTGTCCCCTTTAAGAACTTTTGTTCTTGATTTTGTTAATACTTTATAGAAGAAGTTTTTTGTTTGAAAAATTGTTTTGATGTAACATAAATATAAAAATAATTGTGAGAGTTATGTATTTTGCGTGGTTTGTTACTGCTTTTATTTAAAAAAAAAAAAGAAAAAAATTATTACCAAATAAAGCTGAAATTACGAGGAAATAGAGTAAACAACTTGCGTATACGTATCAACTTTTACACGGTCTCTAATATTAGAGTATGATTTTATTTTATTTTTTTTATTGTAACTTGGGATGTGTTACTATCTTAAGCCATTATTGATGTCCCCTTTTTTTTAAGGGAGATAACTGTTGTCCTTTGTTCCAATATTATAATTGCCCATTACCCAAAAAAAAAAAAGTTGATGCTTTTAATGTCCCTACTAAAACATTTTTACGAAAATGGAATGAGATATTATCTATTCATGTACTTTTTATGTAATTATAAAATCAATTTTTCATTTTTCTTTGAATGAAGTGATTATCATTTCCCTAAAAAAAAATAATAATAATAAAAAATGGAACATGTATGTTTTGTATAAAAAATGTTTAGAGTTTTATAATTTTTATTAAAATTTCTTTACAAACTCTTGTGATAATTTAAAAAGTAATTGAGTTTTAATTATAACTCATTATAAAACTCACGTATCAGTCTACATGCGTAGCACAACATAAATATCATTTGATATGAAAATTTAATTATTTAATAATTAAAATGATAAGTGTTATGTAAACTAACACGCAAGTTTATAAAATACTTCAAATAAAAAGTGTACTCACCCTACAACATCCTTTTGGAAGTGGAATGGGGCATATGATTTACTCAAACGACCTTTCAAATGTATTCTTTTATTCTT
Source organism: Corylus avellana (assembly GCF_965113065.1). Lineage (NCBI taxonomy): Eukaryota > Viridiplantae > Streptophyta > Magnoliopsida > Fagales > Betulaceae > Corylus > Corylus avellana. The sequence goes on from NC_142492.1 coordinate 1,140,496, forward strand.
ATTCCCTTTTCTCATTGTCCCAATTGATATGAAATTTCTTTTACTTTGTAACCACATGTTGTGTACCTAGCCCTTGCTGGCCCTTAGGGCTAACTTGTTGGCAATTAATCTACTGGTTAAAATTTTCATGGATATAGTTAGGTCAGCTCAAAAAATTGGGAAGCTATTGATATACATAGCATTCGCTAGATCTATAAGGCTCGTCTACTTTAAGCAACCATCAAGGGCTTACACCTGGAGTAGATAGGCCTTATAACCCCTTGATAGTTTGCTCCCCCAATTTTTTTTAATTTTGCTCACCTTATACCTAAAAGTCTAATTCCGCCCCTTCGGGTGGCGGGATTCTCCAAAGCCTAATACACAAAGGTGAAACCGACCTGCCTATATAAAATGGAGAAGATTTTTTTTCACTAGCAGCCATTAAGCCTCCTTCTAATACTTGGCGTGTTTTACAATATGTTTTATAAAATATTAATTTGGCATATAAAAAAGATTAAAAAAATAAAAAAAAATAAAAATTTCTTAGATGGTCCACCACGCTTTCCTTGAAACTCTATAAATCCTCTCCCTCTTACTGCATGCGACACGCATTTCTCGACGGAATATCCGAATAAACAATATTACTTTCTTATCTTATTATTTTCATACACACAAAAAATTTCCCGAGAAAATTTGAATAATTTTCCATGAAAGTTCTGGTCTTGGGTCGCCGCTTGTCCCTTTCCTTATATAACAAGACCTCCCCTTTACTCTTAATCCCAAATGTTCCCTCGCCCAATTTTCGTCCCCGCACTTTACCACCGATTTTCACGGTCCCCAAACACCACAAGAATTTGATGGCCGCTTGTGTTGGAGCTTCAAGAACCTCCATAACTGAACCCAAACCAGTTTCCCGCGACCCAAACAGGTCTCAAATCGACGACAATGAATACAACTACGTGGAATTCTGCCGACACGTTTCCTGCGTACCCATTTGCCCGGATACGAACATAGACGAGGCTGATCAAGACGAAGATGAACACATCGTTGATCTATGGCTGAAAATGAAAGAAGAAGCTCGGTTCGATGTGGAGCAGGAACCCATATTGACAAATTACTATTACAATTCGATCTGGTCGCATAGTTCATTGGAGAGCGCGTTGGCCAATCATCTTTCAATGAAACTGAGCAATTCGAGTCTTCCTAGCGGTACCCTTTTCGATCTTTTCGTGGGGGTACTTGTGGGGGATGTGGAAATCACGGGGGCCGTGAAGGATGATCTGAGAGCAGTGAAGGAGAGGGACCCTGCTTGTATAAGCTACGTGCATTGCTTCTTGAATTTCAAAGGGTTTCTTGCTTGCCAAGCACATAGGGTGGCACATAAGCTGTGGTCACAAGGCAGGAAGGTCTTGGCTTTATTGGTTCAGAACAGGGTGTCTGAGGTTTTTGCGGTGGATATCCATCCGGGAGCTAAGATTGGGCGTGGGATATTGCTCGATCATGCCACCGGTGTGGTGGTCGGAGAGACGGCTGTGATTGGGAACAATGTGTCAATTTTGCACAATGTGACATTGGGAGGGACTGGGAAGGTTTGTGGGGACAGGCACCCAAAGATTGGTGATGGGGTGTTGATAGGGGCAGGGACTTGTATTCTGGGGAATATTAGGATTGGGGATGGGGCTAAAATTGGGGCTGGTTCGGTTGTGCTTAAGGATGTTCCACCTAGGACAACAGCGGTTGGGAACCCAGCTAGATTGGTTGGGGGGAAGGACAACCCAGTTAAGCTTGATAAGATTCCTGGTTTAACTATGGACCATACTTCACATATACATGAGTGGTCTGACTATGTTATTTAGGGGCATGTCTCAGTTTTTTTTCTTATGCTCCTTTTGTATTCTGATTAGCTTCTTATAACCCGGGTTTCTTGTCTGTGTTGTAAGTGAGAATAGAAGTTCTCCTAGTAGCAAACAGGGTACCCTTAAGCTGCTAATGTATCTATGTTGAAGGGCTGTTTTATGTTTGTAATATTACAACCTGCCATGACTGTCTGTGATCATGTGCTGCTATATAAAGTTTTTTTTTTCTTTTGTTATGGGATGGTTTCCTGCTTTCTTTATTCTTCTTTTTATTATTATTATCTTAATTATTATTAGTACTATTTTTGTTTTCTTATGATCAGGATGTGATTTTGTGAATCAAAGGCTGAGTACTTGTGAATAGCATGATTCTCCAAGGCGATTCACTTTCAGTTATAAGGTCAGGTTGCAACAGGGTTGAAAAACCTCTTGGCTTATTGAGTCTGCGATTTATGATATATGTCCCATTCTGAAGGATATGGTGTTTCTGGTCTGTCATTTACGTAGATTAGCCAATTTTGAAGTCCATAATTTGGTGAAGTGGGTTGCTTGTTGTGATTGTGAATGGTCGTGCCTATCCCCATCTCCATTTTTTCTAGGTTCGTTTGATAATTTTGCTTTTTGGTTGAGAAGTGTTGTGACTTATATAAACGTACAAGTAGTTTTGAGTGTTTTGTATTTGAAGTTGTTTGTTGATTTTTTCTTTTTTGTTGGTAGTATATCAAAGTGTCTTGGAGAAGCAATAAAGGAAGTTCCACTTTTTTACTTGCTGGGGGAAGTAGTCCAGCTTTACTTGTGCCAAGTCAAGGTTTTCACCATCATGGATGAAGATTTGGGGAAAGGTTTAGTCTGAATAGAAGGGTATAGACTATAGATCGTGATAAACTGAAGACGTGTGCAAATCACTGCAACAAAGAGGACTACTGTGAGATTGTTTAGCTTTCACCATCCGCCTATGATGGAAGTAGAAACCATGTAGATATAAGCAGTTGGGGCATATATGCAAGTACTCTCCTGACATCTAGTTGAGAGAATGAGGAGGAGAGGTAGTTGAAGCAGAGAAAATTATGGGTGTATAAAATGAGCCATTTGCTTCTCCCCTCCACAATTGAGATTACACTGGGATTTATGTGATTTTTTCCAGAAGGGAAGAAGAGTATGCAAATTAAATTATGCAGAACCTGAAAATTGCCAAGGCTATGGAGGAAAAGAGCTGCAAATTTACGTGGAAATGTATGACAGCGTTTGAAAATTAAGTTTGCTTGAAACTTAACAAAAAATTTCTGCCAGTTTCCCAACTTGTTTCTTGTTTCTCCTGGTAAAGTCATCTTCACAAAATTCATTTCCCACATCCTCGACGCATTTGCATTATGTAGTAAAGATTGTTTAATCGCAGTATGTTCATCACCAAAGGCTCCAGAGATTAGGCTTGAAAAGGTTGCAGACTATGAAAGAAGCTAAATTCAAGCCAGTTAAAAGCTTTAGATGATCAGAAAGCCACTCATGAGCTGGATTCCCCACCCTTTCAAAATCCCAACAAACACAAACTAAAATAGATGTTGGCAGCCAATGATGAAATCTGCACAAGCCGTCACTTCTTGTGAAAACTTCAGAGAGCTACCAAATTGACCACACCGTTAATGACATTCATGTCTAGTGTGCCGTCAGGTGTGACTTGATTTTGATCATCGTGGGCTCCAAGTTTGCTCTTTTTCTTCTTTCTTTCAAGAAGGAGAGCAGTGGCGTGTTTCCCTTCTCCTACCACAATTAGGAGATCTTTTAGCCGCCTCTCACTTCTGTAAAGAGTATTCTTTTCGGCGATTCATTGAACAAGTGTGAGAGACAGTGAAGATAGCCGCCCGCAACAAAGTTTCTTACTATGCTTGAGCCATATTGTGAGATGGTGAGAGAGACAGAGCAGCCACTCGTGAGAGGTGGATTTGGGTATATTAGGACTTTGGTTTCTAGTAATTTTTTTCTTTATTATTATTTTTACTCTTTTTTTTTTTTTTTTAATTTTTTTTATTAATGATATTTTCTCATAGTCGTCTTTGCTTGTAGGTATAGGCTTGTTAAGCTAAACCACATAAATCTTGGTATTTAGCATGATTGACTTATTTTATTTTGTTCTTTTCTGCTTCTTTGTGATATGAAAAAATTATTTTGTCATAATAAATTAGTATCGGGATAAAAAATTAATTTGTCGCAACAATTCAAGCTAGTGTTCATGATAATCGCTTTAATGATAAGTGGGTCTTATGTGCCCTAAAAAGAATTTGTTTAGTACCTATAAGTCAATCAGTGGTGGCTCAATCTTGATTAGAAAATGTAACCTACAAGATTATTGGTATTGGTACGATTAGAATAATAATGCATGACATAACATTTTCTTTAAAAATTCAGTTTCTTTTTATTTTTGGTGGGGTCATAACCATCATTGGCCTTCATATGGCTCTGCCACTGAGTCCAATATAAGAACAGTAGACAAAACAATAAGTTTTATTAATGCTCATTCAATTTTAATCATTAATTAATTTAAAGCAAATTTGAGTGTATAATTAGTATAGCAATATTGTATGTGTGCTTACCATCTTCTAATACCTTGGAAAGAGTAAACCAATCATGAATTGTTGGCTTTAATTATTGTTATGCATAGGAGTAAAAAATTGATCGTAAGATTTACTTGCCCTTCTCTATTTGGAATTGGAGGGACCCTCATGCTCAGGATTACTATAACAAACGGCTAGGATGCATAGAACAAGTGCCACAAGACATTCACCTCAAATTAAGAAGGTCTTACTCGCAACTAGCTAGTTGAGACCGGCAGAAGTGTTTTTTTGTGATGTCTTGTCTGTGTTTTACTTTGTTCATCTTAACAAACAGCCCAATATACATAATTCTCTTTTTTCAAAGAAAATTTGTTTTCACTTTATGTCACCTAAAAATATTTTTTGAAATAAAAAATAAAAAACACCCCCAAACACTTTAACAAATATACTCTTAATTTTTTATTTTTTTTTTTATTTTTATTAATGTGTTTTAAGGGGGTGTTTTTTTGTTTGAAAAAGTGTTTTGATGTAATATAAATGTGAATATTGTTTTTGTGTTTCTAGTATTTGGGTTGTTAGTTAATATTTCTGTTTTGCCAAAAAAAAAAAAAAAAAACCTGTTAAGGTTTTTAGTGTTGACAAATTTAGTGTCAGAACATGCTTAGTTAGTAAGCCTTAGGTTTAGGCTGAGTCGGGATCAAAATGCGGTTGAAGAAACATCAAGAATTGAAGTTTGGAGTAGCTTGATCCATCGTTCAATATGTAGTTTTTTCACTCGAAACCCTAGTGCATGATCAACCAAGTTTATGACGGTAACAACATAAGTCTTTTATAAGTAGAAAACCTACAACATAAGCCTTTTATAGTAGATGCATTTGGAGTTGCTGGCTCCTATAATGGTTTTACTTTTCGAAGAGTTACTCAAAAAAGTTTATACTTCCTCACCAAATCTTTGTGTTATTTATTTTTGCTTACTCTCATTGTGGTGGTAATATATGTGGCGATTAATTTAATAATCGTTTGTTTGGTTAATTGAGCTATTTCATAATTGAGGTCTAAACTAAAGCTTTGAAAGACAGAAAATAAAAATTTTAACAAACACAAAGACAAAGTAGCTAGGGAATGGAGAAATGCTACATGCAGTACAGTGAAAATCACTATTAAATTTTGTGGATTTGATGGTAATTTTTACTATCATATCAAGAAATGTACCTAAGAGTAAGCACTTAAAAGTGCATGTAGCATTTCTCCGGGAAGGGGCATCAACAATATGCTGCTTTTTCTAGTAGGAAGAATGCAGGATACCAATCAAGTAGAAGACAAACCAGAAATCAAGATACCAAGGCTCCACAGAAGGCATAAATATGGATGCATGAGAGAAGCAGTAATTCTCATCCACAGTTCTAACTAGCTACTTTCCTCACATGGAGCTCCAAATGTTCCCCTTTCCTATCCTGCTCACCTTCTTTCTCTTTATCTTTGCAGCACTGAAAATAAGCAAGAGATCATCCAAAACCAACTCAACCTCAAATCTACCCCAGGGCCATGGAAGCTTCCTATCATGGGAAACTTGCACCAGTTGGTTGGCTCTCTTCCCCATCGTGCATTGAGAGACCTTGCCAAGATACATGGTCCTCTCATGTATCTTCAGCTGGGAGAAGTTCCCACCATTGCAGTTTCATCTCCAGAGTTAGCCAAGGAGGTGATGAAAACCCATGATTCTAACTTTGCAACAAGGCCTAGCATTCTAGCTTCAGAAATCATGTCTTATGATTCTGCAGACATTGTCTTTGCTCGATATGGCAATTACTGGAGACAACTAAGAAAAATTTGTGTGCTAGAGCTTTTAAGCTCAAAACGTGTTGAACTTTCCGACCAATTAGAGAAGAAGAGCTGTCAAACCTCATCAAATGGATTGCTTCAAAAGCAGGATCTTCTATCAATCTCACAGAGAAATTGTTTTCAACCATGTCTATCATTACTGCAAGGGCAGCCTTTGGTAAGCAATGCAAAGATCAAGACAAATTCCTGTCGGCTGTGCTGGAAGTTTTTATGGTGGCTGGAGGTTTCGAAATTGCAGATGTTTTTCCTTCTGTTAAACTGCTTCATCTGATCAGTGGGATGAGGATAAAACTTGAGAGGTTGCATCAAGTAGCTGACAGGGTGCTGGAAAACATCATCAATGAACATAAAGGGGCCAAGGCAAAAACAAAATCAGGAGAGGCTGCTGCAGCCATAGAAGATTTGGTAGATGTTTTCTTATCCTTTCAAGAGCATGGTGGAAGTGAGTTTTCCTTAACTAACGACAACATCAAAGCTGTAATCCTGGTAATTATATTCACCTTTTGCTGATATCATGATTACCATAATTATCATTATCTTCACCGACCCCAATTTTCCTATAAATACGAGTTTTTTTGTATCGTAAACTTCATCAAAAAATAAGAGCAAGATATAGTTCTTTTGAGCTCTTCCCTAATGATGGACGAGCGTGTCTAATACCAAACAACCCATAAATCTTTATCTTCTCGTGTTCTCTTTCTTCTTTCTCTCAGAACCTACTTGGAGTCACTCAGATATCTTTCTTTCTATTGCTTTAAAGGGATTTTTTTTTTTTTTTTTTGGAAGTGCATGATTCAAACTTCATTGATCCCTTTCAGGACATGTTCAGTGCTGGGAGTGAGACATCAGCCACAACCATGACTTGGGGAATGGCAGAAATGATTAAGAATCCAACAGTGATGAAGAAGGCACAAACTGAGGTGAGAGAAGTCTTCAATAGAAATGGGAAGGCCGATGAAACAGCCATGAATGAGATGAAGTATTTGAAGTTGGTTGTTAAGGAGACCCTGAGATTACACCCTCCTGCTCCTCTGCTAGTTCCTAGAGAATCTAGAGAGAGGTGTGAAATTAATGGGTATGAAATTCCTGTCAAAACTAAAGTCATTGTTAATGCTTGGGCAATTGGAAGAGACCCCAAATATTGGAATGAACCTGAGAAGTTTGATCCAGAGAGATTCCTTGATAACCCTATAGATTTTAAGGGGACAAATTTCGAATTTATCCCATTTGGAGCAGGGAGGAGGATTTGCCCAGGGATGACATTTGGGCTTGTCAGTGTTGAGTTTGCACTTGCAATGTTTTTGTACCATTTTGATTGGAAACTTCCTGATGGAATGAAGCATGAAGACATGGACATGGCTGAGACCTCAGGCCTCAGAGCTAGAAGAAAAGCAGATCTGCACTTGATTCCCACTCCATATTATCCGGTTGCCAGTTGAATAATTAAGCTCAAGAATGGAAGATATATAGAAGTTTCATTGCTCTTTGGATCTTTATCATAGCCATATCATGTACAAATCTATTGCAATGTGTTATGGGATTTCTTTGAGTTAAATAATGCATTGCTAATAAAGGTGATCAGTGTATTAAAAAATGCTATAGGGTGTTCGTGACATATGAAGCAAGAGAACTGCTACATGCCTAGGTGAAGTACATTAAAAACATCATACAGCTATCTTGTTCTGCCAAAGACAAACCAGCAGCATATGTCAGGATCTCCCTTTGGTCCCAAAACCAGCAGCATACGTCAGCAGCTATTTTGTTCTACTTGAACTATCACCTGTTTTGAGAAGACTCCTCAAATTTCAAACTCTCAATTTAACTCTATGCAATTTTAAAAAAAAAATGAACATGCAAATACAGTAAATAAGCCCCATTACAATTTTTTGCAGAGGATTGTGCTATTATTGAATATAAATAATACTCAATTACGAAATAGAAGTCAAACAAAAACACACTAGTTAACCTGAAGAATGATATATAAAATAAACAAAACAGAGAGAGACGTGGAGTGATGTAGAGGTTGTAAAATCTAGAAGGCATGCATAAAAAAAGAATTTTGAATGTTGAAAGGCATTAAAAGAAAAATATGGGGAGAGAGGGATTGGATGTTGTAAAATGTTTTTTTGCAGCTATATGCCTTGACTTTCGTGTATTTAAATATTACATCACTTCAACATTAATGTGTGTATATATATATATATATATATATATATATAGATGTCGATTATGATGAATCATAGAATCTACTGTTTGTTTATGTTTTTCTTGTCAAGCCCTGCAATTACCCACGTACGTCTCTCTATCTCTCTCTACTTAAACACACTTTTTTATGATATTCAATTTTAAGCATTCTTTAAGTCAAAACTTGGCTTATATATATATATATACACGAACACGATAAGAGATAACCATTCACGTGTGAGATATATATACCTCCTAATATACATACCCTCACATGTGTCACTAGTAACATCGTATGAGAAAATTATGCCACTTTGGCACAACTTATTGGATACTGTGTAGATCAATAGTCACTTTTAATGTCGTTAGTATAATGAGACGATAAAAATAATTGGTTAGCGGCTTCTCCTATAGAACTAGAAGGATGAAAATAGTGTGAAGTGGACGTCGTTTCTGCTAAAATGTAGTGAGATTGACGTCCATTTTCTTTTAGGGCAAAGTTTTTTTTCAAATTGGATTAAAATGATTTCCTCCAACCTAATCTATAATAATAACATGTGTTCTTTGAGCATGTAAAAATCACATATTTTTTTAATAATAGGGATAGCATCGACATAAGAAGCTCCTCTTTCAGAAAGTGGCAAGATTACAACCTAGTAGAAGACAAAACATAAATTATGAGGAGAGAATATTTCCAACCTAGAAAGTCGAAACCAAAGTACTTAAAATAAGAAAAGAATATTTTACACTCTAACTAGATCTAAGGCTTCACAGAATGCATAAATATGAGATGCAATGTCACCATTATGAGCAGTAACCCTCCAAGTGATCACATATCATGGAGTTCCAATTGTTATCTTTCCCAATCCTGTTTATGATCATGATGTTTATAATGGTCCTGAAAAAAAGGGAACAGATCCACTTTAAATCTACCCCCAGGGCCATCGAAGCTACCTATAATAGGAAGCATGCACCACTTCATTGGCTCTCTTCCCCATCGTGCACTAAGAGACTTGGCCAAGAAACATGGACCTTTGATGCATGTTCGACTGGGGGAAGTTTCCACCATTGTTGTTTCATCTCCAGAGCTTGCCAAAGAGGTGATGAAAACCCATGATTCCATCTTTGCATCAAGGCCTAGTATCCTAGCTTCAACCATCCTGTCTTATGATTCTACAAGCATTGCCTTTGCACCATATGGCCATTACTGGAGACAACTAAGAAAAATTTGCATACTAGAGCTTTCCCGAGTCCCGACCATTTAGAGAAGAAGAGCTGTCAGGTCTCATCAAATGGATTTCTTCCAAAGCTGGATCTCCAATCAATCTTACCCAGAAAGTGTTTTCAATAATATTTGGCATTACTTCCAGGGCTGCCTTCGGAAAGACATGCCAAGAGCAAGATAAATTCATATCAATTGTGAAGGAATCTATTGAGTTGGCTGGAGGTTTCAATATTGCAGATGTATTTCTCATATAATGAAGAACATGATCAATGAACACAAAGAAGCAAAGGCAACAACAAGAGCAGGAGAGGCTGCAGCAACAGCAGAAGATTTGGTAGATGTTCTCTTAAAATTTCAGGAGCATGGTGACAGTGAGTTTTCCTTAACTAACGACAACATCAAGGCTGTAATCATGGTAATCTCATTCACCTTCTGCTGATATATCATGCTTTTCTACTTCCACACAATTCCACTCAAACCTCTTCATCAATCTATTTATCTCTTTTTATTAGTTTAAGCTTTTAGGATAAGCATTGATTTAACATGATATCAAAGCTGATGTTCAGAATTCAAACACCGTGAAGTTTGACCTCCATTGTGATGGGGTGTGATGAAATATAAATTAAATGATTAAATTCATCTCTTGCTACAAGCATAAACTTAAACTTTTGAGATAAGTGGTGATTGAATAACACCTTTCAGGACATTTTTGCCGCCAGGGGTGAGACATCAGCCACAACCCTGAACTGTGCAATGTCGGAAATGATAAAGCATCCAAGAGTGATGAAGAAGGCACAAGCAGAGGTGAGAGAACTCTTTAACAGAAAAGGGAGAGTTGATGAAACAGCCATTGATGAGATGAAATATTTGAAGCTTGTTGTTAAGGAGACCCTGAGATTACACCCTCCTGCTCCTCCGTTACTTCCAAGAGAGTGCAGAGAGAAATGTGAAATTAATGGGTACAAAATTCCTGTCAAAACTAAAGTCATTGTGAATGCATGGGCAATTGGAAGAGACCCCAGATATTGGACTGAACCTTAGAGTTTTGATCCAGAGAGATTCATTGATAGGTCTATTGGCTTCAAGGGGACTAATTTTGAGTTTATCCCATTTGGAGCTGGAAGGAGGATATGCCCAGGCATGGCATTTGGCCTGGTTAGTGTTGAGGTTCCACTTGCACTGCTTTTGTACCATTTTGACTGGAAACTTCCCAATGGAATGAAGCATGAAGAATTGGACATTACTGAGTTCTATGGAGTTACAGTAAGAACAAAATATGATCTGCAATTAATTCCAATGCTTAATTATATATAATCCCTTGCCAGTTGAGTAATCACAGTCATGAACTGTGAGATTTATGAAAAATTTACTCTCTTTAGTTCACAGTATGTGTAAGAAGTTGTGTTAAAAACAAGTACACCTCAGTTGTTGTGGCCCTTCATTGATGTGTTAAGTTAAGCAGCTTGATTTCCTGTGTGTTGGTAGCTGTTAGAGAAAGAAACAGTGTATTTTGTATGTGGAGGAATCTAGTACTCATAATAGAATTTATTGGGCTAACTTTATTTTATATAGGTGAGAGTATGGGCTTCTTTTTCTGTGTCCAAAAATGGCCCATCCCATTATGAACCAAAAAAGGAAAGAAATAAATATAACAATCTTCTACTTGGACAACATAAGTCATTCGATTGCAAATTGAAAAACAAATGCTAGCAAGCGTCTCAAAATATAAAAGAAATGTGTAAAATATGAGAATTCTCTAGTCCTTTTTATAGCATTACTCAAAACTTATTTTGACTCGGATGTCAGGACGGTTACTTGACGACCATCTAACAATTGAGCACCGCAAGGCTTTTTAGAGCTTCAAACAAGGAACGTCATGACGTTCATCTGACTATAAGAATAAAAACTACAAAATATATATCAATCTCTTTTTCACACCAAATACTTAGGTGATGAAGAGATTATACAAGCAGAGTTTTGTACACCTAACATACTTCATTAGAAACTCCAATATAGAAAAATAGTTCTCTTCTAAATATTTCCTGTTAGCCTCTTAAACTGATCAAACACCTTAATAATAACAGCTAAAGATTTCACATCATCTGATTAACATTAAGAAATCATCTGCAAAACGAAAATGAGTGATATGTAAATTTGAGTACTTAGGGATGAAATTTGAACAAACTTGCTCCCTCCACTGCCTTAGTCATTAACTTTGTCAAAACCTCCATTACTATATATAACAAAGAGATAAGGTGACAATTTATCACCCGAACACAAATCTAACGCAAATCTTTTTTTTCTTTTGAAGAAATCAAGTAGACAAAGGGACGTTAGTAATGCTGTAATAACTTAGCGAAAAATGCTAGCTACATTTGCGTTAACACCTTAAAATGACTAATTACTTTGAAACTTTCATAGAATTTTTTATAAAGGTCAATGAATGATGAAACCCAATTAAGAGAGTCATACACTTAATTCTCTTAATTTCATAATTAATGTCTACTTTCAGAGTGCATCTAGCTTTCCATTTCTCTTTCTCTTTACCTTAGGAACAAGTGTAATGATAGTTACAATTACCACTCCCAAAAGCTTACACCATTTGCAAAGAAATTCTTTATTGCTTCAATCACATCAAATCGAAAAATAGGCCAAGCCTTCTGATTGAGCAATAGCTACTACTATCTGAGAGTTGGAAATATGTGCTTAATTGCACTATCTTTTTTTCCTTCTAAGTAGTGCTTGCACTATCTGATTCTCCATATTTTCTTCTTCCTACCCAAAATGACGTCATTGAGATCCAAGTAGATTTTGGTTTATTTGATTAGGTTCCTCCACTTTTACCCATTACTGTTAATAATAAAAGATTCAACCGAACTAAGTCTCATGATTTTTTCCTTCGCATTGAAGAGTTTTCTACGTAAAAATTTAGTATCTTGCTTGATTTATTATTTCTGCAATGTTTGTGAGCTAATTTTGGAGCTAAAAGTTGTTATTGGCCTATTTGAATTGCAAAAAATTAATAAATAAATAAACAGCTATGTATTTGTCATTAGCATTCACCCTAACACAAAGCACCTACAAAGTGAACAAAGAACTTGGCCCTAGGTTTAGAGAAAACCTAGAGAGAAAAAACTGTGCTCCCTCCTCTTTCCCCTCCCCCCCTACTCCCCTCCTCTTTCCTCCCCCTCCCCTTCTTGTTTTTTCCTTTCTTTTTTCATTTTTTTTTGTTTTTGTTTTGTTTTTTCGACTAGTCCAATTGCTTTGGCCATCCATTTGTTTATGTTGTGTTGCCTCCATCCGCCCTTATCTACCACGTGTTGGCCAGTGCGCTTCGCCTACTTCTCCTCAGCTGTGTAGCTGTTTGCTGGTTTTTTATTGTGTTTTTGTTATTTTTTAGTAAGGGTTTGACTTCTCCTTAGATCTGCTTTCATGAGCGATCTTTGGGGTGAAGGTTTTTGTCTCGACTTTTGGGTCAACGAGGATTAGTTTCAGTGTGAGAATTTTGCTCTTATGGCCGATAAAATAAAAATTGAGAATATGGGCTACCTATGTATCAGATTGAGTTTGTCTACAGCATATAATTTATCAGAGTTTTATGCTCTTGATTTTTTTTCAATGAATGAATATGAAAGATTCTCCTCAAAAAAAAAAAAAAAAACACACACACGCACAAAACACCTGCATCCCTTTTTTTAAAAAAAAAAAAAAAAAAAAAAATTGACCTAAGTTTTATGGTGCTTACTTTTCATTATAAGTTAAAATATGTGTGTGAAAATACATGCTAAAGGTTATACACCAATAAATACTGAACATGTATTCTTTTTTTTTTTTTTTTCTTTTTTGAAATGTACCAAACATCTACTTAATGAAAAGTATAAAAGAAAAAAAAAATAGCAAGAATGACACTTGAATTCTGATGATCAAAATATTAATAGAAAATTAGTAGGAAACTCTAATATTGTTGATGTGATACTTATTATATTATAATACAAATAAAACCCATAAAGTTATAATAATTTTAGAAAAAATAGAGAGTAAAATAAACAAAAGCTTCTCTCTTCTTTTTAATACAAAATAAAACACACATTTCACTCAATATTTAATGCAATCAAATAAATTTCTTTCAACACTTCCAAAAAATGCTAGAAAATTCGAGTAAATCAAAAAAAAAAAAAAATCTAATAAAATATTCAAATGAATTAAAACATAGAATCTTATTGGTGTGATACCTATTATATTTCAATACAATGAAACTTTCTAGAGAAACGAACATAAAAATAATTAATTTACAGTCGTGAAAAATTTATATATAGATACACAAAGATAAATCCAAAAATGATATGATAAGTGTTCTACAAAAATGAAGAAGAAGCATTTTTAAAGGAAAATTCTTTTTGGTTACCTCTACAAATATGAAGAAGAAGTATCTATGTATCTATTTATACATAGATACCCTAGCATATAACTCGCGCTCTGCGCATGGTTCTTTATTATATTTGATTTTAAAACTTAAACTACAGTCAAAAAAAAAAAAAAAAAAAAAAAAACTTAAACGCATCTTAAAAAAAAACCTTAAAAATATGCTTGAAAATCCGAGTAAATTACACAAAAAAAAAAACAAAAAAACAAAAAAAAAAAAAAACAAAATCCATAAACATTCAAATGAATTAAAACATAAGACCTTTAATTTTAGTTTAATTTATATAAATTAGAATATGTTAAAACATTGTTGGTCTGGAAAAAAAAAAAAGGTTAAGAAGAATAATTACCTCCAACTTGAATTTTTAGGCCAATAGATTATGTTTTTGTTAATATTGGAGAGTGGAGAAAGAGAAAGATAGAGATGGAGAGAAAAAAGAGGAGAGATATTAATGTTGAAAAGTGGAGGGAGAGAGATGTTTTTTTTTTTTTTTTGAAATTAAGAGAGAGAGATATGTTGAATGAAAGTGACAGACTTGGAGAGAAAAAAGAGAGAGAGACGTGGAGAGAGAGGAGAAAAAAGGAGAGAGAGAGAGAGAGAGAGCGAGAGATATGAACCAGTTCAAGTGAGAAATGTGGAATGAGAGTGAATGACTTGGAGAGAGAGAGAGAGAGTGAGAGAGAGAGAGAGAGACGTTGAGAGAGAGGAAAAAAAGAGAGATAGAGAGAGAACAAAAATATGAACCGTTCAATTTTTAACTGTTCAGTTTTTTAAATAATGAGTTAAAAAATCGGTTTAGTCTTTCAAAAAAATTGATGTTTCAATAAAGATTTAATACAATCAAATAAATCATCTATCTTATTTTAATACAAATAAAACCTATATAATTCCTAATATTAAAAGAAAAATAAGCAAAATAATATTGCTTTCAAAAGTAGAGAAAAAAAAAAAAAAAAAAAAAACCTTAAAAAAATACTTGAAAATCCGAGTAAATTACACCAAAAAAAAAAAAAAATCCACAAACATTCAAATGAACTAAAACATAAGACCTTTAATTTTAGTTTAATTTACATAAATTAGAATATGTTAAAACATTGTTGGTCTGAAAAAAAAAAAAAAAAAAAGGTTAAGAAGAATAATTACCTCCAAGTTGAATTTTTACGCCAATAGATGTTTTTGCTAATGTTGGAGAGTGGAGAAAGAGAAATCTAGAGATGGAGAGAAAAAAGAGGAGAGATATTAATGTTGGAGAGTGGAGGGGGAGAGATTTTTTTTTTTTGAAATTAAGAGAGAGAGAGAGAGATGTTGAATGAGAGTGAAAGACTTGGAGAGAAAAAAGAGAGAGACATGGAGAGAGAGGAAAGAAAAAGGAGAGAGAGAGAGATGTGGAACGACTTGGAGAGAAAAAGAGAGAGAGAGAGAGAGAGACGTTGAGAGAGAGGAAAAAAAGAGAGATAGAGAGAACAAAAATATTGAGGTCTTATATTTTATTATATATTTTTTTTTTCGTTTTTTGATTTACTCGAATTTTCTAGCATTTTTTTGGAAGTGTTGAAAGAAATTTATTTGATTGCATTAAATATTGAGTGAAATGTGTGTTTTATTTTGTATTAAAGAGAAGAGGGAAGCTTTTGTTTATTTTACTCTCTATTTTTTCTAAAATTATTAGAACTTTCTGGGTTTTATTTGTATTACAATATAATAAGTATCACATCAACAATATCAGAGTTTCCAGCTATTTTTCTATTAATATTTTGATCATCAGAATTCAAGTGTCATTCTTACTATTTTTTTTTTTTCTTTTATACTTTTCATTAAGTAGATGTATGGTACATTTCAAAAATAAAAATAAAAAAAAATACATGTTCAGTAATTTACTAGTGTATAACCTTTAGTATGTATTTTTACACACCTATTTTAACTTATAATGAAAAGTAAGATAGGATGCGTTTAAGTTTTAAAATTAAATTATAATGAAGAATCCCGCGCATAGCGCGGGTTATGTGCTAGTTCTAATAATATAGCACATTAATTTGTTCAAGATGCTATCATTCTAGCGAGAAAATTGGAAACAAAGGATGATCATTCAAAAACAGAGGGAGTATTGGCGTATTTAAAGCCCCGAAAGAATTGACCGCATCAACGAAAGATCCGGCAAATACCATATTTTTAAGGTAATCAACAACCCATATTTAAGTTTTTTAAGGTATTCAACAATTTACTAATTCAAAAGCTCATTTTCTTATCTGATTTTTTTTTTTTTTTTCAAGGGATTCCATATCAGTCTCATTCATAGAAATCATGAGCATAAAGCTCTTACAAGCAACCATAGCCAAAATTACGAGGTTACAAGCGTCACATATGACGTATTACATTCCAGACCCAAAACCAATCTACTAACCCATGACTAATCTTCATATTAAAAAACAGATTTGTGCCAAACAGACTCAAACTAATGCATATGTAGTGCTTATTCATCGGAATTGAGGGTAAACAAACCCCTAATCGAAACTCCTCCTCATTGACCCGAAAGTCAAGATAACGTTTACATCCATAACCCAAAAGTCTAGACCATAGCAAATAACCCAGAGGGCATCGCGCATGCAGATCGGGAGGGGATAGAGCCTTATTACAAGCAAAAACATGAAATAAAAGCGTACAGGGAAATAAAGGGACTAAAACAAAAATACAATCAGAATAGAAAAAAAGGGACAAACAACAAATGGAAACCAACATAACAGGGAAAAAACCGAAGAATCACACTAAGCGGGAAATGGCAGCCGGAAGGAAGCCAATCGCGTGCTGGCCGGAAACAGACGCGAAAGGTGGCGTTGAAGCTCATCGCGGGGGGATACGAGGAAAGACTCGACAACGGATGGTGGGCGGCACAGCGGGCACGGAGGAGATCGGCGTCGCACACAAAACAAACTGAGGGGGAGTTTGAATGAATCCCCCAAGAGCATCACCCACAAAGTGTGATAAACAGGAAAGACAACAAAAACAACACAACAAAATACACGGCAAAAGACAGACATAAAGGAAAGGAAATAAAACAACCAGAAATGAAATCAAAAAAACAGCCGGAGAGAACCGAAATCAAACCACATCCGGAGAGAAGGATCTAGTGCAAAAGGTGTGATGGGCACTGGCGGATCCGAGTAGCAAAGTGGTAGAGCACGTGTCGAGGTGGAACAGGCGATGAGCGATTGATCGAGCAGAGGACGACACGAACCGGAGCTAAACCCGAACCAGCAACCGGCATGGCAGATGGAGAAGGGTGGAAGATCGGCCTCCAAAAAAACCCTAAAATCAGAAAAGGGGCGGAGAGGGAGGGAGAGGAAGAAAACGCCCAAAGAACAAGGGACATCAAGTAAATAGGCTAACTCTAGGGCGGTAGGAGAAGAGGATGAGGGGATGAGGGGGGAGGGGGAGAACTGACGACACTCTCTGCTAAAGATGAAACTCTAGCAGAGATCTAAATTGCTTCCCCATAATAGACTTTAAATTTTCTTAGCTGTTTGTTGATTTTTTATTGTGTTTTTGTTGTTTTTTAATAAGAGTTTGACTTCTCCTTAAATCTCTTCATAAGCAATCTTTGAGGTGGAGGTTTTATCTTGACATTTGGGTCAAGGCGGATTAGTTTCGGCGTGAGAATTTTGCTTCTATGGCCGAGAAAATAAAAGTTGAAAATATGAACTACCTATGTATTAGATTGAGTCTATCTGGAGCATATGATTTATCAGAGCTTTATGCTCTTTGATGTAAGGGCTTTATGTTCTTGATCTTTTTTCAATGAATGAATATGAAAGATACTCCTAAAAAAAAATAATAAAAAAAAAGAGCACATGCATCCTATTTTTTTTAAAAAAAAATTGACCTAAATTTTTAATTTTTCTAATCACATCCTTTAAGTAGCCGATTATTCTAATAATATTGCATGTTAATTTGTTCAAGATGCTATCATTCTGGCGAGAAAATTGGAAACAAAGGATGATCATTCAAAAACAGAGGGAGTATTGGTGTATTCAAAGCCCCGAAAGAATTGACCGCATCAACAAAAGATCCGGCAAATATACCATATTTAAGTTTTTTAAGGTAATCAACGACGTTAACTCCTCTTCAAATTTTATGTGTCTTTCTTGCTCTCTATCCGCTATCCATTATGCTGAAAGGAAAGAATCAATTTTGATGGGTTTAATGCTTCTTTTGCAAGCCGTTTGGCCGTGCCATTCAAAGTCCGCTAGACATGGTTGACCTTCCAACAATGTAGAGAGCTCAAAACCCGCCTAGTTTCATCAATTAGATGTCCACACTGGCTCAAATTTTCTCCCTCTTTTTTCAGGGCCCTGCTCCACTCAAAGAGCATCACCTTCAAGTACTACCCTAAAAAATCCCAATTCTCGACCAAAATTTACAGCTGACAGATGTTAAATTAATAGTTATCCCAAAAACTTAAGCTTATAGGAAGAAGTAAATGTAATCATTTAATCATTACTTTAACACTCTTCTTCACGTGTGGGCTCAAACTCCTTTTCAATAGGTGAAACCCAACACATAGAGTATTTAATTGAAAATTGGGGGTGAAATGACGGAATCAAGGTTCGATCCCAGAACTTTTGGCTCTGATACCATATTAAATTACCAGTTATCCCAAAAACTTAAGCTTATAGGAAGAGGTAAATTTAATCACTTAATCATTACTTTAATTTGCAATATCTTCCTCAAATTAAAAAATTGTGATATATATATATATATATATATATAAAACTTTTTCAATAATGCAAAAAATTGAAAAGGTTGCCTCATGTTTTGTTTGCTTGCTCCAATTATTTTTGTATGGGTGGGTACGTGGATCCATCCTTGGTTGTCCAATCTCCATTTGTCGGTTTTTGTAGGGGTAATGCTAGAAAAAAGGTTTTTTTTTTTTTTCTTTTATTTTTTTTAAGTGGGTGTAACTTTTAAAAATATAATCTGATCAAAATTCAATAGTGATCCATTTCAAATTCAGTAATAATTTTAAAAGCTGCATCACCTTGAAATGAACAAAAGACAAAAATCTTCTTCTTAACATTACTCAATTCTTCACACTCTAAAACTTATCCCCCTTCAACTGACTATTGACGATCGTGTTGTTTATCCAAGTGAGGTTTAAGGAGGGTTGAAGGGTATTTCGAAGGTTATGCTCCTATTTGGATCCCCTCCATTGTGGATTCGAAAATGGTTAAAAAGTCTCGAGACAGTCATGCTCATTCTCAATATTTCTTGCTTGTCTGCAATTTGCTCCGTTTAAGAAACTTTGCATACTTTTATTGCCTTTATTGGTTATTCCTGTTACTTTAACCCGACTCGTTGTTTTTTATTGTTATGTAATTTCTCATTTCCCTTTTCTCGTATCGAATAAAAAAAAAAAAAAAACCCTTTTGCATTAAGCCACAAACATGGAGAGGGCGATCCCATATCAAGTTACCAATCCTCAAGTTTATCTGATCATGTAAATATATATTATATTGCAGCGTTGAGATTCCCATTTGTTTGCTTCAGGTGGGGTCTTTCATTAGTTGTCGTCGAGTGAGCCATGCTTTGAACAATTATACAACAACTTTATACATGTCAGACTTGCTTGTCGTGTCAAATGAGTTTTTATGTTATGTATCAAGTTTAAGTTACATTGAAGTGTGAGTATAAGATTATATAAATTAATCATAATTAAATTTATTTAGTTAAAGTCAAACTTTTTAACCATATTCGCTTGTTGCGTACAAAATCTGAGTAGAAAAGTCTGCACTGTGGAAAAATTTGAAAGAACCCCATGTGAGTAAATCTCTAGCGAGTAGCGATAGAGATGTATCTGAAAGAAAAGTCTGCACTGTGGAAAAATTTGAAAGAACCCCATATGAGTAACAACAGAGATGTATCTGAAAGAAAAGTCTGAACTGTGGAAAAATTTGAAAGAACCCCATATGAGTAAATCTCTAGCGATATATATATATATATATATATATATATATATATATATATATGACGCAAAGTAAATCATTTTCATGATTACCTTTATGAATTCAATAAAATTATTTCAAATCTAAAATCTAGTAATTAATGTGAATATTCTTGACTTCTTTTATTTTGTTCTCTATTGTTCTTTTGTGAGTATTTTTTTGTCACTACATATTGCTTTATAAAAGAGATTTTGTTTCTATAGGAGTAATGCTAAAAGAAAAGACTTATGTTTTATTTGTGTTCTTTTAAAATTTATGTGACTCTTATAATTACCATTGGATTTGTGATAAATTATTATTAGATTTTGATCAAATGATACTTTTAATAGCCACGTCAATTTTAGAAGGACATAAGGGTGACATTTAATATTACTCTTACTATAGAGAAATGAAGAAATAACACTTGTGTATATGTGGTGGTGGCCAAAATAAGATACATTTAACTAAAAATGAGACATATCATGTGCTAAAGAACCAAATATAGATGTGGTTGTTGGATTCAAAGTTATAATAAAGGTGATAGTTTTTTGTAATGCCTCAATGATGACTTTGTCTATACTTCTATTTAAAATACAAATTACAAACATTTGAAACTTAAATCAAAGATAAGGTTGTTAACAATTAACACTTTTTGAATATTTCATTTAACCTAGTCTTTAGCTTTGTTTCTACTTGTTTTATCTGGTGTATTCAAAATTGAGTAGGTTATTCCAATATGGGAAGTGGTAGGGAACCAAACAAATGAACCCAAAAAAATTTTCAAACTGACGTGGCCGACCGTGAGTGGCAGACAAAGGAGAGGGAATTACATTTTTTTTTAAATTTAAAAACCCTTGCCACATCAGTTTAGAAATGTTTCTGGGTTCATTTGTTTGGCTCCCTAGCACTCATCTTCCAATAAAAGTTGATTACTTAATTAATCTTTATTGCAGTTATGATTGATGTTGTGACAAATGCAAATTCCAAGATCACTAAAGAAGTAGAAAAGTATAGAATAGAAAAATTAACACAACCACACAAAACACCAAGATTTAAGTAGTTCGGCTTAACAAGCCTACATCTACTGGCGGAGACGATCCAGGAGAAATTCACTAACAAAAAGTGGAGTACAAAGAGTAGTACAAACAAAACCACTCAAACCCAAAAGCCCCAATACACCCCAATCCCACTCAAAAGAGAATTAGATACAAAAGAGAAAAATATTCTCTAAAATTCTCTAAGCATTTCAGCACTCCAAAAGTGAGATCAAAATGAAGAAAAAATGGTGTATCTCTTTTTCTCTACAGCACAAGTCTCTCTCCTTTTCACGGCAACTTCAGTTTTTCTTTGTCTCTATTTTCTCAACTAAAGTTTCTGCCTCTCCTCCTTGATGACCGAATGGCTTCAATAATAAAACAAAGCCAGCCTTTTCACAAAGCTTCTAGCGGAAGCTCAATCAATGGAGAGCAAAATGGACATGTGGGAGAGAAAAACAAGTCAAAAAGTATGGGATGCCGTAATGCTTTGGCGCCCACGGTAAGGTTGATGAACTAATTCAAGTCACCTAATCTGACAATTGAGATATACGAGTAATTATAAAAACTTCTCTTGTATCCCTCCAAAAATAAGGTGGCTTTTAAAATCACATTCTTTGAGGGATATAAGAGTAACATAAGACTGATTTCTAGCATTACTCAAGATATACACGGCTCGTCGAGTAATGCTACAAGTCACTTTTGTGTCCCTCCAAGAATAATGTGGCTCTTAAAATCACAATTAAGCTTATGATTGATTATTATTAGATTTTGATCAAATGATGATTTTTAAAAGCTACCTCATTTTTTAACGGACACAAGAGGAACTTATAGAATTACTCATACTCGTCACAACTTGGGGTCTAAATTAATAATTTCTTTAGTGATAATGTGTTATATATATATATATATATATATATATATATATATATATATAGTGAAGAAATTTCATACGTTACAAATCAAACCAACGATACTTGCTGTCTCAGGACTGAAATGAGTTGGATTAAAAACTGTATTATACTTTTTGGTCATATATTATTTGATAGTCCTTAAGGTTTATGTCATGACTGTCGTCGATGTTATGCGATATTAGCTATTAAATTCAAAAATAAATTATATGTATTAAAATATTAATTAAATGATTAAATTTAGTAAAATTTGTGTAGATAAGGTGATGTGTGGCTCGAAATTTTGATGTGACTGTGAAGTAATATGGACGACCATTTTCTTTGGCCGACTATGTCGAATTTTTTTTTATATATATTGATGGGGACTAAAAAAAATAAAATATTCACCCTTGTGGGGATCGACACGGGTGGCTACCTAGCTATCAATTTTGAGCTATAAATATGCTTACACTGCATAACATTCGAACCAAGCAAGAAGAAATATCTTGTTATTGTCTGTTTATCTGTTCTCCTAAACATCAAACACAAAAAAGAAAAGAAAAAAAAAAAAAAAAGAGTTTCCATAATGGAACTCGAAGCCTTATCCCTCCCAATCCTTTTCTCCTTCTTGATTTTCATGTTAATGGTGCTGAAAATAGGGAAGAGATTCAAAACCCACGATTCTTTAAGCCTTCCCCCAGGGCCATGGAAGCTTCCCATCTTTGGAAACATGCACAACTTTGCCTCAGGCCTCCCACCCCATCGTGCGTTGAGGGAGTTGGCAAAGAAGCATGGACCTTTGATGATGCTTCGCCTAGGAGAAGTTTCCACTCTTGTGGTTACTTCTGCAGAGTATGCAAAAGAGGTGATGAAAACCCATGATGCAATCTTTGCATATAGACCAACTGTTATTTCCTCAGAGATCATTTCTTATGATAATACCAACATTGGCTTTGCACCCTTGGGGAATTACTGGAGACAGCTACGAAAAATATGTGTTCTTGAGCTTTTGAGTCCAAAACGAGTTGAATCTTACAAATCACTCAGAGAAGATGAGCTGTCAAATTTAATAAAGTTGATTGGTTCAAAAGCTGGATCTACTGTCAATCTTTCCAGAGTAGTGTTTTCAACAGTTTATGGGATTACTTCAAGGGCGGCTTTTGGTAATAAGTGTGGAGAACAAGAGAGATTCATAGAGATTATGAAGGAAGTTATCAAGCTTTTTGCAGGTTTCAATATTGCAGATTTCTTTCCTTCCATTAAAGTTCTTCATGTGATCAGTGGGGTGAGGCCTAGACTTGAGACGATGCACAAGGTGGTTGATAGCATAATGCAAAAAATCATCAATGACCATATGGCAAAGGCAGCATCAGCAAAAGCAGGGGAGGCTGCTGCAGCAGCAGATCAGGAAGATTTAGTTGATGTTCTCCTCAAATTTCATGAGCAGGCCGGTGACTCTGAATTTTCCTTGACTTTTAACAACATCAAGGCTGTAATGCTGGTAATAATTATATTCACCCTTCTTCTCATACCATGCTTTTTTTTTTTCTTTTTTTTCCTATCTCAACTTATCAGCAAAAGTAAAAGTCCTTTGTGTGAAATTTATCAGCAACTTGTAAAGGGCACTTTCTTTTTATTGCTCAACTAAAAAGCTTCTTTCTTTTTTTTTCTTCTTCTTCTTTTTGGTTATAACTGCTTAATTAACTCAAACTCAAACTCAAACTTTCTGACCATTTTCAGGACATTTTTGCTGCTGGGAGTGAGACATCCGCCATAACCATAATCTGGGCGATGTCACAAATGATGAAAAATCCAGAAGTGATGAAGAAGGCACAAGCTGAGGTGAGGGAAGTCTTCAATGCAAAAGGGTTGATTGATGAAACAGCAGTTAATGAGATGAAATATTTGAAGTTACTTGTTAAGGAGACCCTGCGACTTCACCCACCTTCTGCTCTTTTACTCCCTAGAGAATCTAGTGAGAGGTGTGAACTTAATGGGTATGAAATTCCCGCAAAAACAAAGGTTATTGTTAATGCTTGGGCAATTTCAAGAGACCCCAAATATTGGACTGACCCTGAGAGTTTCAAGCCAGAGAGATTCATTGATAGCTCTCATGATTTTAAGGGGACTAATTTCGAATATCTTCCTTTTGGAGCTGGAAGGAGGGTGTGCCCTGGCACCAATTTTGGCCTTGCCAATGTTGAGTATGCAATTGCTCTGCTTTTGTACCATTTTGATTGGAAACTTCCCAATGGAATGAAGCCTGAAGATTTGGACATGACTGATATTGCTGGCGCCACAGTTGGAAGAAAGGAGGATCTGCAGTTGATTCCAATTGCTTATACTCCCTAGCCTGTTGAATAAGCAAGCTCCAGCATCAACTAAATTCCTTCTTCCGCAGATAGCTAGTATATATATATACAACCTAGTTGGAAATTGGAATAAGATTTGAACTTTGTATTTCTTTTGGGTTTTGAACTATCTTAATGCCATGATACATCTGCTCCGTTAAATAATTAGCTTAAGTTTTCTAGACAAATCGTGATTTAACACGGTATCAAAGTCAATCATCATGTATTGAACCGACTACTAAGTATTTTATTCGTCAAACAAAGATCCACATATATAATATGTACAAGTTAAACTGTTTTTTTTTTTTTTTTTTTTTTCATTATGGGAAAGTAAACAATTGTCGTATTCGATTAAACATAAAGCTGCCTTGCATAGCTTATCTGGAGATCTACTGAGACAGAAAATACTGTCATAATCATAAAGCTCCAAATTGCAATGGCATATTCTTTTACAGTTCATCACAAGAAGAATATCAGCAAAATTGTCATGTCGATCGACAGCTTTTGTTCATAAAATTAAATAAAGTTATGATCAAAATGAGGTAAATGCATGCAGCACAGCACATGCAAATCACTTATTAGATCAAAAAACTTGTACTTCTGTTTAGTATTTTGTGTTGGTGATGAATTCCTCAGATAGAAAAAAGTGTTCTAAGTTGTTTAATTAAGCCCTGTAATCATTGAGTCCTGTTGTTCATATATTGAAGGCTATGTTTGCTAAAGAACTTGAAAAATGAAGCGGACCGGAACTGTAGAAGATTTGATTGATGTAAGAAAAAAAAAAAAAAAAAAAAAAAGTAAGTAAAAATGTTTTGTATGAAAAAGTGAAAAAAAAAAATTTTGTTTTGTAGTGATTTTTTTATTTGAATAATAATAAAAAATTATTGGATGTGATGTAAAAAATAAAAATATTAAGGTTGATTTTGAGAGAAATAATATAAAATATTAAGGTTATGTGCTAGTTCTAATAATATAGCACGTTAATTCATTCAAGATGCTATCATTCTGGCGAGAAAATTGGAAACAATGGATGATCATTCAAAAACAGAGGGAGTATTGGCGTATTCAAAGCCTCGAAAGAATTGACCGCATCAACAAAAGATCCGGCAAATACCATATTTTTAAGGTAATCAACGACCCATATTTAAGTTTTTTAAGGTATTCAACAATTTACTAATTCAAAAGCTCATTTTCTTAGCTTTTTTTTTTTTTTTTTTTTTTAAAGGGATTCCATATCAGTCTCATTCATAGAAATCATGAGCATAAAGCTCTTACAAGCAACCATAGCCAAAACTACAAGGTTACAAGCGTCATAGATGACGTATTACATTCCAGACCCAAAACCAATCTACTAACCCATGACTAATCTTCATACTAAAAAATTGATTTGTGCTAAACAAACTCAAACTAATGCATATGTAGTGCTTATTCATCGGAATTGAGGGTAGACAAACCCCCAACCGAAACTCTTCCTCTTCGACCCGAAAGCCAGGATACCGTTTACATCCACAACCCAAAAGTTTGGACCATAGCAAATAACCCAGACGGCATCACGCATGCAGATCGAGAGGGGATAGAGCCTTATTACAAGCAAAAATAGGAAATAAAAGCGTACAAGGAAATAAAGGGACTAAAACAAAAATACAATCAGAATAGAAAAAAAGGGTCAAACAACAAATGGAAAACCAACATAACAGGGAAAAAACTGAAGAATCACACTAAGCGGGAAACGGCAGCCGGAAGGAAGCCAATCGCGTGCTGGCCGGAAACAGACGCTGAAGGTGGTGTTGAAGCTCATCGTGGGGGGACACGAGGAAAGACCCGACAACGGACGGTGGGCGGCATAGCGGGCGTGGAGGAGATCGGCGTCACACACAAAACAAACTGGGGGGGAGTTTGAATGAATCCCCCAAGAGCATCACCCACAAAGTGTGATAAACAGGAAAGGCAACAAAAACAACACAACAAAATACACAGCAAAAAACAGACATAAAGGAAAGGAAATAAAACAACCAGAAACGAAATCAAAAAAACAGTCGGAGAGAACCGAAATTGAACCACATCCGGAGAGACGGATCTAGTGCAAAAGGTGTGATGGGCACTGGCGGATCCTAGTAGCAAAGTGGTGGAGCACGCATCGGGTGGACCAGGCGATGAGCGGTTGATCGAGCAGGGACGACACGAACCAGAGCTAAACCCGACCCAGCAACCGGCACGGCAGATGGAAAAGGGCGGAAGATCGGCCTCGAAAAAAACCCTAAAATCAGAAAAGGGGCGGAGAGGGAGGGAGAGGAAGAAAACGCCCAAAGAGCAAGGGACATCAAGTAAATAGGCTAACTCTAGGGCGGCGGGAGAAGAGGATGAGGGGGATGAGGGGGGAAGGGGGAGAACAGGGGTTCTCCCCCTCTGACGACACTCTCTGCTAAAGATGAAACCTTAGCAGAGATCTAAATTGCTTCCCCATAATAGACTTTAAATTTTCTTAGCTATTTACTGATTTTTTATTGTGTTTTTGTTGTTTTTTAATAAGGGTTTGACTTCTCCTTATATCTTTTTCATAAGTGATCTTTAGGGTGGAGGTTTTATCTTGACCTTTGGGTCAACGAGGATTAGTTTCGGCGTGAGAATTTTGCTCTTATGGCTGAGAAAAAATAAAAGTTGAAAATATGAACTACCTATGTATTAGATTGAGTCTATCTGGAGCATATGATTTATCAGAGCTTTATGCTCTTTGATGTAAAGGCTTTATGTTCTTGATCTTTTTTCAATGAATGAATATGAAAGATACTCCTAAAAAAAAATAATAAAAAAAAAGAGCACATGCATCCTATTTTTTTTTAAAGGTAAAGACTATGGATCCATTAAGAGCTTTAAGCTCATCCTTAATCACTCTGCATCTTGTACTGTCTTACACCATAGGGATTGACTCATAACTAATCTTTTCAACAAGATAGTTAATAAACATAAATTGACAGTACCATACCTCATTTCACTTGTGACTTCGTTTCCCATTAAACCTCATTCATGGGATCTCCAATCACAGAGGTTGGGTATCAATCACAGTGTCATGATTTGGGTATCAGTCCTATCCCCCTCGATGCTTCTCTCACTAGCCTTCTTGCTAGTGGCTTGGTCAAAGAATCTATAGAATTCTTTTATGACCTCACAAAGTCCATGGACATATACCGGTCTCAATAAGCTGCCTTACAATATTGTGCACTTTCTTATTATAAATTATTTGCTCGAGCTTTGGCAGCCTGAAAATCACAATAAGCACATAGGTGGAACTGTGTTAGCTTATAAAGACAAATAAATTAACCAATAGGTTCTTAGCCATTCATCTTCAGTTCCTGCCTTCTCCAAGGCAATTAACTCTGACTCCATAGTAAACCTTTCTAAGCAATTCTTTTTTAAGGACTTCCAAAAGATAACTCCTTTAGCCAGAGTAAACACATAGCCACTAGTAGGCTTTGCTTATCTGAATCAAAAATCCAGTTAGCATCACAATATCCTTTCAATATAACAGGATAATCACAACATGACAAACCAAAATTAATTGTGCCTTTAAAGTTTCTCAACAATTTAGAGATAGCATCTCAATGCTCAATACCATGATTATGAGTATATCTACTCAATCTAGTAACAATATATGTAATATTATAGCACCTATAATATTATCCTCACTATCACATAATTTGCAATATCTTCCTCAAATTAAAATTTTGTTATATATATATATATATATATATATATATTAACCCTAAAACTTTTTCAATAATGCAAAAAAATTGAAAAGGTTGCATCATGTTTTGTTTGCTTCCTTGAATTATTTTTGTATGGGTAGGTACGTGGATCCATCCTTGGTTGTCCAATCTCCATTTGTCGGGTTTTTTTAGGGTTAATGCTAGAAAAAAAAATATTTTTTTTCTTTTATTTTTTTAAAGTTGATGTAACTTTTAAAAATATAATTTGATCAAAATTCAATAGTGATCCATTTCAAATCCAATAATAATTTTAAAAGTCGCATCACCTTGAAATGAACAGAAGACAAAAATCTTCTTCTTAACATTACTCAATTCTTCTCACTCTAAAACTTATTCCCCTTCAATCGACTACTGACTGTTGTGTTACTTATCCAAATGAGATTTAGAGTCTGTTTGAGATTGCGTTTGAGGGATCTAAAAGTGCTTTTAACACTAGAAAAACCTGTTTGGAAAAAAACGTACTCGTTTAGTAAAAAAATTTAAAGCGCTTTTAAATGTCTAAAAAGCCTAAAAATGACTAAAAAAATACTTTTGGCAAAAGCTGAAAAATGAAGCTTTTGCCTAAAAATTCTTTTTGACTTAAAAGCTCTATTTTTCAAACACAATCTCAAACAGACTCTTAAGAAATGTTAAAGAATATTTCAAGAGTTATACTCGTATTTCAATTCCCTCCATTGAAGATCCAAAAATGGTTAAAAGGTCTTGAGACAATCATGCTCATTCTCAATATTCCTTGCTTGTCCACAATTTGTTCCGTTTAAGAAACTTTTCGTACTTTTATTGCCTTTATTGGTTATTCCAGTTACTTTAACCTGACTAGTTTTTTATTTTTTTGTAATTTCTCATTTTCCTTTTCTCGTATCGCATAAAAAAAAAAAAAAAAAAAAAAAAAAAATAGCCTTTGGCATTAAGCCACAAACATGGAGAGGGCGATCACATATCACGTTACGTACCAAACCTCAAATTTATCTGATCATGTAAATATATTGCAGCGTTGAGATTCCCATTTGTTTGGTTCTGGTGGGGTCTTTCATTAGTTGTTGTCGAGTGAGCCATGATTGGAACAATTATTATTGTCTACAAAATTTGAGAAAGAAAAGTCTGCACTGTGAAAAAATTTGAAAGAATATGAGTAAATCTCTAGCGATACAGATGTATCTTGAAACTATATATATATGACGCAAAGTAAATCATTTTCAGGATTACCTTTATGAATTCAATAAAATTATTTCAAATCCAAAATCTAGAAATTAATGTGAATATTCTTGACTTCTTTTTTTTTTGTTCTCTATTGTTCTTTTGTGAGCATTTTTTTGTCACTACATATTGCTTTATAAAAGAGATTTTGTTTATATAGGAGTAATGTTAAAAGAAAGACTTAAATTTTTTTTTTTGTTTTCTTAAAATTGATGTGGTTTTTATAATTATTATTAAATTTGTGATAAATTACTATTAAATTTTGATCAAATGATACTTTTAATAGCCACGTCAATTTTAAGAAGACATGAGGGTGACATTTAATATTACTCTTACCATAAAGAAACGGAGAAATAACACTTGTGTATATATCGTGGTAGCCAAAATAAGATACATTTAACTAAAAATGAGACATATCATGTGCTAAAGAACCAAATATAGATGTGGTTGTTGGAGTCAAAGTTATAATAAAGGTGATAGGTTTTTGTACTGCCTTGACGGCTTTGTCTATACTTCTATTTATAACAAATTACAAGATATATACTTGGCTTTCAATAAGTGCGATTTTAAAAATTGTGTTTTTAAAATCGTACAGGCGTTTGGTAAAACATGCTAAAAATTACATTTTTTTTTTATTAATTGAATGTTTGGATAACATTAGCATATAATTGCAGTTTTATGACCAAATTAGCAATAAGAGCATTTCTTTATAACAGTAAAATAACTAACATTGTCTATAAGCCTCTATTTTTAACACCTATGCAAACAAAAGTATGACTTATAATTTGACATTAACTTTGAGTTTTCTACTTAGCAATTATATATTGCTATATTACTTGTTTCTATACGCTTTTTTGTTTTTGTATTTTTTATTTCTTGAAACATATTCCAAACAGACATATAATAAAAAATAGAAGAACAATCCATCAAATTAAACTAATAATGTTTATCAAATTTAATTGTTACATAATTTACCAATAATTTAAATTAGTACTTGATAAATCACAAAAAAAAAAAAAAAAAAAACTTAAAAGGGCATTAAAAATTAGCCTAAAACATAAATAATAAGCACTGTTTACAGCCCACAAACTGATCGGGCTATATTGTGATGGATTGCAAATCACTATGCATGCACGGTAATTTAAATAAAATTTTGAAAAAAAAAAAAAAATCACAACTTTACTCTGCAGAAATGGCCGAAAAACATAAACGAATATATAAAAAGGCAAAGTTATCATACAAACCGCATAAAACAACATCAAACACCAAACTGTGGAAAGTTTTACAAAAGGAAATGAGTTATATGGAGAAAAAGAAAATATTAAGGTGAGATTCTTACCTGGTAGAGGGGCAGAGAGATGGACAACAGCGACGCATACTGCTACAGGGCGGAGAAATGATGAACAAGACAGAGGATGAAGAAAAAGAAGAGAAAATAAGGGTATTAATATATTTTAGGTAGATATTCTTGGTATTTTTTTTATTCCCACCCAAAAAAAATGTAACTATTGCGTCAAATATCTTTTTAATAGAAATCATGATTTTGTTTTAAATTCACACTTTTTTCAAATAAGCACACTCTAATCAGCTTATGGAAATCGCAGATTTTTTTGCGATTTTAAAATTTGTGTTTTTAAAATTGCAATCCCAAACACCATAAAATTTCGATTTGGTTTAAAACCGCAGATTATTTTTTTTAAAATGCACTCCCAAATGCACCCTACATATTGCTTTATAAAGGAGATTTTGTTTCTATAGGAGTAATGTTAAAAGAAAGATTTATGTTTTTTTGTGTGTCTTTTTAAAATTGATGTTGCTCTTATAATTACCATTAAATTTGTGATAAATTACTATTAGATTTTGATCAAATGATACTTTTAATAGTCACATCAATCTTAAGAAAACATAAGGGTGACATTTAATATTACTCTTACTATGGAGAAACAGACAAATAACACTTGTGTATATATATGGTGGTGGCCAAAATAAGATACATTTAACTAAAAATGAGACATATCATGTGCTAAAGAACCAAATATAGATGTGGTTGTTGGATTTAAAGTTATAATAAAGGTGATAGTTTTTTTGTAATGCCTCAATGACGACTTTGTCTATACTTGTATTTATAATAAATTACAAGATATGTACTTGGCTTTGAAATACAAATTGCAAATATTTGAAACTTAAATCAAAGATAAGGTTGTTAACAATATAACACTTTTTGAATATTTCATTTAACCTGGTCTTTAGCTTTATTTCTACTTGTTTTATCTGGTGTATTCAAAACTGAGCAGGTTATTCTAATAAGGAAAGTGTTAGAGAGCTAAACAAATGAACCCAGAAAAATTTTTAAAATGACGTGGCCGACTGTGAGTGGTAGACAAGGGAGAGGGAATTGTATTCTTTTTTTAATTTAAAAACCCTTGCCAGGTCAGTTTGAAAAATTTTTTGGGTTCATTTGTTTGGCTCCCTAGCACTCCTCTTCCAATCAAAGTTGATTAAGTAATTAATCTTTATTGCTATTATGATTGAGATATACGAGTAATTCTAAAAATTCCTCTTGTATCCCTCCAAAAATGAGGTGGCTTTTAAAATCACATTTTTGGAGGGATATAAGAGTGACACAAAACTGATTTCTAGCATTACTCAAGATATACACAGCTCGTCGAGTAATGCTACAAGTCACTTTTGTGTCCCTCCAAGAATAATGTGGTTCTTAAAATCACAATTAAGCTTATGATTGATTATTATTGAATTTTGATCAAATGATGATTTTTAAAAGCCACATCATTTTTTAACGAATACAAGAGAGACTTCTAAAATTACTCATACTTGTCACAACTTAAGGTCTAAATCAATAATTTCTTTAGTGATAATGTGTGTTTGGTTTGTAACGTATGAAATTTCTTCACTATATATATATATATAGTGAAGAAATTTCATACGTTACAAACCAAACCAATGATAGGTGCTGTCTTAGGACTGAAATGAGTTGGATTAAAAACTTTATTATACTTTTTGTCATATATTATTTGCTAGTGTATAAGGTTTATGTCATGACTGTCGTCGATGTTGTGTCATATTAGCTTTTAAATTAAAAAATAAATTATGCTATTAAAATTTATTTAAATAATTAAATTTAGTAAAATTTGTGTTGATAAGTTGATGTATCATGTATGGCTTGAAATTTTGATGTGAGCATGAACTAATATGGACGACCATTTTCATTGGCCGACTTTGTTGAATTTTTTTATATATATTGATGGGTAATAAAAAAAATAAAATATATATTCACCCTTGTGGGGATCGACGTGGATAGCTACCTAGTCATTAATTTTGAGCTATAAATATGCTTACACTGCATAACATTCGAACCAAGCAAGAAGAAATCTCTTGTTATTGTCTGTTTATCTGTTCTCCTAAAACATCAAAAAAAAAAAAAAAAAAGAGTTTCGAAAATGGAACTCGAAGCCTTATCCTTCCCAATCCTTTTCTCCTTCTTGATTTTCATGTTAATGGTGCTGAAAATAGGGAAGGGATTCAAAGCCCACGATTCTTTAAGCCTTCCCCCAGGGCCATGGAAGCTTCCCATCTTTGGAAACATGCACAACTTTGCCTCAGGCCTCCCACCCCATCGTGCGTTGAGGGAGTTGGCAAAGAAGCATGGACCTTTGATGATGCTTCGCCTAGGAGAAGTTTCCACTCTTGTTGTTACTTCTGCAGAGTATGCAAAAGAAGTGATGAAAACCCATGATGCAATCTTTGCAAATAGACCAACTGTTCTTTCCTCAGAGATCGTGTCTTATGATTCTACCAACATTGGCGCTGCACCCTTGGGGAATTACTGGAGACAGCTAAGAAAAATCTGTGTTCTTGAGCTTTTGAGTCCAAAACGAGTTGAATCTTACAAATCACTCAGAGAAGAAGAGCTGTCAAATCTCATAAAGTTGATTGGTTCAAAAGCTGGATCTACTGTCAATCTTTCCAGCGTAGTGTTTTCAATAGTTTATGGGATTACTTCAAGGGCGGCTTTTGGTAAGAAGTGTGAAGAACAAGAGAGATTCATAGAGATTGTGAAGGAACTTATCGAGTTTGCTGCAGGTTTCAATATTGCAGATTTCTTTCCTTCTATTAAAGTTCTTCATGTGATCAGTGGGGTGAGGCCTAGACTTGAGACGATGCACAAGGACGCTGATAGCATAATGCAAAAAATCATCAATGACCATATGGCAAAGGCAGCATCAGCAAAAGCAGGGGAGGCTGCTGCAGCAGCAGATCAAGAAGATTTGGTTGATGTTCTCCTCAAATTTCATGAGCAGGCCGGTGACACTGAATTTTCGTTGACTTTTAACAACATCAAGGCTGTAATCCTGGTAATTATATTCACCCTTCTTCTCGTACCATGCTTTTTTTTCCTTTTCTTTTTTTTCCCTATCTCAACTTATCAGCAACTTGTAAAGGGCACTTTCTTTTTATTGCTCAACTAAAAAGCTTTTTTTTTTTTTTTCCTTCTTCTTTTTGGTTATAACTGCTTAATTAACTCTAACTCAAACTTTCTGACCATTTTCAGGACATTTTTGCTGCTGGGAGTGAGACATCAGCCATAACCATAATCTGGGCGATGTCAGAAATGATGAAAAATCCAGAAGTGATGGAGAAGGCACAAGCTGAGGTGAGGGAAGTCTTCAACGCAAAAGGGGTGATTGATGAAACAGCAGTTTATGAGATGAAATATTTGAAGTTAGTTGTTAAGGAGACCCTGCGACTTGGCCCTCCTTCTAATCTTTTAATCCCTAGAGAATCTAGTGAGAGGTGTGAACTTAAAGGGTATGAAATTCCTGCAAAAACAAAGGTTATTGTTAATGCTTGGGCAATTTCAAGAGACCCCAAATATTGGACTGACCCTGAGAGTTTCAAGCCAGAGAGATTCATTGATAGCTCTCATGATTTCAAGGGGACTAATTTCGAATATCTTCCTTTTGGAGCTGGAAGGAGGGTATGCCCTGGCACCAATTTTGGCCTTGCCATTGTTGAGTATGCAATTGCTCTGCTTTTGTACCATTTTGATTGGAAACTTCCCAATGGAATGAAGCCTGAAGATTTGGACATGACTGATATTGCTGGCGCCACAGTCGGAAGAAAGGAGGATCTGCAGTTGATTCCAATTGCTTATACTCCCTAGCCTGTTGAATAAGCAAGCTCCAGCATCAACTAAATTCCTTCTTCCGCAGATAGCTAGTATATATATATACAACCTAGTTGGAAATTGGAATAAGATTTGAACTTTGTATTTCTTTTGGGTTTTGAAGTATCTAATGCCATGATACATCTGCTCCGTTAAATAATTAGCTTAAGTTTTTGAGACAAAACGTGATTTAACACGGTATCAAAGTCAATCATCATGTATTGAACCGACTACTACAGCTTTATTTGTTAATATGTTTTCTGAAGCGTTTTTAATTTTTGGTTTGAAAAAGTATTTTATTCGTCAAACAAAGATCCACATATATAATATGTACAAGTTAAACTGTTTTTTTGTTTTTTTTTTTTTTTCCATTATGGGAAAGTAAACAATTGTCGTATTCGATTAAACATAAAGCTGCCTTGCAAAGCTTATCTGGAGATCTACTGAGACAGAAAATACTGTCATAATCATAAAGCTCCAAATTGCAATGGCATATTCTTTTACAGTTCATCACAAGAAGAATATCAGCAAAATTGTCATGTCGATCGACAGCTTTTGTTCATAAAATTAAATAAAGTTATGATCAAAATGAGGTAAATGCATGCAGCACAGCACATGCAAATCACTTATTAGATCAAAAAACTTGTACTTCTGTTTAGTATTTTGTGTTGGTGATGAATTCCTCAGATAGAAAAAAGTGTTCTAAGTTGTTTAATTAAGCCCTGTAATCATTGAGTCCTGTTGTTCATATATTGAAGGCTATGTTTGCTAAAGAACTTGAAAAATGAAGCGGACCGAAACTGTAGAAGATTTGATTGATGTAAGAAAAAAAAAAAAAAAAAAAAAGTAAGTAAGAATGTTTTGTATGAAAAAGTGAAAAAAAAAAAAAAATTGTTTTGTAGTGATTTTTTTATTTGAATAGTAATAAAAAATTATTGATGTAATGTAAAAAATAAAAATATTAAGGTTGATTTTGAGAGAAATAATATAAAATATTAAGGTTATGTGCTAGTTCTAATAATATAGCACGTTAATTCATTCAAGATGCTATCATTCTGGCGAGAAAATTGGAAACAATGGATGATCATTCAAAAACAGAGGGAGTATTGGCGTATTCAAAGCCTCGAAAGAATTGACCGCATCAACAAAAGATCCGGCAAATACCATATTTTTAAGGTAATCAACGACCCATATTTAAGTTTTTTAAGGTATTCAACAATTTACTAATTCAAATGCTCATTTTCTTAGCTTTTTTTTTTTTTTTTTTTAAAGGGATTCCATATCAGTCTCATTCATAGAAATCATGAGCATAAAGCTCTTACAAGCAACCATAGCCAAAACTACAAGGTTACAAGCGTCACAGATGACGTATTACATTCCAGACCCAAAACCAATCTACTAACCCATGACTAATCTTCATATTAAAAAATTGATTTGTGCTAAACAAACTCAAACTAATGCATATGTAGTGCTTATTCATCGGAATTGAGGGTAGACAAACCCCCAACCGAAACTCTTCCTCTTCGACCCGAAAGCCAGGATACCGTTTACATCCACAACCCAAAAGTTTGGACCATAGCAAATAACCCAGACGGCATCACGCATGCAGATCGAGAGGGGATAGAGCCTTATTACAAGCAAAAATAGGAAATAAAAGCATACAAGGAAATAAAGGGACTAAAACAAAAATACAATCAGAATAGAAAAAAAGGGTCAAACAACAAATGGAAACCAACATAACAGGGAAAAAACCGAAGAATCACACTAAGCGGGAAACGGCAGCCGGAAGGAAGCCAATC
This sequence comes from Corylus avellana, assembly GCF_965113065.1. Taxonomy (NCBI): domain Eukaryota; kingdom Viridiplantae; phylum Streptophyta; class Magnoliopsida; order Fagales; family Betulaceae; genus Corylus; species Corylus avellana. The sequence continues at coordinate 1,176,749 of NC_142492.1, forward strand.
GCGTGCTGGCCGGAAACAGATGCTGAAGGTGGTGTTGAAGCTCATCGCGGGGGGACACGAGGAAAGACCCGACAACGGACGGTGGGCGGCATAGCGGGCGTGGAGGAAATTGGCGTCACACACAAAACAAACTGGGAGGGAGTTTGAATGAATCCCCCAAGAGCATCACCTACAAAGTGTGATAAACAGGAAATGCAACAAAAACAACACAACAAAATACACAGCAAAAGACAGACATAAAGGAAAGGAAATAAAACAACCCGAAATGAAATAAAAAAACAGTCGGAGAGAACCGAAATCGAACCACATCCGGAGAGACGGATCCAGTGCAAAAGGTGTGATGGGCACTGGCGAATCCTAGTAGCAAAGTGGTGGAGCACGCGTCGGGTGGACCAGGCGATGAGCGGTTGATCGAGCAGGGACGACACGAACCAGAGCTAAACCCGACCCAGCAACCGGCACGGCAGATGGAAAAGGGCGGAAGATCGGCCTCGAAAAAAACCCTAAAATCAGAAAAGGGGCGGAGAGGGAGGGAGAGGAAGAAAACGCCCAAAGAGCAAGAGACATCAAGTAAATAGGCTAACTCTAGGGCGGCGGGAGAAGAGGATGAGGGGGATGAGGGGGGAAGGGGGAGAACAGGGGTTCTCCCCCTCTGACGACACTCTCTGCTAAAGATGAAACCATAGCAGAGATCTAAATTGCTTCCCCAGAATAGACTTTAAATTTTCTTAGCTATTTATTGATTTTTTATTGTGTTTTTGTTGTTTTTTAATAAGGGTTTGACTTCTCCTTATATCTCTTTCATAAGTGATCTTTAGGGTGGAGGTTTTATCTTGACCTTTGGGTCAACGAGGATTAGTTTCGGCGTGAGAATTTTGCTCTTATGGCTGAGAAAATAAAAGTTGAAAATATGAACTACCTATGTATTAGATTGAGTCTATCTGGAGCATATGATTTATCAGAGCTTTATGCTCTTTGATGTAAAGGCTTTATGTTCTTGATCTTTTTTCAATGAATGAATATGAAAGATACTCCTAAAAAAAAATTTAAAAAAAAAAGAGCACATGCATCCTATTTTTTTTAAAAAAAAAATTGACCTAAGTTTTTAATTTTTCTAATCACATCCTTTAAGTAGCCGATTATTCTAATAATATTGCACATTAATTTGTTCAAGATGCTATCATTCTAGCGAGAAAATTGGAAACAAAGGATGATCATCCAAAAATAGAGGGAGTATTGGTGTATTCAAAGCCCCGAAAGAATTGACCGCATCAACAAAAGATCCGGCAAATATACCATATTTAAGTTTTTTAAGGTAATCAACGACGTTAACTCCTCTTCAAATTTTATGTGTCTTTCTTGCTCTCTATCCGCTATCCATTATGCTTAAAGGAAAGAATCAATTTTGATGGGTTTAATGCTTCTTTTGCAAGACGTTTGGCCGCGCCATTCAGAGTCCGCTAGACATGGTTGACCTTCCAACAATGTAGAGAGTTCAAAACCCCCTAGTTTCATCAATTAGATGTCCATACTTGCTCAAATTTTCTCCCTCTTTTTTCAGCACCCTACACCACTCAAAGAGCATCACCGTCACGTACTACCCTAAAAAATCCCAATTCTCGACCAAAATTTATAGCTGACAGATGTTAAATTAACAGTTATTTCAAAAGCTTAAGCTTATAGGAAGAAGTAAATGTAATCACTTAATCATTACTTTAACACTCTCCCCTCACATGTGAGCTCAAACTCCTTTTCAATAGGGGAAGCCCTTCAAGCCCAACACGTAGAGTATTTAACTGAAAATGGGGGGTGAAATGACGGAGTCAAGGTTCGATACCAGAACCTTTGGCTATGATACAATATTAAATTACCAATTATCCCAAAAGCTTAAGTTTATAGGAAGAGATAAATTTAATCACTTAATCATTACTTTAACACTCTCCCTTGTGGGCTCAAACTACAAAGAGAAAGTTTGAATTTAGAACTTTTGTTTTTGATACCATGATACTCCAACACTATTGATAAAATATTGATTAAATGATTGAATTCATCAATTCTTCTCTGCTTAAAGTTTTAAAATAAATAGTAATTTCTTCGTTCCACGTACTCTTACTAATTCAAAAGCTCATTTTCATCTCAATTGCACAACAATTTACTAAATAATTATATTAATCATTCCTTCAAAGTTGAAACACCATTGAAGACCATGAACTTCTTCCACCACCACATTCGAACCAATTTGTTAAACTTCCTCCACCACCAGCCAAACCAACACGGCCAGGCACAAAAAACATAGAGAACAGCAAGAATTTCAACGAATCAAGCATTGCACAAAATCCACGACCTCTCCGCTATGCGTCCTTTCATTCCTTTAATACAAATACAAATCACAGGTTCCAAGTTTTCAAATATCTAGCTAAATGGACAACCAAAATCACAATTAAACCCACACCAATTTCAACCCAAAATCAACAACTTCAAATCCTATCATAAAACTGAATGTAGGTACAATATAGCACCAACAACCGAAATCATTACAACCAACCACAATAATTGAAACCCAAAATCAACAAAATCACAACACATCCGAAATTTCCAAACAAAAACCCTCATCCAATGGGTATAACCCCGTTTAAACTACAATGGAAACCAACCCTAAAATTTTTGAACCTTCACAAGACACCAAACAGCAACCGAAACGCCAGAAACAATGGCCCCAAATTCTGAGGAAAAAGCAACCAAAGCGAAAGGAATTCAAAAAAGAACGACATAGGGGGAGAAAAAGAAACGGAAATTCAGGCTCTTACCTTGTTGTCGCGCGCTGATTTTCCCTCTGCTCGAAACAGAGCTCACATCCGAAGCCACGGTGAAACGAGAACGAGAGGCTGTATTTTCGGAAGGGGTGGGGGGTGAAACGGCAGCTGTTAATATTCGCAGGGGGATGGGTTTAGTCGTTCAGGAGAAGCCACGGAGATGGGGAGCGGGCTGGAGGATTTTGAGAAGCTGGGGATAAACGGATGCTGCGCACGGACTTGTTTGGGAGAAATAAAATCAAGGGCAAAAGTGTAAAGACATATAAGGAAAAAGACAAACACAGTGTTGAGGCCTGGGTCAAGGCTGTTGCCAAACACCTCCTTAATGACTTTAAGACATCCCAAACACTCTTCCTTCTTCGTTCTTGTTTCTTTTTGGGCACTTCCTTCTTTATTCTTGAACTTGAAGATTGAAGTAAGTTTCTCTTTCTTTGTTCTAGAATTTCTTTTCTTCTTCTTTTCTGAGCTTGTTCTTGAAAGACTTGAAGGCTGATTTTCCTTCTTTGTTCAATTGTTCATCTAGGTTTTAATTTACTAAGGACTCTAAACAGTGAAGATTGAAACAGCAGCAACAAATTTGCTGGTCGAACGTCAATAGCTGAAGGATCCTAGGGGTGCCCCTGAATTAGTGGTGGAGAGTTTTGAGGGTGGGCAAGTTAAGGGCAAACAAATTATTGTTGTTTCTGCACTCAGTATGGGCGTCAGATTTGGGTATGTACATAAGTTCAAAAGTTCCATTTCCAAAGGTTTTCCACCACAATTTTTGCAATTTCTTCCATCCAAACACACAAAAATTTTATTGTACAAGAAAATAAAAAAGTTTTTTCAAGTTTTAGAAGAGTTTCTTACAGGGGAAAAGGCCATGGTGGGTAGCGGCGCTACTACTTCGTGCTGGGACTCGTCCATTGTGGTGGGCGGCGACAGTAGTGGGCGGGAAAGGGGAAAGGGCCGGTGCAGGTGGGAGAGGGTGGGAGAGGCGGGAGATGTTGCAGAGAGGGACGGAAAATGAAATAAGCTTTACGTGTGGGTTTACTTTTACGTGTGGATTTAGTTTTTGATATATATATATATATATATATATATATATATATATATATATATATATATATATTAAATAGTTAACCCAGGTTGGGTTAACCCAAGGTAAATGCGGACGGATTGCTGATATAATGCTGCTCCGTAGCATTACTCAACAAAATACCATTCACCTAACCCTAAACACCAATTCGGATCCTGAAATTTTTTGGGGACTTTTATTTTATGAAATTCTAGATCGTAGTTATTTATTTTCATTTAAGAGTCATTATTTTTAAGGAGAAGTTCAATCAGCTGTGAATTACGCTTAATGAAGCAGAAGTCATTAGTTTGAATCCTCTCTCCTCATTCCCTTGTGTGGATATGTCAAAAAAAAAAAAAAAAAACCATTATCCTACCACCTTTCTCAGTACTAATAAAATATTTAATGATATTAATATTTTATTATTTTATTATAAAATAATAAAATACACGTGTCCCATTATTATTTTATTATTTTATTAGTAGTAAGACACGTGACAGGATAATGGCTCTTTAATGAAAATAGATGGCCTGGATCTGAAATTTTAGAAACTAGAATTCCCCTAAGAATTCCAAGGGATTGGGATCCCCCTAAATACAAGTCCATAATGCTAATTACTTTATTATTCTTAATGAGCCCTTTAATTTCTCTTTATTTTATTTTATTTTTTATAAAAAGAAATAGATGTAAATGTACCACATAAACAAAAATATTAGAAGATGAACACTTCAAAATATCTTCCTTGAATTTTCACTCTTTTTGACACAACCTCCTTAAAAGTTTAAAAAACGATTTCTAACTTTTAATTTCTTTAAATTATCTTATTCTGTTAATTTTTTTCAACGTTTCCAAAATATCTATTTTTTATAATATTACTTTTTTTCCTATTCAACACGGAAGAAGGAAAAAGGGGGTTACATTTCTGTTTACTTCTTCTTAGGATTGAAGATTAGGGTCAATATCATTAATTAAGACTATTCCGTGGCAGGAATAGTATTGAAATCCCTTTATGAAAGCATTTGGTTGATGTTTGTTTCCTGAGAAAGTTATGCATCCACTTTATGAATTATTGAAACTTATATGGCAAATTTCTTTCTTTTTTTTTTTATTAAAAAAATAAAAAAATAGTTGACTCTTTCATTAATCAAGAGGATCATTGGACGAATATATTGTCGGTTTGGTCTACCGCTAGTGGTCAATTGACTTTATCTACGTGGTTGAAAAAACGACTATTTTTGCTTCTAGATCCATCTTGGAGATTCATACGCTTATCTACAATGATTTTGTGGGTTTTTTTTTTTTTTTTTTTATGGGCACAATTTATTATGTTTTTTGGCTCGACGAATAATTTAATTTGTTTAGGAATTTTAGAAATTTCACATTGATGGAATTTACAATGGAGATGAAAAATCTTGTATTTTTAATTCAAATTAATCTTATAGACTTTTTCATTCGTTTTAACTCAACCCCGTCACCCACCACCGTATTAAGACAAGAGTTACAATAATTCAAAAGACAAAAAACTTAACTCAAGAGAAAAAAAAGTTACAAATTATAAAATAAGTTTATAGTTGTTAATGTAAAAATAGAAAATACTTATAACGTTTATACTCTTTCTGTATAAATAGAGTATTGTAACTTTGTCTCTTGAATTCTAGCAATTCTGTTCTTTGTCTTTTGAGTTATTGGAACTCTTGTTTCAATACACTGAACCTTTCAGGCTCTCACCTACCTCTGAACCCTCAATATCAAAGTTGCTTATAACACGACACGAGAGCCGATATGAAACCGGTGCAAAAAACAATAGCATTGCTCTTTCGTAAATTAGATAATTATATTATAAAAAATTAAGAAATCAAAATAATACAGTAGGTGTAATGATTATATAGTGACTAATTAGATTATTATACTATTGTAAATGCTAATTGGATTATTGAGCTCATATAAGATTATTCAGCTTGCATTTTGTCAGAATCCTACTCACATCGGATGGTGATGGTGATGGTAGGGAGAAGTGACTACTGTGTGGATAATGACAAGAACACTTGTCGCCACTGTAAAAAACAGTGGCATGTTTGGTGACGGTGAAAGACTATTAATCCAAAAATTTAACTCTCAATGTTTTTATTTTTTATATTAATTATTTTATTATTATTATTCAAATAAAAAAAAATCACTATAAAATATATATTTTTTTTTTCATACTAAACATTATTAATTTTGTGGAGAAACTTCAGAAAACCCTTTTAAACTTTCAGCTAATTTGAAAAACCTCCTTCTAAATTTTTAAAACTCTCATTTAGGCCCCCTGAACTTTAGTTTTCTCTCACTTTGGACCCTTTTAACATTAAACTACGTCGTTTTGGGCTGGGTAAGTGTTGTAATTTTATGACACAAAATGACGTAGTTTAATGTTAAAAGAATTCAAAGTGAGAGAAAACCAAAGTTCAGGAGGCCTAAATGAGAGTTTTGAAAATTCAGGGGTTTTTTTCAAATTAGCTGAAAGTTCATGGGGGCTTTCTGAAATTTTTCCTAATTTTTTTCACATTAATCAATTTTTGCTACAAAAAAGTGCCAAAAAAGCCCAAAGGCTTTTACCAAACAGAAAAGAGTAATATTAGTACTAAATAGCATTTATCATTGAAAATTATGTGAAATTTGAAATTTTGAAGTAAATTATTATACGACTTTTATATAATAAGGGTAAAGTAATATAAAAATCAGCTATTAATTTTCTTTTTTTAAAAACCCTTGTTAATCCAAAAGTTAATTTTCATGGTTATGTTATTCGAGTAGAATAATAATCATAATACAGTCTATTAGTGAATTGTTTGGGATTAAATTTTTTAAAAAAAATTGTGAATTGAACTCGTAGACACATTTGCGTTTTTCAAATCGAAAAACGCAAATAAGGGAGTGTACGATTTGAAGGCCAAACACTTAGTTGTGTTTTTAAATATCACATTTTCAATTTTTTACTTTTAAATCGCACTTTTAAAATTACAAATATATATAAATTGACCCAAAATAGTATTACTTTAAAATCTTACTTCAAAATCATTTTTTTCTTAACTAGCATAAAATGATTTTAATGCAATGCATTTGACCCATTTGGCCCAAAATGTGATTCATGCACTGCATTACTCAAATTGCAATAATATTTATACGAATCTTTTCAAACTTTAGCAATGGATTTATATAAATAAAAAATGTTCAGTCATGATCATAAACGTACAATCAGTCATTTCATTATCAGTTCGATTTATCTTTCTCTCTTTTTTTTCCCTTATATTATTAATATTTATCCTCTTCTTTCTTTTCTTTTCTTTTTTTTTTCCTTATATTATTAAGGTGACCATAACCATTTAAATTTGGTCAAAGGAGAGTGACATATCAACACGTGCCACCATTTCAATATTTGTTGCTCATGTCATGTGTAGCTGAATTTTGTGGGCGGACTTTGTGAAATTCGATGGGCATTAAATGAAAATTGACTTCCTCTCAACCAATTTGAGGCCACATTTGATCTCCATTGCCTCTTTGATAGCGAGCTTTGTTAAAGTTTTTCATATTTTTAAAGTTGATTTTAGGTGTGAAGCTCTTTTTTCTAGACACTATAAAGATAAAGAAGAAGGAATTTTTTGACGGATCTACAATAATTCACTTTTTTTCACGTTATTAATTAGTGACATATCAACATGGGCGATGCCACCATTTCAATATGTGTTGCTCAAGTAATGTGTAGTCGAATTTTGTGGGTAGACTTTGTGAAACTTGATGGTCATTAAATGAAAATTGACTAGTTTTTTGGGTGCCTCTCAACCAATTTGAGGCCTCATTTGATCTCCATTGCCTCTTTGATAGCGAGCTTTGTCGAAGTTTTTCATACTTTCAAAGTTGATTTTAGGTGTGAAACCCGTTTTTCTAAACACTTCAAAAAAAAAAAAAAAAAAAGACTTTTAGACGTATCTACAATAATTCACTTTTTTCCACATTATTAATTAGTGATGTGTCAACATGGGTAGTGCCACCATTTCAATATGTGTTGCTCATGCAATGTGTAGTTGAATTTTGTGGGCGGACCCTGTGTAATTGATGGGCACTAAATGAAAATTGACTAGTTTTTTGGGTAGCTCTCAACCAATTTGTGGCCTCATTTGATCTCCATTGCCTCTTTGATGGCGAGATTTGTTGAAGTTTTTCATACTTTCAAAGTTGATTTTAGGTGTAAAACCCTTTTTTAAACACTACCAAAAAAAAAAAAAATGACTTTTTGACGTATCTACAATAATCTACTTTTTTTCACGTTATTAATTAGTGACGTGTCAACATGGGCAGTGCCGCCATTTCAATATGTGTTGCTCATGCAATGTGTAGTTGAATTTTGTGGGCGGACTTGTGAAATTGATGGGCACTAAATGAAAATTGACTAGTTTTTTGGGTGCCTCTCAACCAATTTGTGGCCTCATTTGATCTCCATTGCCTCTTTGATAGCGAGCTTTGTTGAAGTTTTTCATACATTCAAAGTTAATTATAGGTGTCAAACCCTTTTTTTCTAAACACTACAAAAAAATAAATTGACGTGTTTGCACTAACCTGCTTTTGTTCACATTACTAATTAGTGACGTGACAAAGAGTGTCATATCAATAAAAACTTTATTGACGTGTTAAATTTGTCACGTGTAATCACATGCATGAACTGTGAGATTTATGAAAAATTTACTCTCTTTTAGTTCACAGCATGTGTAAGAAGTTGTGTTAAAAACAAGTACACCTCAGTTGTTGTGGCCCTTCATTGATGTGTTAAGTTAAGCAGCTTGATTTCCTCTGTGTTGGGTAGCTCTTGGAGAAAGAAACAGTGTATTTTGTATGTGGACGAATCTAGTACTCATAAGAGAATTTATTGGGCTAACTTTATTTTATATAGGTGAGAGTATGGGCTTCTTTTCTGTAGTCCAAAAATGGCTCAACCCATTTATGAGCCAAAAAAAAGAAATAAATAAATACAACAATCTTCTACTTGGACAACATAAGTCATTCAATTGCAAATTAAAAAACAAATGCTAACAAGCATCTCAAAATATAAAAGAAATGTGTTAAATATGAGAACTCTCTAGTCCTTTTTATAGCATTACTCAAAACTTATTAGGACTCCGATGTCAGGACGGTTACTTGACGGCCATCTAACAATTGAGCGCTGCAAAGCTTTTTAGAGCTTCAAACAAGCAACGTTATGACGTTCATCTGACGATAAGCATAAAAACTACAAAATATAAATCTTTTTTTTTCACACCAAATACTTAGGTGATGAAGAGATTATACAAGCAGAGTTTTGTACACCTAACATAATTCATTAGAAACTCCAATATAGAAAAATAGTACTCTTCTGAATATTTCATGTTAGCCTCTTAAACTGATCAAACACCTTAATAATAACAGCTAAAGATTTCACATCATCTGATTAACATTAAGAAATCATCTGCAAAACGAAAATGAGTGATATGTAAATTTGAACAAACTTGCTCCCTCCACTGCCTTAGTCATTAACTTTGTCAAAACCTCCATTATATATAACAAAGAGATAAGGTGACAATTTATCACCCTGACGCAAATCTTTTTTTTTCCTTTGAAGAAACCAAGTAGACAAAGGGACGTTAGTAATGCTATAACAACTTAGGGAAAAACGTTAGCTACATCGGCGTTAACACCTTAAAAGGACTAATCAATTTGAAAATTTCCTATAATTTTTTATAAAGCTCAATGAATGATGAAACCCAATTAAGAGAGTCATACACTTAATTCTCTTAATTTCATAATTAATGTCTACTTTCAAAGTGCATCTAGCTTTCCATTTCTCTTTCTCTTTACCTTTGGAACAAGTGTAATGATTGTTACATTTACCTCTCCCAAAAGCTTACACCATTTGCAAACAAATTCTTTATTGCTTCAATCACATCAAATGGAAAGATAGGCCAAGCCTTCTGATTGAGCAATAGCTACTACTATCTGAGAGTTGGAAATATGTGCTTAATTGCACTATCTTTTTTTCCTTCTAAGCAGTGCTTGCACTATCTGATTCTGCATATTTTCTTCTTCCTACCCAAAATGACGTCATTGAGATCCAAGTAGATTTTGGTTTATCTGGTTAGGTTCCTCCACTTTTACCCATTACTGTTGATAATAAAAGATTCAACTGAACTAAGTCTCATGATTTTTTCCTTCGCATTGAAGAGTTTTCCACGTAAAAATTTAGTATCTTGCTTGTGGGTGCTTGATTTAATTATTTCTGCAATGTTTGTGAGCTAATTTTGGGGCTAAAAGTTGTTATTAGCCTATTTGATTTGCAAAAAGTAAAAAATAAACAGCTATGTATTTGTCATTAGCACTCACCCTAACACAAAGCACCTACAAAGTGAACAAAGAAGCCGGCCCTAGGTTTAGACAAAACCTAGAAAGAAAAAACTGTGCTCCCTCCTCTTTCCCCTCCCCCTACTCCCCTCTTCCTTCTTACCCCTCCTTTTTTTTTTTTTTATGCTACAGTGTCTCCATCCGCTGGTTTTTTATTGTTTTTTTGTTGTTTTTTAATAAGGGTTTGACTTCTCCTTAGATCTGTTTTCATAAGTGATCTTTGGGGTGAAGGTTTTTGTCTTGACCTTTGGGTCAAGGAGGATTAGTTTCAACGTGAGAATTTTGCTCTTATAGCCGAGAAATAAAAGTTGGGAAGATGAGTTGTCTATGTATTAGTTTGAGTCTGTCTAGAACATATAATTTATCAGAGCTATATGCTCTTGATCTTTTTTCAATGAATGAATATGAAAGATTCTTCTTAAAAAAAAAAAAAAAACACACACACACACACACACAAAGCACCTGCATCCCTTTTCTTTAAAAAAAAATTTGACCTATGATTTTAATTTTTCTAATCACATCCTTTAAGTAGCCGATTATTCTAATAATATAGCACGTTAATTTGTTCAAGATGCTATCATTCTGGCGAGAAAATTGGAAACAAAGGATGATCATTCAAAAACAGAGGGAGTATTGGTGTATTCAAAGCCACGAAAGAATTGGCCGCATCAACAAAAGATCCGGCAAATACCATATTTAAGTTTTTTAAGGTAATCAACGACGTTAACTCCTCTTCAAATTTTATGTGTCTTTCTCGCTCTCTATCCGCTATCCATTATGCTGAAAGGAAAGAATCAATTTTGATGGGTTTAATGCTTCTTTTGCAAGCCGTTTGGCCGCGCTATTCAGAGTCCGCTAGACATGGTTGACCTTCCAACAATGTAGAGAGTTCAAAACCCCCCTAGTTTCATCAATAAGATGTCCATACTGGCTCAAATTTTCTCTCTCTTTTTTCAGCGCCCTACACCACTCGAAGAGTACTACCCTAAAAAATCCCAATTCTCGACCAAAATTTATAGCTGACAGATATTAAATTAACAGTTATTCTAAAAGCTTAAGCTTATAGGAAGAAGTAAATGTAATCACTTAGGCCCCGTTTGGTTCGCGGATTAGACCCTTGGATTGGACTAGCTAACACTAGGTATAGCTAGTCCTTTGTTTGGTAACACTCTATTCCTAGGAATAGTTATTCCCATGGGATTACTAATCCTATATACACGGGGTTAGCTAAGCCACTAAAAAACGAGTGGCTTAGCTAATCATTTCCTGTGGGATTAAAATTATCGTGTAAATTGCCCACAAAAACCCCACCCTTCTAGCACCCACATCTCTCAAGGAGACTCTGCAAAACGATCTCCATCTCTCAAAGAGCAACGATCTCTCTTCTCTGCGCAAGCGATCTCTCTCCCCTTCTCTTCTCTTCGATTTCTCTTCTTTGTTTCTTGGTTATTTCATTCTCTCTCTATTTCTTGGATTTTTTTTTTTCTCTGTAACGTTTCTCTGTTTTTTTTTTTTTTTCTTTTGATTCTCTGTATCGTTTCTCTTTGATTCTGTTTAGGCTTTTTTTTTTTAAAAAAAAAAAAAATTTAAAAAAAAAAAATTTTATTTATTTTTATTCTGTTTCTCCATCTCTCTTTTTCTATATTTTCTCAGTTTGATTTTTAATTCAATTATATATATATAACCTATGTTCAAGCGTACAACCTTTGTTCAAGCGTATATATATATACACACACACGCTTGAACACAGGTTATTCATACCTGTTCAAGCGTGTGTGTGTATATATATGTACCCAAAACGTTTCTGAGTTTTTTTTATTTTTCTTCTATTTTTTTTATTTCTTTTGATTCTTTGTATTGTTTCTCTTTGATTCTGTTTAGGGTTTTTTTTTTTTTTTTTTTAATTCTGTTTCTCCATCTCTCTTTCTCTATACTTTCTTAGTGTGATTTTTAATTCAGTTATATATATATATATATATATATATATATATATATATATATATATATATAAAATTATATATACATGACATAACTAAAAAAAAAAAATTATAGTAAAATTGTTTATGTTTCAAAAAAAAAAAAAAAGAATGAAAGTCCTTAATAATATAAATTGTATTTATATTATAAGGGTATTTTAGAAAATAAGATCATAATACAATTTCATTCACCAACATATTGCACTGTACCAAACAAAGGAATAGGATTAGGTAATCTATTCCAACGTTACAACCAAACAAAGGAATAGGACTAGCTAATCTATTCCCAGTGGTAGCTAATCCCAGTGATAGCTAATCCTTTTCCAATGGACTAGACAATCCGCGAACCAAACGAGGCCTTAATCATTACTTTAACATTCCCCCCTCACGTGTGAGCTCAAACTCATTTTCAATAGGTGAAGCCCACAAGGCCGGCTCAATGTATTTGGGGGCCTTAGGCGAAATTTTGAAGTTGGACCTTATTTTTTTTAATATTTAAATATTAATTAAATAATATTTATTTTAATAATATTATTATATTTTTATAATATTATTATTATTTTCATTCTCATTGTTGTTTCATAACTTTTAAGTTTAACTTTTAACTAGTTGCCCAAAAAATTGATGTGGCATACTTGTTTTTTTGGGTTAATTGGTCTTATTTCACAATGGGTTTATTATATTGTGGCCTTATTTTAGAAGCCTTAAATTTTTATAGGAAAAAATTTTGGGCCTTATTTAAAAAATAAAAAAATAAAAAAATTAGGCCTTAACTTAAAATAAAATTTTTAAAAAAATTTAGGCCTTATTAAAAAAAATTTTGGGCCTTATTAACAGGGGGCCCTAGGCGGTCTCAGTGGCCTAGCCATTGAGCCGGCCCTAGAAGCCCAACATGTAGAGTATTTTTGATTGAAATGACAGAGTCAAGGTTCGATCCCAGAACCTTTGGATCTGATACCATATTAAATTATCAGTTATCTCAAAAGCTTAAGCTTACAGGTAGAAGTAAATTTAATCACTTAATCATTACTTTAACACTCCCCATGTGAGCTCAAACTACAAAGAGAAAGTTTGAATTTAGAACTTTTGTTTTTAATACCATGATACTCCAACACTACTGATAAAATATTGATTAAATGATTGAATTCATCAATTCTTCTCTACTTAAAGTTTTAAAATAAGTAGTAATTTATTCATTCCACATACTCTTACTAATTCAAAAGCTCATTTTCATCCTTTTTTTTTTTTTTTTTTTTTTTTGTAACATCATTTTCATCTCAATTGCACAACAATTTACTAAATAATGATATTAATCATTCCTTCAAAGTTGAAACACCATTGAAGACCATGAACCCAAAGCTTTGAATCCTTCTTCTCCGCAAAACACATTGAAAACCCCACTTAACACGCACTTTACACACTTTCCACAAAAACACGTTGCGACCATTTTGCACAAAAACACAAACTCCACGCGTTCTTACTACGTTTTTTGTGTTGCCATTAGTGGAGTGCGGACCAATCATTGGTCAACTGCTGACTGACACCTGTTTGCAATTTTGCAGAGAAGGGTCCGGTCCGGTCCACGGTCTTTGCCGAAATATATTTTTAATATTTGCAGTTTAGTACCAAAATATGAAATACGCAAAGCAGACTCACAGAATCTGCATTGTACTTCACGTTGTTGACACGAACGTACGTGTTAGTCAACAACGTTTAAAAAATAAAATAATTAGTTTAGTCTAGTGATGATAGACCGTATATATATGGTTAGAGCATCACACCAAGTTTATTAATTAAAATAGTTAGCCAACAACATTTATTTATCTTACCTAACTACTCTTATTATTATTATTATTTTTTGTTTTTCAAAAGCACACTCAACCTCATTTTAATTATTTACTTTTATTTTAAACCATTTCTTTATTCTTTCTCTAATATTCATATTTTTTATTGTTTATCTTATCATAACGTTCATATTGAAAAAATAAAATAAAATGAGGGACCAGTGTGTTTAAGGTTTTTTTTTTTTAAATAATATTTACGTAGAATCAGAATAATACTCAAAAGAATCGTAATATTTCTTTATTTTTTAAAAAATATTTATCTTATTTTAACGTAATAAAATATGTATATACGAGTGTAGGAGAGCCTCGATTGGAGTTGCTAAGTGTTAGATCAATCCGAATAACTGTGGAACAGATGACGTACCCCTGTCCTATTATTTTACTGAGTGTTAATCCATTTTTATTTATTTATTTTGCATTTGATAGTTACTTTAATTTAAAAATAAGAAGAAAACAAAAGGCCACCAACCGGAACTAAGTACGTAGCTGGATTTTTTCTACTTTACACAAATATTAAAAGCATTTCTTTTCTCTAGAATGACTTTGCACCCTTCCCTCTACGCATAAAACTCTTATTATTTAATTAGCCCCAACGCCATAATAATTTATTAATGTTAGGCCGGACATTGACGCCGGTGGCCGGTCTATTATCATGAGTCATGACCTTAAATATTATCATACTCAACTGCCGCTGTCCACCATCTTCCGCCGGTTGGGACCAAACTCCCTATATCCTTATTTTATATAAACTAAACCTGACTTTCTTCATTTATGTTTTGTTACGGGAAGGTGCGGAAGTATGATTTTTTTTTTTTAAGGAGATGGACAGACTTATATAAATACAAAAATACATAGATACACATAATATCTTTAGATGCGTATAATTTGTGTGTGATTATATAAAATAAAAGCATAAAAGTATTACATTTAATCTCATGGCATCACAAACACATAATAGTATAAATAATTAGCAAAATAAAATAAACACGATCTATAGGGTTCAAGAAAAATGGTGCATTTGAGTATATACTCTTTTTTTCTTCTAACAATTTCGTGAAACTCTAAATAACAATAATGCTAAGAGTCGAGCCAAATAATAGTAACTAATTGTTGGTTAAAAGCCACTCAAAGAACCCAAATCATTTAACTTTTTCTTTTATATATTCAATTAAAATTTCAAACCAAATTGAACTTCTAGTTAAAAGCGAACTAGAATATGAAGGAAAACAAAATAAATGGGATATTTTATGTTTTTTATGTTGAAAAAGGGGGTAAACAAAAAAAAGAATTAAAAGGGGACAAAAATATTATTTGGAGGGGAACATAAAAAAAAAGAATTAAAATGGGTCACAAATATTCTTTTGGGGGATAAAAATATTATTTTGAGAAGATAAATTTATAAAATGGGTATATTTTAAGCAAATTTGTAAAAACTTTGAAAGACAGAAAATAAAAATTTTAACAAAGACAAAGTAGCCAGGGAATGGAGAAATGCTACATGCACTACAGTGAAAATCACTATTAAATTTTAGATTTGATGGTAATTTTTACTATCATATCAAGAAGTGTACTTAAGAGTAAGCATTTAAAAGTGTACGTAGCATTTCTCCGGGAAAGGGCATCAACAATATGCCGCTCTTTCTAGTAGGAAGAATTTAGGATACCAATCAAGTAGAAGACAAACCAGAAATCAAGATACAAGGCTCCACAGAAGGCATAAATATGGAAGCATGAGAGAAGCAGTAATTCTCATCCACAGTTCTAACTAGCTACTTTCCTCGCATGGAGCTCCAAATGTTCAGTAATTCTCATCCACAGCTCTAACTAGCTACTTTCCTCACATGGAGCTCCAAATGTTCCCCTTTCCTATCCTGCTCACCTTCTTTCTCTTTATCTTTGCAGCACTGAAAATAAGCAAGAGATCATCCAAAACCAACTCAACCTCAAATCTACCCCCAGGGCCATGGAAGCTTCCTATCATAGGAAACTTGCACCAGTTGGTTGGCTCTCTTCCCCATCGTGCATTGAGAGACCTTGCCAAGATACATGGTCCTCTCATGTATCTTCAGCTGGGAGAAGTTCCCACCATTGCAGTTTCATCTCCAGAGTTAGCCAAAGAGGTGATGAAAACCCATGATTCTAACTTTGCAACAAGGCCTAGCATTCTAGCTTCAGAAATCATGTCTTATGATTCTGCAGACATTGTCTTTGCTCGATATGGCAATTACTGGAGACAACTAAGAAAAATTTGTGTCTAGAGCTTTTAAGCTCAAAACGTGTTGAATCTTTCCGACCAATTAGAGAAGAAGAGCTGTCAAACCTCATCAAATGGATTGCTTCAAAAGCAGGATCTTCTATCAATCTTACAGAGAAATTGTTTTCAACCATGTCTGTCATTACTGCAAGGGCAGCCTTTGGTAAGCAATGCAAAGATAAAGACAAATTCCTGTCGGCTGTGCTGGAAGTTTTTATGGTGGCTGGAGGTTTCGAAATTGCAGATGTCTTTCCTTCTGTGAAACTGCTTCATCTGATCAATGGGATGAGGATAAAACTTGAGAGGTTGCATCAAGTAGCTGACAGCGTGCTGGAAAACATCATCAATGAACATAAAGAGGCCAAGGCAAAAACAAAATCAGGAGAGGCTGCTGCAGCCATAGAAGATTTGGTAGATGTTCTCTTAACCTTTCAGGAGCACGGTGGCAGTGAGTTTTCCTTAACTAACGACAACATCAAAGCTGTAATCCTGGTAATTATATTCACCTTTTGCTGATATCATGATTTTGTACTTCCACCGAATTTTGATTTGATTACCATAATTATCATTATCTTCACTGACCCCAATTATCCTATAAATTCGAGTTTTTTGTATCATAAACTTCATCAAAAAATAAGAGTAAGATATAGTTCTTTTGAGCTCTTCCCTAATGATGGATGTACGTGTCTAATACCGAACAATCCGTAAATCTTTATCTCCTTGTGTTCTCTTTCTTCTTTCTCTCAGAACCTACTTGGAGTGATCACTCAGATATCTTTCTTTCTATTGATTTAAAGGGATTTTTTTTTGGAAGTGCATGATTCAAACTTCATTGATCCCTTTCAGGACATGTTCAGTGCTGGGAGTGAGACATCAGCCACAACCATGACTTGGGGAATGGCAGAAATGATTAAGAATCCCACAGTGATGAAGAAGGCACAAACTGAGGTGAGAGAAGTCTTCAATAGAAATGGGAAGGCCGATGAAATAGCCATGAATGAGATGAAGTATTTGAAGTTGGTTGTTAAGGAGACCCTGAGATTACACCCTCCTGCTCCTCTGCTAGTTCCTAGAGAATCTAGAGAGAGGTGTGAAATTAATGGGTATGAAATTCCTGTCAAAACTAAAGTCATTGTTAATGCTTGGGCAATTGGAAGAGACCCCAAATATTGGAATGAACCTGAGAAGTTTGATCCAGAGAGATTCCTTGATAACCCTATAGATTATAAGGGGACAAATTTCGAATTTATCCCATTTGGAGCAGGGAGGAGGATTTGCCCAGGGATGACATTTGGGCTTGTCAGTGTTGAGTTTGCACTTGCAATGTTTTTGTACCATTTTGATTGGAAACTTCCTAATGGAATGAAGCATGAAGACATGGACATGGCTGAGACCTCAGGCCTCACAGCTAGAAGAAAAGCAGATCTGCACTTGATTCCCACTCCATATTATCCGGTTGCCAGTTGAATAATTATGCTCAAGAATGGAAGATATATAGATGTTTCATTGCTCTTTGGATCTTTATCATAGCCATATCATGTACAAATCTATTGCAATGTGTTATGGGATTTCTTTGAGTTAAATAATGCATTGCTAATAAAGGTGACCAGTGTATTAAAAAATGCTATAGGGTGTTGGTGACATATGAAGCAAGAGAACTGCTACATGCCTAGGTGAAGTACATTAAAAACATCATACAGCTATCTTGTTCTGCCAAAGACAAACCAGCAGCATATGTCAGGATCTCCCTATGGTCCCAAAACCAGCAGCATACCGTCAGCAGCTATTTTGTTTTACTTGAACTACCACCCGTTTTGAAAAGACTCCTTAAATTTCAAAAACTCTTAATTTAATCCTATGCAATTTCAAAAAAAATATGAACATGCAAATACAGTAAATAAGCCCCATTACAATTTTTTGCATAGGATTGTGCTATTATTGAATATAAATAGTACTCAATTACGAAATAGAAATCAAACAAAAACACACTAATTAACCTGAAGAATGATATATAAAATAAACAAAACAGAGAGAGACGTGGAGTGATTTAGAGGTTGTAAAATCTAGAAGGCATGCATAAAAAAAGAATTTTGAATGTTGAAAGGCATTAAAAGACAAATATGGGGAGAGAGGGATTGGATGTTGTAAAATGTTTTTTTGCAGCTATATCCCTTGATTTTCGTGTATTTAAATATTTCATCACTTCAACATTAATGTGTATATATATATATATATATATATATATATATATATATGATAAGAGATAACCATTCATGTGCGAGATATACATACCTCCTAATATACATACCCTCACATGCTTCACCAGCAACATCGTATGGGAAAATTATGCCACTTTGGCACAACTTACTGGATACGGTGCAAGTCAATAGTCACTTTTAATGTCGTTAGTTTAATGAGACGATAAAAATAATTGTTCAGCGGCTTCTCCTATAGAACTAGAAGGATGAAAATAGTGTGAAGTGGACGTTGTATCTGCTAAAGTGTAGTGAGATTGACGTCCATTTCCTTTTAGGATAAAGTTTTTCTTCAAATTGGGTTTTAAAAGGATTTCTTCCAACCTAACCAATAATAATGACATGTATTCTTTGAGCATGTAAAAATCACATTTTTTCAATAGCAAGGATAGCATTAACACAAGAAGCTCCTCTTTTAGAAAGTGGCAAGATTACAACCTAGTAGAAGACAAAACATAAATTATGAGGAGAGAATATTTCCAACCTAGAAAGTCGAAAACCAAAGTACTTAAAATAAGAAAAGAATATTTTACAAATGATGCTCTAACTAGAACTAAGGCTTCACAGAATGCATAAATATGAGATGCAATGTCACCATTATGAGCAGTAACCCTCCAAGTCACATATCATGGAGTTCCAATTGTTATCCTTCCCAATCCTGTTTATGATCATCATGTTTATAATGGTCCTGAAAAAAGGGACGAGATCCACTTTAAATCTACCCCCAGGGCCATCGAAGCTACCTATAATAGGAAGCATGCACCACTTCATTGGCTCTCTTCCCCATCGTGCATTAAGAGACTTAGCCAAGAAACATGGACCTTTGATGCATGTTCGACTGGGGGAAGTTTCCACCATTGTTGTTTCATCTCCAGAGCTTGCCAAAGAGGTGATGAAAACCCATGATTCCATCTTTGCATCAAGGCCTTGTATCCTAGCTTCAACCATCCTGTCTTATGATTCTACAAGCATTGCCTTTGCACCATATGGTCATTGCTGGAGACAACTAAGAAAAATTTGCATACTAGAGCTTTTAAGTCAAAAACACGTTGAATCTTCCCGACCAATTGGAGAAGAAGAGCTGTCAGCTCTCATCAAATGGATTGCTTCGAAAGCTGGATCTCCAATCAATCTTACCCAGAAAGTGTTTTCAACAATATTTGGCATTACTTCCAGGGCTGCCTTCGGAAAGAAATGCCAAGAGCAAGATAAATTCATATCAATTGTGAAGGAATCTATTGAGTTGGCTGGAGGTTTCAATATTGCAGATGTATTTCTCATATAATGGAGAACGTGATCAATGAACACAAAGAAGCAAAGGCAACAACAAGAGCAGGAGAGGCTGCAGCAACAGCAGAAGAGTTGGTAGATGTTCTCTTAAAATTTCAGGAGCATGGTGACAGTGAGTTTTCCTTAACTAACGACAACATCAAGGCTGTAATCATGGTAATCTCATTCACCTTCTGCTGATATATCATGCTTTTCTACTTCCACATAATTCCATTCAAACCTCTTCATCAATCCATTTATCTCTTCTTATTAATTTAAGCTTTTAGGATAAGCAGTGATTTAACATGATATCAAAGCTGATGTTCTGAATTCAAACACTGAAGTTTGAGCTCCATTGTGAGGGGGTGTGATGAAATATAAATTAAATGATTAAATTCATCTCTTGCTATAAGCATAAACTTAAACTTTTGAGATAAGTGGTGATTGATTAACACCTTTTAGGACATTTTTGCCACCGGGAGTGAGACATCAGCCACAACCCTGAACTGTGCAATGTCGGAAATGATAAAGCATCCAAGAGTGATGAAGAAGGCACAAGCAGAGGTAAGAGAAGTCTTTAACAGAAAAGGGAGAGTTGATGAGACAGCCATTGATGCGATGAAATATTTGAAGCTTGTTGTTAAGGAGACCCTGAGATTACACACTCCTGCTCCTCTGTTACTTCCTAGAGAGTGCAGAGAGAAATGTGAAATTAATGGGTACAAAATTCCTGTCAAAACTAAAGTCATTGTGAATGCATGGGCAATTGGAAGAGACCCCAGATATTGGACTGAACCTGAGAGTTTTGATCCAGAGAGATTCATTGATAGCTCTATTGGCTTCAAGGGGACTAATTTTGAGTTTATCCCATTTGGAGCTGGAAGGAGGATATGCCCAGGCATGGCATTTGGCCTGGTTAGTGTTGAGGTTCCACTTGCACTGCTTTTGTACCATTTTGACTGGAAACTTCCCAATGGAATGAAGCATGAAGAATTGGACATTACTGAGTTCTCTGGAGTTACAGTAAGAACAAAATATGATCTGCAATTAATTCCAATTGCTTAATTATATATAATCCCTTGCCAGTTGAGTAATCACAGGCATGAACTGTGAGATTTATGAAAAATTTACTCTCTTTTAGTTCACATCATGTGTAAGAAGTTGTGTTAAAAACAAGTACACCTCAGTTGTTGTGGCCCTTCATTGATGTGTTAAGTTAAGCAGCTTGATTTCCTCTGTGTTGGTAGCTGTCAGAGAAAGAAACAGTGTATTTTGTATGTGGAGGAATCTAGTACTCATAATAGAATTTATTGGGCTAACTTTATTTTATATAGGTGAGAGTATGGGCTTCTTTTCTGTGTCCAAAAATGGCCCAAGCCAAAAAAACGAAAGAAATAAATACAACAATCTTCCACTTGGACAACATAAGTCATTCAATTGCAAATTAAAAAACAAATGCAAACAAGCATCTCAAAATATAAAAGAGATGTGTTAAATATGAGAACTCTCTAGTCCTTTTTATAGCATTACTCAAAACTTATTACGACTTCGATGTCAGGACGGTTACTTGACGGCCATCTAACAATTGAGCGCCGCAAAGCTTTTTAGAGCTTCAAACAAGGAACGTCATGACGTTCATCTGACGATAAGCATAAAAACTACAAAATATAAATCTTTTTTTTCACACCAAATACTTAGGTGATGAAGAGATTATACAAGCAGAGTTTTGTACACCTAACATACTTCATTTGAAACTCCAACATAGAAAAATAGTACTCTTCTGAATATTTCCTGTTAGCCTCTTAAACTGATCAAACACCTTAATAATAACAGGTAAAGATTTCACATCATCTGATTAACATTAAGAAATCATCTGCAAAACGAAAATGAGTGATATGTAAATTTGAGTACTTAGGGATGAAATTTGAACAAACTTGCTCCCTCCACTGCCTTAGTCATTAACTTTGTCAAAACCTCCATTATATATAAGAAAGAGATAAGGTGACAATTTATCACCCTGACGCAAATCTGACGCAAATCTTTTTTTTCCTTTGAAGAACCCAAGTAGACAAAGGAACGTTAGTAATGCTGTAACAACTTAGGAAAAATCGCTAGCTACATCTGCGTTAACACCTTAAAATGATTAATCAATTTAAAAATTTCATAGAATTTTTTATAAAGCTCAATGAATGATGAAACCCAATTAAGAGAGTCATACACTTAATTCTCTTAATTTCATAATTAATGTCTACTTTCAAAGTGCATCTAGCTTTCCATTTCTCTTTCTCTTTACCTTAGGAACAAGTGTAATGATTGTTACATTTACCTCTCCCAAAAGCTTACACCATTTGCAAACAAATTCTTTATTGCTTCAATCACATCAAATGGAAAAATAGTCCAAGCCTTCTGATTGAGCAATAGCTACTACTATCTGAGAGTTGGAAATATGTGCTTAATTGCACTATCTTTTTTTCCTTCTAAGCAGTGCTTGCACTATCTGATTCTGCATATTTTCTTCTTCCTACCCAAAATGACGTCATTGAGATCCAAGTAGATTTTGGTTTATCTGATTAGGTTCCTCCACTTTTACCCATTACTGTTGATAATAAAAGATTCAACTGAACTAAGTGTCATGATTTTTTCCTTCGCATTGAAGAGTTTTCCCTGTAAAAATTTAGTATCTTGCTTGTGGGTGCTTGATTTAATTATTTCTGCAATGTTTGTGAGCTAATTTTGGTGCTAAAAGTTGTTATTAGCCTATTTGATTTGCAAAAAGTAAAAAATAAACAGCTATGTATTTGTCATTAGCATTCACCCTAACACAAAGCACCTACAAAGTGAACAAAGAAGCCGGCCCTAGGTTTAGAGAAAACCTAGAAAGAAAAAACTGTGCTACCTCCTCTTTCCCCTCTGTGCTACCTCCTCTTTCCCCTCCCCCCTACTCCCCTCTCCTTTCTTACCCCTTCCTCTTTTTTTTTTTTTTTTTTTTTTTTTTTTGATCAATCAAGTTGCTTTGGCCATCCATTTGCTTATGCTACACTACCTCAATCCGCTGGTTTTTTATTGTGTTTTTGTTGTTTTTTAATAAGGGTTTGACTTTTCTTTATATCTGCTTTCATGAGCGATTTTTGGGGTGAAGGTTTTTGTTTTGACCTTTAGGTCAAGTAGGATTAGTTTCGGCGTGAGAATTTTGCTCTTATAGCCGAGAAATAAAAGTTGGGAATATGAGCTACCAATGTATTAGATTGAGTTTGCCTAGAACATATAATTTATCAGAGCTTTATGCTCTTGATCTTTTTTCAATTAATGAATATGAATGATTTTCCTTAAAAAAAAAAAAACACACACACACACACAAAGCACCTGCATCCCTTTTCTTTTAAAAAAATTTTGACCTAAGATTTTAATTTTTCTAATCACATCCTTTAAGTAGCCGATTCTTCTAATAATATAGCACGTTAATTTGTTCAAGATGCTATCATTCGGGCGAGAAAATTGGAAACAAAGGATGATCATTCAAAAACAGAGGGAGTATTGGTGTATTCAAAGCCCCGAAAGAATTGACCACATCAACAAAAGATCCGGCAAATACCATATTTAAGTTTTTTAAGGTAATCAACAACGTTAACTCCTCTTCAAATTTTATGTGTCTTTCTTGCTCTCTATCCGCTATCCATTATGCTGAAAGGAAAGAATCAATTTTGATGGGTTTAATGCTTCTTTTGCAAGCCGTTTGGCCGCGCCATTCAAAGTCCGCTAGACATGGTTGACCTTCCAACAATATAGAGAGTTCAAAAACCCCCTAGTTTCATCAATTAGATGTCCATACTAGCTCAAATTTTCTCCCTCTTTTTTCAGGGCTCTACACCACTCGAAGAGTACTATCCTAAAAAATCCTAATTCTCGACCAAAATTTATAGTTGACAGATATTAAATTAATAGTTATTCCAAAAGCTTAAGCTTATAGGAAGAAGTAAATGTAATCATTTAATCATTACTTTAACACTCTCCCCTCACGTGTGAGCTCAAACTCATTTTCAATAGGTGAAGCCCTCAAGCCCAACATGTAGAGTATTTAATTGAAAATGGGGGGTGAAATGACGGAGTCAAGGTTCGATCCTAGAACCTTTGGCTCTGTTACCATGTTAAATTACCAGTTATCTCAAAAGCTTAAGCTTACAGGTAGATGTAAATTTAATCATTACTTTAACACTCCCCCGTATAGGCTCAAACTACAAAGAGAAAGTTTGAATTTAGAACTTTTGTTTTTAATACCATGATACTCCAACACTACTGATAAAATATTGATTAAATGATTGAATTCATCAATTCTTCTCTGCTTAAAGTTTTAAAATAAGTAGTAATTTATTCGTTCCACATACTCTTACTAATTCAAAAGCTCATTTTCATCTTTTTTTTTTTTTTTTTTTTTTGGTAACATCATTTTCATCTCAATTGCACAACAATTTACTAAATAATGATATTAGTCATTCCTTCAAAGTTGAAACACCATTGAAGACCATGAACCCAAAGCTTTGAATCCTTCTTCTCCACAAAACACATTGAAAACCCCACTTAACACGCACTTTACACACTTTCAACAAAAACACGTTACGACCATTTTGCACAAAAACACAAACTCCACGCGTTCTTACTACGTTTTTTGTGTTGCCATTAGTGGAGTGGGGACCAATCATTGGTCAACTGCTGACTGACACCTGTTTGCAATTTTGCAGAGAAGGGTCCGGTCCGGTCCACGGTCTTTGCCGAAATATATTTTTAATATTTGCAGTTTAGTACCAAAATATGAAATACGCAAAGCAGACTCACAGAATCTGCATTGTACTTCACGTTGTTGACACGAACGTACGTGTTAGTCAACAACGTTTTAAAAATAAAATAATTAGTTTAGTCTAGTGATGATAGACCGTATATATATGGTTAGAGCATCGCACCAAATTTATTAATTAAAATAGTTAGCCAACAACATTTATTTATCTTACCTAACTACTCTTATTATTATTATTTTTTTTGTTTTTCAAAAGCACACTCAACCTCATTTTAATTATTTACTGTTATTTTAAACCATTTCTTTATTCTTTCTCTAATATTCATATTTTTTATTGTTTATCTTATCATAACGTTCATATTGAAAAAATAAAATAAAATGAGGGACCAGTGTGTTTAAGGTTTTTTTTTTTTTAAATAATATTTACGTAGAATCAGAATAATACTCAAAAGAATCGTAATATTTCTTTATTTTTTAAAAAATATTTATCTTAGTCTAACGTAATAAAATATGTATATACGAGTGTAGGAGAGCCTCGATTGGAGTTGCTAAGTGTTAGATCAATCTGAATAAGTGTGGAACAGATGACGTACCCCTGTCCTATTATTTTACTGAGTGTTAATCCATTTTTATTTATTTATTTTGCATTTGATAGTTACTTTAATTTAAAAATAAGAAGAAAACAAAAGGCCACCAACCGGAACTAAGTACGTAGCTGGATTTTTCTACTTTACACAAATATTAAAAGCATTTCTTTTCCCTAGAATGATTTTGCACCCTTCCCTCTACGCATAAAACTCTTTTATTATTTAATTAGCCCCAACGCCATAATAATTTATTAATGTTAGGCCGGACATTGACGCCGGTGGCCGGTCTATTATCATGAGTCATGACCTTAAATATTATCATACTCACCTGCCGCTGTCCACCATCTTCCGCCGGTTGGGACCAAACTCCCTATATCCTTATTTTATATAAACTAAACCTGACTTTCTTCATTTATGTTTTGTTACGGGAAGGTGCGGAAGTATGATTTTTTTTTTTTAAGGAGATGGACAGACTTATATAAATACAAAAATACATAGATACACATAATATCTTTAGATGCGTATAATTTGTGTGTGATTATATAAAATAAAAGCATAAAAGTATTACATTTAATCTCATGGCATCACAAACACATAATAGTATAAATAATTAGCAAAATAAAATAAACACGATCTATAGGGTTCAAGAAAAACGGTGCATTTGAGTATATACTCTTTTTTTCTTCTAACAATTTCGTGAAACTCTAAATAACAATAATGCTAAGAGTCGAGCCAAATAATAGTAACTAATTGTTGGTTAAAAGCCACTCAAAGAACCCAAATCATTTAACTTTTTCTTTTATATATTCAATTAAAATTTCAAACCAAATTGAACTTCTAGTTAAAAGCGAACTAGAATATGAAGGAAAACAAAATAAATAGGATATTTTATGTTTTTTATGTTGAAAAAGGGGGTAAACAAAAAAAAGAAATAAAAGGGGACAAAAATATTATTTGGAGGGGAACATAAAAAAAATGAATTAAAATGGGTCACAAATATTCTTTTGGGGGATAAAAATATTATTTTGAGAAGATAAATTTATAAAATGGGTATATTTTAAGCAAATTTGTAAAAACTTTGAAAGACAGAAAATAAAAATTTTAACAAAGACAAAGTAGCCAGGGAATGGAGAAATGCTACATGCACTACAGTGAAAATCACTATTAAATTTTAGATTTGATGGTAATTTTTACTATCATATCAAGAAGTGTACTTAAGAGTAAGCATTTAAAAGTGTACGTAGCATTTCTCCGGGAAAGGGCATCAACAATATGCCGCTCTTTCTAGTAGGAAGAATTTAGGATACCAATCAAGTAGAAGACAAACCAGAAATCAAGATACCAAGGCTCCACAGAAGGCATAAATATGGATGCATGAGAGAAGCAGTAATTCTCATCCACAGTTCTAACTAGCTACTTTCCTCGCATGGAGCTCCAAATGTTCAGTAATTCTCATCCACAGCTCTAACTAGCTACTTTCCTCACATGGAGCTCCAAATGTTCCCCTTTCCTATCCTGCTCACCTTCTTTCTCTTTATCTTTGCAGCACTGAAAATAAGCAAGAGATCATCCAAAACCAACTCAACCTCAAATCTACCCCCAGGGCCATGGAAGCTTCCTATCATAGGAAACTTGCACCAGTTGGTTGGCTCTCTTCCCCATCGTGCATTGAGAGACCTTGCCAAGATACATGGTCCTCTCATGTATCTTCAGCTGGGAGAAGTTCCCACCATTGCAGTTTCATCACCAGAGTTAGCCAAAGAGGTGATGAAAACCCATGATTCTAACTTTGCAACAAGGCCTAGCATTCTAGCTTCAGAAATCATGTCTTATGATTCTGCAGACATTGTCTTTGCTCGATATGGCAATTACTGGAGACAACTAAGAAAAATTTGTGTCTAGAGCTTTTAAGCTCAAAACGTGTTGAATCTTTCCGACCAATTAGAGAAGAAGAGCTGTCAAACCTCATCAAATGGATTGCTTCAAAAGCAGGATCTTCTATCAATCTTACAGAGAAATTGTTTTCAACCATGTCTGTCATTACTGCAAGGGCAGCCTTTGGTAAGCAATGCAAAGATAAAGACAAATTCCTGTCGGCTGTGCTGGAAGTTTTTATGGTGGCTGGAGGTTTCGAAATTGCAGATGTCTTTCCTTCTGTGAAACTGCTTCATCTGATCAATGGGATGAGGATAAAACTTGAGAGGTTGCATCAAGTAGCTGACAGCGTGCTGGAAAACATCATCAATGAACATAAAGAGGCCAAGGCAAAAACAAAATCAGGAGAGGCTGCTGCAGCCATAGAAGATTTGGTAGATGTTCTCTTAACCTTTCAGGAGCACGGTGGCAGTGAGTTTTCCTTAACTAACGACAACATCAAAGCTGTAATCCTGGTAATTATATTCACCTTTTGCTGATATCATGATTTTGTACTTCCACCGAATTTTGATTTGATTACCATAATTATCATTATCTTCACTGACCCCAATTATCCTATAAATTCGAGTTTTTTTGTATCATAAACTTCATGAAAAAATAAGAGTAAGATATAGTTCTTTTGAGCTCTTCCCTAATGATGGATGTACGTGTCTAATACCGAACAATCCGTAAATCTTTATCTCCTTGTGTTCTCTTTCTTCTTTCTCTCAGAACCTACTTGGAGTGATCACTCAGATATCTTTCTTTCTATTGATTTAAAGGGATTTTTTTTTGGAAGTGCATGATTCAAACTTCATTGATCCCTTTCAGGACATGTTCAGTGCTGGGAGTGAGACATCAGCCACAACCATGACTTGGGGAATGGCAGAAAAGATTAAGAATCCCACAGTGATGAAGAAGGCACAAACTGAGGTGAGAGAAGTCTTCAATAGAAATGGGAAGGCCGATGAAATAGCCATGAATGAGATGAAGTATTTGAAGTTGGTTGTTAAGGAGACCCTGAGATTACACCCTCCTGCTCCTCTGCTAGTTCCTAGAGAATCTAGAGAGAGGTGTGAAATTAATGGGTATGAAATTCCTGTCAAAACTAAAGTCATTGTTAATGCTTGGGCAATTGGAAGAGACCCCAAATATTGGAATGAACCTGAGAAGTTTGATCCAGAGAGATTCCTTGATAACCCTATAGATTATAAGGGGACAAATTTCGAATTTATCCCATTTGGAGCAGGGAGGAGGATTTGCCCAGGGATGACATTTGGGCTTGTCAGTGTTGAGTTTGCACTTGCAATGTTTTTGTACCATTTTGATTGGAAACTTCCTAATGGAATGAAGCATGAAGACATGGACATGGCTGAGACCTCAGGCCTCACAGCTAGAAGAAAAGCAGATCTGCACTTGATTCCCACTCCATATTATCCGGTTGCCAGTTGAATAATTATGCTCAAGAATGGAAGATATATAGATGTTTCATTGCTCTTTGGATCTTTATCATAGCCATATCATGTACAAATCTATTGCAATGTGTTATGGGATTTCTTTGAGTTAAATAATGCATTGCTAATAAAGGTGACCAGTGTATTAAAAAATGCTATAGGGTGTTGGTGACATATGAAGCAAGAGAACTGCTACATGCCTAGGTGAAGTACATTAAAAACATCATACAGCTATCTTGTTCTGCCAAAGACAAACCAGCAGCATATGTCAGGATCTCTCTATGGTCCCAAAACCAGCAGCATACGTCAGCAGCTATTTTGTTTTACTTGAATTACCACCTGTTTTGAAAAGACTCCTTAAATTTCAAAAACTCTTAATTTAATCCTATGCAATTTCAAAAAAAATATGAACATGCAAATACAGTAAATAAGCCCCATTACAATTTTTTGCAGAGGATTGTGCTATTATTGAATATAAATAGTACTCAATTACGAAATAGAAATCAAACAAAAACACACTAATTAACCTGAAGAATGATATATAAAATAAACAAAACAGAGAGAGACGTGGAGTGATTTAGAGGTTGTAAAATCTAGAAGGCATGCATAAAAAAAGAATTTTGAATGTTGAAAGGCATTAAAAGACAAATATGGGGAGAGAGGGATTGGATGTTGTAAAATGTTTTTTTGCAGCTATATCCCTTGATTTTCGTGTATTTAAATATTTCATCACTTCAACATTAATGTGTATATATATATATATATATATATATATATATATATATATATATATGATAAGAGATAACCATTCATGTGCGAGATATACATACCTCCTAATATACATACCCTCACATGCTTCACCAGCAACATCGTATGGGAAAATTATGCCACTTTGGCACAACTTACTGGATACGGTGCAAGTCAATAGTCACTTTTAATGTCGTTAGTTTAATGAGACGATAAAAATAATTGTTCAGCGGCTTCTCCTATAGAACTAGAAGGATGAAAATAGTGTGAAGTGGACGTTGTATCTGCTAAAGTGTAGTGAGATTGACGTCCATTTCCTTTTAGGATAAAGTTTTTCTTCAAATTGGGTTTTAAAAGGATTTCTTCCAACCTAATCAATAATAATGACATGTATTCTTTGAGCATGTAAAAATCACATTTTTTCAATAGCAAGGATAGCATTAACACAAGAAGCTCCTCTTTTAGAAAGTGGCAAGATTACAACCTAGTAGAAGACAAAACATAAATTATGAGGAGAGAATATTTCCAACCTAGAAAGTCGAAAACCAAAGTACTTAAAATAAGAAAAGAATATTTTACAAATGATGCTCTAACTAGAACTAAGGCTTCACAGAATGCATAAATATGAGATGCAATGTCACCATTATGAGCAGTAACCCTCCAAGTCACATATCATGGAGTTCCAATTGTTATCCTTCCCAATCCTGTTTATGATCATGATGTTTATAATGGTCCTGAAAAAAGGGACGAGATCCACTTTAAATCTACCCCCAGGGCCATCGAAGCTACCTATAATAGGAAGCATGCACCACTTCATTGGCTCTCTTCCCCATCGTGCATTAAGAGACTTAGCCAAGAAACATGGACCTTTGATGCATGTTCGACTGGGGGAAGTTTCCACCATTGTTGTTTCATCTCCAGAGCTTGCCAAAGAGGTGATGAAAACCCATGATTCCATCTTTGCATCAAGGCCTTGTATCCTAGCTTCAACCATCCTGTCTTATGATTCTACAAGCATTGCCTTTGCACCATATGGTCATTGCTGGAGACAACTAAGAAAAATTTGCATACTAGAGCTTTTAAGTCAAAAACACGTTGAATCTTCCCGACCAATTGGAGAAGAAGAGCTGTCAGGTCTCATCAAATGGATTGCTTCGAAAGCTGGATCTCCAATCAATCTTACCCAGAAAGTGTTTTCAACAATATTTGGCATTACTTCCAGGGCTGCCTTCGGAAAGAAATGCCAAGAGCAAGATAAATTCATATCAATTGTGAAGGAATCTATTGAGTTGGCTGGAGGTTTCAATATTGCAGATGTATTTCTCATATAATGGAGAACGTGATCAATGAACACAAAGAAGCAAAGGCAACAACAAGAGCAGGAG